>NC_035448.2:165041329-165641329 GCF_002127325.2 Helianthus annuus | reverse complement strand
GATCGAGGCGATCAAAGATTGGGAAACGCCAAAGACGCCAACTGAGATTCGGCAATTCTTGGGTTTGGCTGGCTATTATCGAAGGTTCATCGAGAACTTTTCAAGGATCGCTCAACCGTTGACACTCCTCACGCAGAAAGATAAGAAGTTTGATTGGGGAATCAAACAGGACGAAGCATTTCAGATATTGAAAGATAAGCTTTGTAACGCGCCAATCTTAGCTCTACCAGAAGGTACTGATGATTTTGTGGTATACTGCGACGCATCGCGTCAAGGATTGGGTTGTGTGTTGATGCAACGTCAAAAGGTTATGCCTACGCATCACGCCAACTGAAAGTGCACGAAAAGAACTATACCACTCATGATTTGGAGCTTGGTGCAGTGGTTTTTGCCTTGAAGATCTGGAGACACTACCTTTACGGTACAAAGTGTACAATTTTCACAGATCACAAGAGCCTCCAGCATATATTCAACCAGAAGGAGTTGAATATGAGGCAAAGGCGATGGGTCGAGTTGTTGAACGATTACGACTGCGAGATCAAGTATCATCCAGGGAAGGCGAATGTGGTCGCTGATGCCCTAAGTCGTAAAGAGAGGATCAAGCCCATAAGGGTTAGGGCTATGGAAATGATAATTCAAACCGACCTTTCCTCGCGCGTTCGAGCAGCACAGAAGGAAGCTCTCAAGGAGGGAAACCTTGAGGAAGAATATCTCCGTGGGATGGAGAAGATATTGGTGCCAAACAGGGAAGGAACGTTGTGTTTTGAGAAAAAGATTTGGGTTCCTCTGTTTGGAGGTTTAAGAGAGATTATCTTTGATGAAGCTCACAAGTCGCGGTACTCTATCCACCCTGGAGCGGATAAGATGTACCAGGATCTTAAGGATTATTACTGGTGGCCTAGGATGAAGGGCGATGTTGCAATTTACGTGAGCAAATGTTTAACTTGCGCCAAAGTTAAGGCGGAATACCAGAAGCCTTCGGGACTTCTGCAGCAACCAAAAATTCCCCAGTGGAAGTGGGAAGAAATCTCCATGGATTTTATTACGAAGTTGCCAAGAACGCCAAAAGGCCATGACACTATCTGGGTGATAGTGGATCGCTTAACAAAGTCAGCACACTTCTTACCTATCCGCGAAAAGGATCATACAAGTAAATTGGCTGAAATTTACATGAGAGAGATTGTTACACGCCATGGAGTACCTCTCTCGATTATTTCTAATAGAGACGGGAGGTTCGTATCGAGGATATGGCAATCCTTCCAGGAAGCTTTTGGCTCAAAGCTGAATATGAGCACAGCTTTTCACCCGCAGACCGACGGACAAAGCGAGCGGACGATTCAGACTTTGGAGGACATGCTGAGAGCATGTGTGATGGATTTAGGCGGTAGCTGGGATAAGCATTTACCCCTGGTTGAGTTTTCATACAACAACAGCTACCGCACCAGTATTGGTGCCGCGCCATTCGAAGCGTTATATGGGCGCAAGTGCAGGTCGCCGCTCTGCTGGTCTGACGCAGGCGATAGACAATTGGTAGGTCCCGATGTAGTTCAGGAAACTACAGATAAGATCGCGCAAATCCGAGATCGCATTAGTGCGGCTCGTGACCGCCAGAAGACCTACGCAGATCTGAAAAGGAAACCTCAGGAGTTTGAGGTTGGGGATATGGTTTTGTTGAAGGTATCACCCTGGAAGGGTGTGGCACGCTTTGAGAAGCGTGGGAAGTTGAATCCGCACTACATTGGTCCTTTCAAGGTTTTGGAAAGAATCGGGACCGTAGCATACAAGTTGGATCTACCTGCCGAACTGAATAATGTTCACGATACATTTCATGTATCCAATCTGAAGAGAAGTCCAACTCAAGTTAACGTTGCCATTCCTACCGACGAAATTCATATTGATGACACGCTCCACTTCGTTGAAGAACCTGTCGAGGTCACGGATTGGAAAGTAAACAAGACCCGCCGGAGCAGTGTCAAGCTCGTCAAAGTTCGCTGGAATGCTAGACATGGTCCTGAATTCACCTGGGAGCGTGAGGACCGAATGAAAGAGAAATACCCCCACTTATTTCATGAGAACCCTGCTTCTACAAGCAGAATTTAAAATTTCGGGACGAAATTTATTTAACGGGGGAGAATGTGACAACCCTCACTAAACCAGGTATCCGTACGACGTAATTATCTATTAATTGTTGCCTAATTACTGTGCTTAACTGAGATTTCTGATAAACTGCTACTTGGTTATTGATACTTGTACATATCTGCATCATACTTTGATTTTTCCGTCACTACATTACTTATTTACTGAACTTTAGTGACAAACATGATGCACAAAAGCACAGTAGCATTTGAACGGATAACCTATTTGACATGTTGATATAGCCAGCATCAGGCAGACACTGCCTCTAAAGGCCTGTATGAGCCAGAAATATTTTACTGCACCCATAGTGTGTGTAAGGATACAAGGGTTGTATAATTGCGTCTCTAGGAATAAGATATAGAGATTGGATGTGCCTAAAACGTATTCTAAGCACAAAACACAGCACTTTTATTTACATACTAGCTTCTAGCTAACTAATAAAGTGCCAAAACATGAGAAAATATTCCTGACACTTCGTAGAATAAATTGTGTCGCTAAAAATATTAATTACGACGCTTAAAGGATTACTTAAGCGCTTTAACGGATTACTATCCGACCAAACAACCGGACTATACCCGGAACATAAAAATATTGCCAGAATTATTATTGGTATTTTTCTGAGCCAGTTAGGGTCCCTGATTACCCTAACACCCGCATTATAACGCATTAAACAATTAACGGGGTTAATCACTAAACCTAACCGACTTAAAGTAACTGAAAACTAACTAAACGATCAAGACCCAACCGGATACCCCCCCCCCCTAATGGGATCGGTCACCTTGATGTGACAAGGGAGTACAACCTTTTGATTTTTATATTAGTTTTGTGGATATCTAGAGAGCTTGTAAACCGATGGACGAAGGAGTTGAGTTTTTCTATAAATACACTCACCCACACATAAGAGACATCACCATCCACCAACTTCACTCTCTCTCTTGCTCTCCTCTCCCTCTCGGCCGAACTCCCCACAACCATCCATCATATTTTCGGTTCTTGTCTTGCCATTCCAAGCTCACACAAGTGTCGGGGATCACGCATTAGGAGCTTTGAAGCAAGCGGAAGTTGAAGGACCACGTTCATTTGCTTTTATCCACGCCATTTTCGCCAAAGATCTTCCCTAGCCCCGAGCTAGAGGTATAACATTTAAAACTTGTTCTTGATCGTATCTAAAGTGGTTAAAAGGATTTTTAACGGTTAAAAGTCGGTAACCCATCTTTTGAATCTAAAAAGTCTACTAAAACTCGAATATTGTTGGTTAAAAGCATATAACGCGTGTAAAAGTTGTAGTAATCGAATATGTTGGTTGTAGAGACCCGATCTACGATGTGGTGGCTCTTATCATCGTTTAACCCGACTTTGTTAAGATCCCGAATCTTGACATACACTTGTTTCTTTTGTACAAGGGTTAAAAGGTGAAACTCCACCACACGAGAAGCATGAACTTGTGTAAAAGTGTTTTGACATGAAAAATAGTATTTAAAACGAGCCGATCTACGTATGTACAAGTGGTACATTCGTAGAACCAAGTGTCGAGAAAATCATGTTTTTATATAAGTTGGATAACATGCTAACAAAATATGATTTTTATAAACTACAAGTGTATAAACAATTGTGATACGAAAGATCCGACAAAATAACAATTTTTATAGAAAGTTGTCGGGAAGTTGTAAAGGAAGATTTGTTTTAAAAACGGGGTTTTTACAAGACTAAATTATTTATTACATAGATCCACTAAATATAACGAGATCTACACAATAGTTTTTAGAAAAACTACAAGTTCATGTAATAATGCGATTTTACATACTAGTCTACAAGTTTGAAGTGTTGAAACTTGTTTAATGTGTTGGAAATTGATTGGTTGATTTAAAAGAAGTATCGGAATGATCTTGTAAAAGAAAATGATACGCTTGGAAGCGTGGCCACCTCCAGTTACAGGGGAAACTCTGGCGAATTTTTTCTAAAATCTAACACTTAGAATTATTTACAAGTGTTAGAGTTATTTTTGAAATATTTACAAAGTATATTTCGCCATGACTTTATCACAAATATTCGGAGGTGGGGTTTTCACAAAAATAAACGTGATAAATATTTATTTGATAAATATATTTTTCACAACACTGTTTATGATTATTTTGTGAAAATGTATAAATATTATTTTTAGAGTAAAAATAATATTTACTAACTTTGTCGAACCCAAAATAATATCAACGCCTACACGACAAACATATAAGTTACAACGGTAATTACTATTACCACTTAATCGCCAAAATGTAACTTACGCTTTATACGGAAATATTCACGAATGCGTATCTTGTCGACGTATTATTTTGGAAAGTATTATATAAAGAGAAAATATATTATTTTTGAGAAAAATAATTATATTTTGGAATGAGAATTAAAATATATTAAGTGAGACTTAATATTATAAACGCGCATGTATTAAATCCCCCATCCTTGGGAAGGAGACTAAATTACCAAGTATATACACGGAGCGGTTGTCTAACCGTTTCCCGAAAATGTAAACTATAAAGCTAAGGCACGGCCATCCGTCTAATAGAATTAGCACATGTAGGTCGTTGCGCAGCAGTTGGATATTTGGATTACTTGGTATTGTGACGCACTCACTGTGAGTTCATGTCCCCCTTTTCTCTTAACTGTTTTCAGTTTTATAAACTGCGGGGGTGAAATACATGTTACAATGATTATGAATATGTTTATACATGGTATGGTTAGCGTAAGGAGGTTTGTTACTCAGATCATGTGAGTGGGTAGGCACAACTTGAGGCCATTAATCCTCGTAGTAGGACCGAGGGACAGGAGCGGTAGATCTATCTTGGTGTAGCGAGCCCAGCCCCAGGTCCAGCATAACGGACCTCGGGGTGACTTAGTGCCCGACGCATAAATCCGCTAGGTTTGAGTCATCCCTACTTGCACTTCACACATATCAATGGCCTTGCAAACCATTGGTGATCTCTTTTTCCTTATTTGCTACATACCAGGTTTTTGATAAAGATAAAGGTTTGTTTACGCACTTTCGCATGAACTCGCTCAACATTATTGTTGATTTTTCAACTTACATGTATTTCAGGAAATTAACGATCTGGCGCGGTATGGCTTGTTTTCCGCTGCATTAGGCCCGAGGTCATCCAGGGTTCGAGGCTTGTGACTCTTTCCTGGACAAGTCACAGTCCTTGGATCATGTTTGTGTTAAGTTTGCATTTGTAATGTTTAGACAAATTATGGTTGTTGGGTGTTAACCCCTTAAGACAATGTTTTAATATTTTTTTTTTATTATCAATGGATGATCTTGCATATTTTTAATTCATATAGCTTGTTATGATTAAGCTATGGTATTAAGAAGTCACACCAAATTAACCACGCTTCCGCAAAGCCAGGGTGTGACAGTTTGACAGCAGCAGACCTCAGGCGACCCACCTGGACAGACCCAAGCGGGCCGCGTGAACCTATCAGATGCAGAAATTCGCGAAATGGGCATTTTGGGTCCGAAATTTGAATGGGAAACAGCTTGCAACACCTCCTAAACTCACCAATGAGAATGCTTGCATGTTGGGACACCTGTGAAGCTCTGGAGACATCTGAATTCACTTAAATTAGATCAAAAGTTCACATTTTTGAGGCACTTGCATTGTGATCAAGAGCAAAGCAACTTCAAGAACTCTCAAGACAACTTCTGGAGCAATTCTGAACGACAAGGCAGCCTCCTAGTGTTAACTAAGCTTCATTAGGACCTTTGTAAGCTTCCATATCATTCTATAATTCGTTCTTGCTTTGATTATTAGTTAAAAGTCAAACCGTTGTTCATATAGTTTGACTTTTCGATTAAACGAGTTTAGCTCTGTCATTTCTCAAATTTAAACCACTGATATGTTGGTATTTATGTGGGAAACAAACCCTCAAAAGGGTATTCTCTGATTCCCACTTTATGCATGCTATTTGTCGAGTCAAAGTTGTTTCTAAAAAGTCAACAGAAATCGTTTTTGCGAAATATAGCTTAAATGGTAATGTAGATGACATGCAATCAGTTTGATCATCAAAATAACTTTATAAAAAGTGTAAGAATATGTTTCATCATAATCAACTCGACAATCTTTAGTATAAATACGAATCGGAACCGAAAGTCTTGTAAAACGACTTTTTCGTAGACTATCGATTCGGATCCGTGCATGCATGTTTGAGATCTGTATTAGAGCATATTTTGAACCATTTTTATTTTAGTATAACTCTCTGGAATTTTTACATCTCGAGTCTATACTTAGCCGATTCATTTGCATGTTTCCGATTTATGCTTAAAGTTGACTATTTTGCCCTTTTTGATATAAAACGTGATTTTTGGAAAAGTGAAAGAGTAGAAATCTTTATTTCTAATATATAAACTTGCACCGAAAATTTGAGATCAGTTGGTGGTCCAGATTTTGAGTTATGGCCGATATCGTAAAACTATATCTTAAAGTTACATAAACGGCGCATTTAGCGTATAACCTATTTCAGGCCACGTTTTGATATAAAACTTTTTACCCACTGATGCTATATAATATTTTGGGATTTTTGATGATTTTTATTTAATTTTTGGCTGATCGGATCATACGTCGCTAAGTCGATTCGGTTAATGACGGTTTTGACCGTTTAAGCCATAAAATGAGTTTTATACATCATTTTGACCCGAAACCTTTTTCTACTGATTTTATATGTTAAATAAATTATTTTGAGCATTCTGGAAATATAAAAATCTCAGCTTTCCTTTAAAAACCCGGAAACGGCTCTAAATCGCATTTTTAGCGTTTTTAGCGCATAGTAACCGTTATACTCATTTTAAACATATAAGACTCATACCTACTGATGTATTTAGTATATTTCCATATAATAACAGTAAGTATAAATGTTTGAACTCAGATTTCCAGTTTTGGCAGTTTTAGCCCTTGTGAAATTACTAAAATACCCCTACGGTGCATAGTTTGATTTTAAATGATAAGTTTTGTATACGGGTCATACTCTACTGTTATAATATATCAAATGAAGTATATTTACTGTATAAATCAGACCCGTAACTCAGATTTCCAATTTGACTCTTTTATAATCTTTTAAATGACCAAAATGCCCTTAGGAGGTGTAAATTGAGTTTAAAATCATTCGGGGCATAATAGAACATAACTTACTGATATTATATCATATTTAAAGCATATTATCTCAGGGAACTTGCATTTGACTCTTTTGGCTACCCGTAACGCCTTTTAGCGTTCGGTTCGGTTACGTAACTAGTTTGCGTAAATTGACCGAAACGGGTCAAACGTTATCATTTTTATCTCAAAATCCAGAATGTATTTAGTATACCCATATTATACAAGTATTCAAACTTGTCGGGTCTAAATCACATTCTATCCGGTCTTTCGCTTAATCGTGCGCTTGTCCGTATCGTCCTTAAAACTAACCGGTCTAAGCTAAAGCTTAAATAAAAGACCCGTTAGGAATCTAATAGGTTATTATAAACCTTTGTTCCAGATTAGGAGGCCCAGTAAAAGCTACCTACACTTACCAATTGTGATTCATACTTGCTCAGGTAAATACATTTTGACTTATTTTCCCTATACGGGCTTGGGGTACGGTATATAGAATACCGCTTGATCGAGCGCACAAATCCTGCGCCCTTGGGTGTCCAGTCTTGAATAGTTTGTGCGACTCGTTTAAACAGTCTTGTTTTACTTTAAGGGTTTGGGGGGTTATTGACCGTGTCCCGGATATCCTTGGCATTATCTTACGAGATGGCCACGACCAGAGCACGGGGTGTAGGCGTACACCCGACGTGTATAACTCTATAATGTGGTGTGTCATTTAATCTTTAGCCCGGACAGCAGATCCCGGGCCACCAAATGTACGAGTAGCATGTAATTCGTTCACAAGTTTATATTGCATAATTATCCCAAGTTAATAAAAATATTTATGCCTTGTGCATTTAAATCAATTTTCAATCATTTTCAAAATGAGTCAGTTGATTTGTATTTACCAGTGTAAACTGACGTATTTTCCCAAAAGGTTAAGTGCAGGTACTAAACGAACTAGGCTGGCTGTTTCCTAAGAGCGTCCACTATAGTCTCGCAAGCTCGGACGACAAATAAACTGTTGAACAATATATCTTATTTTATTCGATCCGCTTGTGGATCCGTTTCAACTACTTATGATGTTTATTATTACATTTTAATTAAAGTTGAAATGAATCTATTTCTGCTTCCGTTGTGCATTATTATATTGTGTTGTTTGTCTATGACGATGCCAACCACGTCACTGTACCCCACACGGGGCCCACCGGTGACACGTGGAGATCGGGGTGTGACAGGTTGGTATCAGAGCCAACGCTGAGTGAATTAAACACTAGTCTTTTGTGTTTAATCTCAGTTACACAATTGCACATTCCTCGATTTTCGAGTCTAGACAAAGAACTTAGGAAATGTTCAAAATTTCGTTTGTTTTATTTTTATTTATTATTAGCTTTGTCTTATATATTTTGTTGTGCAACTTGTTTGATTTTTGACAGGTTCATCATGCCGCCACGTATGCGAGGACGAGGAGGATTCGCCACATCACATGACCACGAGGCAGGGTCTTCGCACAAGCGAGCCCCATCAGCATCGCACAACACTGCAGCCCATGATCTTTGGAGATCATTCGCCGAGCCAGCCAGGCACTCGGTATCATTGAGAACCTCGCCATCCCTACCCCACTCATTTGGGCCCCATTCTGAAAATGGGCCCCACGACTCCCATGGATCTTTCATACCTCTTCACCAGTCACCTCACAACTACCCAGCACCCGGTTATCAGGGCCTGTACAACCCTGATGCCTACTTGGATGAACCAGTGGGTTATAACCCACTAGGACCTAAAGACCACTTCTCTGGTGGCAACGAGATGGAGGTCGACGAGGACACCGATCCCTCCATGCCACCGTCCGGCACTCCCAACCATCCCATTGAGATATCGGATGGGTCACCATACAGGGGATCACCTTTCAATGGTGTTGACAGCTACGAGGAGAGGTTTAAGCAGCACGACTGGGTCTATACCCCCAGCTACCATAACTCCCCCATGCACCAGTCTTACCACGGTTCTCCCGTGCACTCTCAGCACCACTCCCAGCAGCAGCAGCATCAGCAGCAGCCCCAGCAGCAGGACCCATCTGAGGCCTTCTGGCGCGACGTGGTCACTCCGTCGCCACCACCACCACCGGTTTTGCCTCCTCCGCCTCAGAGGCCAAGGAGGAACGCGCGTATGTCTACGCGAGGAGGGATTCGCATTGGCACCCCTCCGCATGTAGGTAGCAGCCGCTACTCGCCGCTCCACGAGGAGTCCAAGATGGGAGAGTCTCCGCATCCCATCTCAGAGGTCACTTCAGCACCGATCCCGCCACTGCCGCCGCAAAACTTTGGAGAGCCGATTCCGGCTTACGCTAGCTCAGCGCCGTTTAACCCATTTGAGCAGATATACCCTCAGGGTTACGATTATACAGGAGACCCGTACTGGATAGCGTCAAACTACAGCTCTCTCCCACCTGATGGTCCATTTGGAGGCGCTTGGGCCGCTGGGCAGTCTACTTTTGGATACCCTCCGGGATATCAGTAGCCGCAGCCATCTCAGCCACAACAGTATCAGCCACCACCGCCGGCACCTATGATGTCGCCGCCGCAAGTCCAAGAAATCCTGCAAGGAATAAACAACGTGCGACGTGAGTTGCAACATGAGATGCGAGCAGATCGCCGACACAACCGCGGTATGTTCAAGAAGATGGTTGACTTGATTAAGGGTAAGAGTAAGAAGGATTATTAAATCCTTTGGTTGTTAGCTCATTTACTCATGTCCCTGCGAGGACATTTATTCCTATATTCTACCCCTGCGTGGGTATATTTCTCTTATTCTACCCCTGCGTGGGTATGTTATTTCTGTTTAACCCCTGCGTGGGTTTGTTTTGTTTGTTTTGTCTGTTATTTGGTTTAGCCCCTGCGTGGGTATGCTATTTGAGAAAAGTCCCGTTTAGGGCAAAAGTTGTACTAGTTTACTTTATTTAAAATGGTTAATTTAAGTTTTTCATTTTATCTATGTGCATGAATATAATATTCAAATAAATAGAAAATATCAAATTTTATTTGATTTGCCATTTAATAAGAATCTTAGTAAGGTAAACCTAGCTTGAATGTCTTATTAACAGGCCTGGCCAATATGGTAAAACCTGGTTGAAAAGATTCAACTCTCTGTTAACATCTGAAAACATGTTAACATTCTTGACTAAGCGTGATTCGTAAAATCACACATGTCACCCTTTTTAATAAATTATCTACAGATTATATCTGTATACAAGTCTGATTGTGACTTGATGCCTACGGGTTATGACTATGTCATAAAGGCAGTTATGGTTTATGACTCCCTGCCAAGTAAAGGATTATTTGTTTAATTATACAATGCTAATCCTATAAAAATCTAAATTTATATTTACAAGTTGTCCGAAGTGACTAGGCCTATTGTGCCAATATATATATTTCATTCCATAATATAGTTGCTAATAAAAGCCCTGAATGAAATTAAATAAATTAACTATTATGATTCTTAATATCATGGTTAATAAATCGTCTAGAACGATAATACTGTTAGGTTTCTAAATAAGACCTTGTCCTTTTATGTAGCTTAAAGCTACATGGCCAAATCGGAGGAGACCAACAGTCATTCTGGAGAACACCCAGATGATACAAAGATTCACGTCACTGGTGCGGAACTGCAAGCACTGGTTGAAAACGCTGTTGCCAAAGCTATGGATAGGCAATTCAGGGAATCTAGCGGGACTCGGAGTAGAACCCGAACCGTATTGCACGTCAAGCCCAAGACTCATTCAGAGGCTCATAGTAAGCCGCCTTCTAAAAAGAATGAGCCGAAGAAGGATGAGGAGGATAATCACTCCTCCAACCACAGCAGCATCCCAAAGCAAGAAGTCAAGCTGAAGCATGATACGCACAGCAAGTCCTGTACGTACAAGTATTTCGTTTGATGCAAACCCAGGGATTTTACTGGGGAAAAAGGAGCAGTTGACTGCATGACATGGATTGATGAGATGGATACAGTTGTTGACATCAGCGGGTGTGCTGATAGGGACGTTGTGAAGTACATGTCCCAGTCATTCAAGGGAGATGCTCTAGCATGGTGGAAGTCTCTTCTACAAGCTGCCGGTAAGGCCGCTCTGTACAGCTTGACATGGGATCAGTTTGTAGCCCTAATCAAAGAGAATTTCTGCCCGCAGCACGAGGTCGAAAGGATTGAGTCGGATTTCGTATCCCTGGTAATGAAGAACCTCGATTGTCAGGCATATCTCACCACGTTCAACACCTTATCTCGATTAGTGCCGTATTTGGTGACCCCGGAGCCGCGAAGGATTGCTCGATTTATTGGGGGTCTGGCACCTGAGATCAAAGCGAGCGTTAAGTCATCAAGGCCTACGACATTCAGATTCGTAGCTGATCTATCCCTCTCCCTCACTCAAGATGTAGTCAGATTGAGAGCTATGAAGAGCTCAGAGGAAAACAAGAGGAAACGTGAGGATGACACCTCACGAAGATCGGAGAAACGACACAGAGGGAACAACGACCATAAGAAAGGGTCGGGATTTAAGAAGGGAGATCATCAATCGGGTGAAAAACCCAGATGCAAGACCTGCAAGAGACACCATTTTGGGAAATGTCGTTTGGAAGCGAAATCCCAGTCTCACGAAAAACGATGTGGAATCTGCAAGTCCACAGACCATAAAGCCTTGGATTGCAAGAAGATTAAGGACGCAACTTGTTTTGGTTGCAATGAGAAAGGGCACATCCGGCCAAATTGCCCAAAGAATGCGAAGAAAGCTGACGACGGAAAGAAGACTAATGCGAGAGTCTTCAGAATGGACGCCAAGGAAGCAGTCCTTGATGACAACGTCATTACAGGTACGTTTCTTGTAAATGATGTTTTTGCTAGAGTCTTGTTTGATTCAGGAGCTGATAAGTCATTTCGGATAGACATCATTCCAGGCGCTGCGCCTGTAGCAAGAGCACCATACAGATTGGCACCAACGGAGATGAAGGAGTTGAGGACACAGTTGGATGATTTGTTAGCTAAAGGTTTTATTAGACCTAGCTCGTCTCCTTGGGGAGCACCAATCTTGTTCGTTAAAAAGAAGGATGGATCGATGCGTCTGTGCATCGATTACCGTGAGCTTAACAAGGTCACTATCAAGAATAGGTACCCGTTACCCAGGATCGACGATCTGTTCGATCAGTTGCAAGGAGCAAGCTATTTCTCCAAGATCGACCTGAGGTCAGGTTATCATCAGCTAAAGGTCAAAGACGAAGATGTGCACAAGACAGCGTTTAGGACTCGTTATGGACATTACGAGTTCCTAGTGATGCCGTTTGGGCTCACTAACGCACCAGCCGCATTCATGGATCTCATGAAACGTGTCTGCAAGCCCTATCTAGATAAATTCGTTATCGTCTTTATTGACGACATCCTTATCTACTCGAAGAGCCAAGCTGACCATGAGAAACACCTTCGTTGTATTCTCAAACTTCTGCATCAAGAGAAGCTTTATGCCAAATTTTCGAAGTGTGAATTTTGGCTTCGAGAAGTCCAATTCCTTGGACATGTAGTAAGCGAGCGTGGTATCCAAGTAGATCCCGCTAAAGTAGAAGCAGTCATGAACTGGCAGGAGCCGAAGACTCCTACCGAGATTCGCAGTTTCCTTGGATTGGCAGGATACTACAGGCGATTTATCGAGAACTTTTCAAGAATTGCTGCGCCCCTAACTTCGTTGACTCGTAAGAAGATTAAGTTCGATTGGGGCCCTAAGCAGCAGGAATCCTTCGATATTTTGAAGAAGAAGTTGAGCAATGCTCCAGTGTTGACATTGCCCGATGGCGTAGAAGAATTTGTGGTGTACTGTGATGCGTCACACACTGACATGGGCTGTGTACTGATGCAGAAAGGCAAAGGCATTGCCTACGCTTCTCGACAATTAAAGGTGCATGAGAAGAACTACACCACCCACGATTTGGAATTGGGTGCAGTTGTATTTGCTTTGAAGCTATGGAGACATTACTTGTATGGAACCAAGTGTATAATTTATTCGGATCACAAGAGTCTTCAGCATTTGTTCAATCAGAAGGAATTGAACATGCGTCAAAGGCGATGGATGGAAACTCTAAATGATTATGACTGTGAGATAAGATACCATCCAGGCAAGGCAAATGTGGTTGTCGACGCCTTAAGCAGAAAGGAAAGGGTGAAACCGATCAGAATCAATGCCAAGCGCATTGAGATAAGGAACAATTTGAATGAAAGGGTGTTAGCTGCACAGAAGGAAGCTGTGCTGGAAGCTAACTATCCTGAAGAAAAGCTAGGAGTAACTGAGGAGCAGTTATCCTACGACAAAGATGGAATGCTACGACTAAACGGACGCATATGGGTTCCAGTTTATGGAGGACTTCGGGATGTTATCCTCCAGGAAGCCCACAGCTCTAAATATTCCGTTCATCTTGGAGCTGATAAGATGTACCAGGATTTGAAAGCAAACTACTGGTGGATTGGTTTGAAAAAGTCAGTAGCTGAGCATGTAGCTAAATGTTTGACTTGTGCGCAAGTCAAGGCTGAGCATCAAAAGCCGTCAGGTTTGCTTCAACAACCTGAAATTCCCAAGTGGAAATGGGAAATGGTGACAATGGATTTCATCACCAAGTTGCCGAAGAAGAAAAAGGGAAATGATACCATATGGGTCATAGTAGATAGACTGACTAAGTCAGCTCATTTTCTACCCATCAAGGAGACGTATAGCTCCGATATGTTAGCTCAATTATACGTCGATAAGATTGTAGCTGAGCATGTAGCTAAATGTTTGACTTGTGCGCAAGTCAAGGCTGAGCATCAGAAGCCGTCAGGTTTGCTTCAACAACCTGAAATTCCCAAGTGGAAATGGGAAATGGTGACAATGGATTTCATCACCAAGTTGCCGAAGACGAAAAAGGAAAATGATACCATATGGGTCATAGTAGATAGACTGACTAAGTCAGCTCATTTTCTACCCATCAAGGAGACGTATAGCTCCGATATGTTAGCTCAATTATACGTCGATAAGATTGTAGCGTTGCATGGTATACCTGTATCTATTATCTCCGATAGAGATACTAGATATACGTCGCATTTTTGGAAGAGTTTCCAGCAATCGTTGGGCACTCGTTTGAATTTTAGTACGGCTTATCATCCTCAGACTGATGGTCAGAGTGAGCGTACTATTCAAACTTTGGAAGACATGCTTCGTGCATGTGCGATCGATTTGGGTGGTAGTTGGGATAAGAACCTACCACTGATTGAATTCTCCTACAACAATAGCTACCATTCCAGCATAAAAGCTGCGCCTTTCGAGGCCTTATATGGTAGAAAGTGTAGATCGCCCATCTGTTGGGCAGAAGTGGGAGATGTCCAACTATCAGGACCAGATATCGTTTTTGAGACGACGGACAAGATCGTTCAGATTCGCAAACGTTTGAAAGCTGCCAGGGATAGGCAGAAGAGTTATGCGGATCCTAAGCGCAAAGATTTTCACTTCGATGTAGGTGATAAAGTATTGCTTAAAGTATCGCCCTGGAAGGGTGTGATGCGATTTGGAAAGAAAGGCAAGCTAAGCCCGAGATACATAGGACCTTTCGAGATTATCGAACGTGTCGGGACGGTCGCTTACAAGTTAAACTTGCCTGAAGAACTTAGCGCTATTCATAATGTGTTCCACATCTGTAATTTGAAGAAGTGTTTCGCTGACGAATCACTGGTTATACCGCATACAGATATACACATAGATGAGAGTTTGAAGTTCGTGGAAAAACCTTTGTCGATTGAGGATCGACAGGTGAAAAAGATTCGAAGGAAGCACGTGCCTATTGTTAAGGTCAAATGGGATGCCCGTAGAGGTCCCGAATACACGTGGGAAGTGGAATCCACGATGAAAGAGAAATATCCTCATTTGTTTCAGTAAATCTCGAGGATGAGATTTCTTTTAAGGGGGTGAGGATGTAACACCTCGAAAATTTCCGTCCAATAATGTATTGACACGTGTCATAAGGTTCCGGTATGTGAAAATATACTTTAGAGGGACTAAAGTTGACAAACAGTGAAAACTATGGAACGTAAGGGTCCAAAGTGTCAACAATGGATAAATAGACTCTATGATGACCCTACATAATGTTTATAACCTTAAACGGATGGATCATGGATCATACGAAGCGGAAAATGCACAAAAGTGAGGATTACAAACTATAGGGGCCAAAAGTGTCAACATGTTGAATTTATACCTCTGAGTGAACTTTTGGCAGACCCGAAGCTTTGTAATGCAAAAATATACTCACTAGAATATGTGGTAAAAATTTCGTGAAGTTTCGTTAACGTATGAGAAAGTTATGGCCAAAACCGTACTTGAGGGGTTAAAAGCGTCAACGTCGAATTTCATATCTTTTCGGTTGAGCGCAAAGTTATCCGAGGACATTACCATGTTGGTAAATGTCCCAAGGTTCTTAAAAACCAAGTTTGGGGGTTTACGAGTCAAAATAAGTAGCCGAAACATCGCGTGCAAGGACAGGGACCAAAGCTGCCAAGTTTGAAAGAAGTTTGACAGCAGCAGACCTCAGGCGACCCGCCTGGACAGACCCAAGCGGGCCGCGTGAACCTATCAGATGCAGAAATTCGTGAAATGGGCATTTTGGGTCCGAAATTTGAATGGGAAACAGCTTGCAACACCTCCTAAACTCACCAATGAGAATGCTTGCATGTTGGGACACCTGTGAAGCTCTGGAGACATCTGAATTCACTTAAATTAGATCAAAAGTTCACATTTTTGAGGCACTTGCATTGTGATCAAGAGCAAAGCAACTTCAAGAACTCTCAAGACAACTTCTGGAGCAATTCTGAACGACAAGGCAGCCTCCTAGTGTTAACTAAGCTTCATTAGGACCTTTGTAACCTTCCATATCATTCTATAATTCGTTCTTGCTTTGATTATTAGTTAAAAGTCAAACCGTTGTTCATATAGTTTGACTTTTCGATTAAACGAGTTTAGCTCTGTCATTTCTCAAATTTAAACCACTGATATGTTGGTATTTATGTGGGAAACAAACCCTCAAAAGGGTATTCTCTGATTCCCACTTTATGCATGCTATTTGTCGAGTCAAAGTTGTTTCTAAAAAGTCAACAGAAATCGTTTTTGCGAAATATAGCTTAAATGGTAATGTAGATGACATGCAATCAGTTTGATCATCAAAATAACTTTATAAAAAGTGTAAGAATATGTTTCATCATAATCAACTCGACAATCTTTAGTATAAATACGAATCGGAACCGAAAGTCTTGTAAAACGACTTTTTCGTAGACTATCGATTCGGATCCGTGCATGCATGTTTGAGATCTGTATTAGAGCATATTTTGAACCATTTTTATTTTAGTATAACTCTCTGGAATTTTTACATCTCGAGTCTATACTTAGCCGATTCATTTGCATGTTTCCGATTTATGCTTAAAGTTGACTATTTTGCCCTTTTGATATAAAACGTGATTTTTGGAAAAGTGAAAGAGTAGAAATCTTTATTTCTAATATATAAACTTGCACCGAAAATTTGAGATCAGTTGGTGGTTCAGATTTTGAGTTATGGCCGATATCGTAAAACTATATCTTAAAGTTACATAAACGGCGCATTTAGCGTATAACCTATTTCAGGCCATGTTTTGATATAAAACTTTTTACCCACTGATGCTATATAATATTTTGGGATTTTTGATGATTTTTATTTAATTTTTGGCTGATCGGATCATACATCGCTAAGTCGATTCGGTTAATGACGGTTTTGACCGTTTAAGCCATAAAATGAGTTTTATACATCCTTTTGACCCGAAACCTTTTTCTACTGATTTTATATGTTAAATAAATTATTTTGAGCATTCTGGAAATATAAAAATCTCAGCTTTCCTTTAAAAACCCGGAAACGGCTCTAAATCGCATTTTTAGCGTTTTTAGCGCATAGTAAGCGTTATACTCATTTTAAACATATAAGACTCATACCTACTGGTGTATTTAGTATATTTCCATATAATAACGGTAAGTATAAATGTTTGAACTCAGATTTCCATTTTTGGCAGTTTTAGCCCTTGTGAAATTACTAAAATACCCCTACGGTGCATAGTTTGATTTTAAATGATAAGTTTTGTATACGGGTCATACTCTACTGTTATAATATATCAAATGAAGTATATTTACTATATAAATCAGACCCGTAACTCAGATTTCCAATTTGACTCTTTTATAATCTTTTAAATGACCAAAATGCCCTTAGGAGGTGTAAATTGAGTTTAAAATCATTCGGGGCATAATAGAACATAACTTACTGATATTATATCATATTTAAAGCATATTATCTCAGGGAACTTGCATTTGACTCTTTTGGCTACCCGTAACGCCCTTTTAGCGTTCGGTTCGGTTTACGTAACTAGTTTGCGTAAATTGACCGAAACGGGTCAAACGTTATCATTTTTATCTCAAAATCCAGAATGTATTTAGTATACCCATATTATACAAGTATTCAAACTTGTCGGGTCTAAATCACATTCTATCCGGTCTTTCGCTTAATCGTGCGCTTGTACCGTATCGTCCTTAAAAATAACCGGTCTAAGCTAAAGCTTAAATAAAAGACCCGTTAGGAATCTAATAGGTTATTATAAACCTTTGTTCCAGATTAGGAGGCCCAGTAAAAGCTACCTACACTTACCAATTGTGATTCATACTTGCTCAGGTAAATACATTTTGACTTATTTTCCCTATACGGGCTTGGGGTACGGTATATAGAATACCGCTTGATCGAGCGCACAAATCCTGAGCCCTTGGGTGTCCAGTCTTGAATAGTTTGTGCGACTCGTTTAAACAGTCTTGTTTTACTTTAAGGGTTTGGGGGGTTATTGACCGTGTCCCGGATATCCTTGGCATTATCTTACGAGATGGCCACGACCAGAGCACGGGGTGTAGGCGTACACCCGACGTGTATAACTCTTTAATGTGGTGTGTCATTTAATCTTTAGCCCGGACAGCAGATCCCGGGCCACCAAATGTACGAGTAGCATGTAATTCGTTCACAAGTTTATATTGCATAATTATCCCAAGTTAATAAAAATATTTATGCCTTGTGCATTTAAATCAATTTTCAATCATTTTCAAAATGAGTCAGTTGATTTGTATTTACCAGTGTAAACTGACGTATTTTCCCAAAAGGTTAAGTGCAGGTACTAAACGAACTAGGCTGGCTGTTTCCTAAGAGTGTCCACTATAGTCTCGCAAGCTCGGACGACAAATAAACTGTTGAACAATATATCTTATTTTATTCGATCCGCCTGTGGATCCGTTTCAACTACTTATGATGTTTATTATTACATTTTAATTAAAGTTGAAACGAATCTATTTCTGCTTCCGCTGTGCATTATTATATTGTGTTGTTTGTCTATGACGATGCCAACCACGTCACTGTACCCCACACCGGGCCCACCGGTGACACGTGGAGATCGGGGTGTGATAGAAAGCGAGTAATTAGACATTAGTTTTATTGCGAACATTCAGTTTTCGTTTTAGATTGCGATGACCGTGCATGTTGTGTGTTTATAAATCCGGGAGCGAAAATCGATAAATCGAGAAATCGATAAAGCGTAAAGTTTTAAATCGTAGCCACATAAGCGTAAATAAGTTCAGTAAAGCGTAAAATCGGCAAGTCATATGCTAGAATTTAGATAGAGTGCCTCGGGTGTTTAGGCGTCGACTACCCAAGGTAACCCAACTATACTCAGCAAGTTCGTGCACGCGCGTTGCCCTAGAAGTCTTATGCTTCCACTGGGATGCAACTCATGGCATTCGTCTTCCTATCATCGCGTGGCTCGAGTTATTGTTATAGCCGAGTCCTTGGTGAGAGCTTTTGAAAACCAATTTTATAGAGAGTGGAACGGTTTATTAAGATACGGGTTTCACCCCTGACTTAATAACTTCGTTCCTGGCTGTGGTTGTGCTCATCGAATAAATTCGAGAGTTCCACTAGATTTCGAAATGGAGACTTTCGCTGAGATGTGGATGTCACTCCTAGCTCAACGGAAAGTTCTCGTGCTAGAAAAATGCGCTTAGTGAGCGATCTTATCGAGAGTTCTTGGTTTTCACGCCTGATCTTGACTGGACCACTCGATTATGTTATGCGAATATTTTCAAAAACGTGTGTATTGTGTTGGCCTTAGGAAAGGCTAAGTAACATTCCAGCCTTAGGAAAGCCTCTTCGTGTGAAGTTATAGTATGCGGTGTTCACGCAAAGTTGTAGTTTTAGCGGATTCAAACGAGAGTATCAAGTAGGCTCGTACAAATCCTACCGGGTTCGTACGAGTCGGCCTGTTGGTACTTAGACTATCGACTAGGTCGTTTCAAAGACAACAAACCTGGACTAGGTCATGTCTTCATAATTCCCTATAGTTATGGCTCTGATACCAATCTGTCACACCCCAACCGATGGCCTAATTCGCGGCACTAGGCGAATCAGATTGTTATCCCATACTAACAAACAATACAATCACATAAGTTATCACAGATTTCTTGTACTCTCGAACAATGCAAATTCAACAACCTAGATTTTAGGTGAGTTTCTAGACTTCCTAACTTGATTTGATGTAGACTGCGACTAAACCTGCAACATACGTTAAAACAACATCAATACAAAAGTATTAGCGAGTATACAAGTTTTGATAGCGAAACATAGTAGATAAAAAGTGTTGCGAATTACCACATACATAAACGAGATACCTCAACACATATATTAGACAAATACTACCAGCTAAGTCTCTCGAGCTGCGATTGCGATTACTATTCATCCTAACTAGACCCCGTCGGGTACTATAGTACTATACTAGTTAAGGCGGGACCTCACGAGTAAAAGTCCTAACACATATGTAACTAGCATCACATATAAATATGCATAACAGTTATTCGCAAGTGATAAACAGTTTGATTAAATAATTTGTTTTGATAAATTCGATCTGATAGGAACATATGTTACACCCAAAATGCGACAAAAAGGGTTCGAGTATACTCACAGTCAGTGCTCAACACAACTTGGTTGGATTGAAGGGAGCATGTCTGCGATTAGCCTGATTATAGAACGATGGCGTAAGCGTTGAACAGTGCGTTAACCAAGTGTCGAATGGTAATCTGATCGGATGGCGATCCGATCGGATGGTCATTCGATCGGATGTCAATCCGTTCGGATGGACATCCGATCGGATGGCCATTCGATTAGATTGACATTCTTCTGAGATTGATGTGTTTATGTGTGATGGCTTTGAAGTTTTCTTTGTAGCATTTTGAAAACAGAGAAGTATCTCTACCTTTCAGGTCGTCGATCGAATGGTCGTTCGATCGGATAGCGATCCGATTGGCAGGACACTTAGTGAGAACAAGTTCACAGCAGGATTGTCACTCGTTCGGATAACAATCCGATCGGATGGCAATCCGTTAGAAGCTGATGTTCTTTGGAAATTAAGAAAATGATTAAGTGTTGAAATTTAAATGTCAATGGGTCGGATGGTCATTCGATCGGATGGCTATCCGATCGGACGGCAATCCGTTCGACGTTCGGATACTTTTAAAAAGTTTGAAAAATGTTTAAGTGTGGAACCCAATGCAATGCAATCCAATCGGATAGCAGTTCGATCGGATGGCAATCCATCCTAACGAATCTGATTGTCTTGAACTTGATTATTTTGGAAAGTTTGCGGTTTGATCGAGACGGTGTGACAACGTATTAAACAATGGAACTCCACCAAGGCTAAGTCATCAGATTGGATGGGAATCACCCCGTTCGATCAGTTAACTGTCCTTGACGGTTGTTCATGTTCAACCCGTTAACCAGTCATCTCGTCGATAGAAATCAGTTCTCAAACCGACACTTCACTAGAGAATGAGTAGAAGGCCTGAACGAGCTCCGATTCTATCGGTTTTTAAGTAAAAACTTTAGAAAGTTTGATGAAAGCTTGAAATACTGAGATTTGGCTTAGATCTTGTGAGATTAGTGCTTACATGCCGTGGAATCCATTAGATCTGAACTGTTCTTGATGAGATGAGGTCACACTTCCTTGTTCCTAAGAACTCCATGATGAAGTCACCTTAGAACGCCCCAAATCAGAGGATTTTACGATGAAAAAGTGAGATTTGATGTTTGAAAAGATGAAGGAGTGCGTGTAGATCATAGAAGTACAAGCTTTAGGTTGAAAACTTACAAGAATCGCGAGAAATCGAGAGAAATGAGGGCTTGAGTGTTGCTGGTCGAATGAGAGAGCTGTCACATCACAATGATGTGACAGGGGGTATTTATAGGTTGCCAAAAGGAAGGAAAGAGGGCAAGTGTCAGATAGGATAGCGCCTCGATCGGATGGCAATCCGATCGGATGGACATTCGATCGATTGGCCATTCGATTGAGTGGCTCCGACGAGTTGCATTTTGGCGTTTCGTTTCGTTTTGTTTCGTGTACTGAGCGTTGCGATGGTTTGATTACATATTCTCATACACATATTTATATATTTATTATAATTATTCACAAAGGGTCGTATAAATATCCATAGTTCAAAGTCTGCGTTGCAATAATCGAGTTGCCCGTTTCGAATATGCGTTGCGGTGCGACACATCACGGCTATCGAGGAGGGTAGAATAGGTCCTCACTCAATGTCATAGTGAGTGTTAGTATGTGCGATGTGATGTGTTATAGCGATAAAGTATGCGAAATATGCGAATATAATTCGAAGTAGCGATGTTAGCGATATAGTTACATTATGATCCGAATCTTTAGTGCTAGGCGTAACGAGTATAGCGAGTAGTAACAACGCACGAACGTGCGGGTTGTTACAAAACTTTTAGGAAAAAACTCCATAATCTAAACATAATACATATTCAAAAACTGAATACCAGATTGTGTTGCATTTTTAGGGAGTTTAAAAATACTCTTATTGATAATATTAGTTAGTTGAAAAAGATAAGGTTATTTAATGCGTTGGTTTATAGGTTCTATATATAGTATAATTCATTAGTTTTTTTCACTTCAAGAAATTCTTGTTCTTTAGATATAGTATATTTTATTAGTTTTTTTTTTCGCATCAAGAAATTTCTTATTCTTTAGAATTCTTGGTTTACTGGTACTTCAATTTTCTGTTGTGTATAACTTTGATTTATTCTTCTATACTCACACTTAACATTCATCTTATTTATTATTTAGTGGTTTTGGAGCTTCAATATTCATCCTTTTAGATCTTTACACAGGTATGAATGTTTCTAAAACATGATATATTGTTTATTTTTTTATATTATGTTTAACCGTGAACGTCGTTTTTTATCCTATATTATATATAGCGGTAACATGATAAAAATATGTAACTAAAATACTTAACATTTTTTCCAGTTCCCAAACTGCTCTGGCTACTACTAGCTACTACGTATGTATCAGTTAAAGAGGAGAACAGAGAAGAAACTCATTCTCCAAAGGATGTAAAAATCAAACAGGAAGAGATACAAGAAATTCTGAAGGACACCGATCTCGATGATGACAAATGGTGGTGTAACAAAAATAGATGACATCCTTGAAATGTTTAAGTCGTATGAACTTATCATGATGCAAAGCACTTGACACTTGAGCTTTTAGTTTTCATCTTTTATATTTAAGACTTATATTTCTTTATTCGTGTGCTACTTTATATAACTATTATTTATGTTTACGACTTATTTTTTCTTATTCGTGTGTTACTTTATTGCATCAAAGGTTTCTTTAAGGCCGTCTGGTATACTCTAACACCTATAGGTGTTAATCCTACTTGGCATCCGTTAACACTTGTCATGCCGCTCCTGAAGAATGTTAAGGGGCATTAAAAGTTTCACGTGTTAAGATGTTAAATAGGAGAGCGAGTGAGGGAATCAAGCATAGGAACATTTGCACACACACAACATGCTATATATATATATATATATATAGTGGAGAGTTCAAATGAGAAGAAATTTTTTGTAAGAAGAAAAAAGAAGAAATTTCAACCAATAAGAATGATTTATTTTAATTCATTTAATATAAGTATTTAATGTTACTATAAGCTTATAGGTCATTAATGAGTAGTCTTACTCTTTAATAGCTAATTACATTAAATTTTTTGAAACTTATCTTCAAAATATATATTTTTCAAAAAAATAAAATAAAATAATTTATAGTGTAAGATAAATTACGAGTTGTGTAGGATAAATTTCAACGTGTAGGATGAATTTCGAAATATGTAGGATAACTTTTTATGTCTGTAGGCAAAAAAAAAAATAGTGTGGAGGATAGTAGTCTTTATGACTAATTAATTAGTCAAAAATGATAATAAATGAGATAAGTGAAAAAACTATTTAATGATTTACAAAATTACCCTTTGTTCTTTTTCTTCTCAATTAAATATATATATATGGGAAGGTTCAAATGAAAAACACTAATTATTGTGAAAACTCGAAAACTAATTAAAAAAAGCCATAAAAACATACAAATTTTTTTTTTGCAAACCAAATTTCGCAGGTTTTTTTATATAAAAAAAAATTTCAAAAAAAAAAAAAAAATTGTGTAGTGCGCACATGTGTAATACTACACATGTGTATGTATACTACACATGTGTATTATTACACATGTGCACTACACAAATTTTTTTTTTTTGAAAAAAAGTTGTTTTTATATATAAAAACCAGCGATTTTTATAAAAAAATTGAATTTTTTTTTGTTGTGTGTTTTTTAGGCTTTTTTTAGTTAGTTTTCGAGTTTTCATAATAAAAGTGGTTTTCATTTGAACCATCCCCTATATATATATATATATATATATATATATATATATATATATATAGGGGATCGCTAAAATGAAAACCACCTCTAGTTGTAAAAACCATGTGAACCACTTTCTAGCCTTTGGATCAACAAGATAAATGGATGAGATTAAAAGTAACAAAAATTAATATTAAAAAGATTTTGTCTTATTATGTCTTTATTATTTTAATCCAAAAGGGTATTTAAGTAAAATAACTCTTTTTTGTCTTTTTGCCTTTATTATTTTTTTATTACTTTTTTGTTTTATTATATTACTTTTTAGTTTTATTATATTACTTTTTATTATTTTAAAAGATTTTTTTAGTAAAAACATTTTTAAATTCAATTTTTTTTAACAAAAGACAATTTTTTTTGCGAGCCGGTTTTTGCACGCCGGGTTTTTTCAACCGTCGTTTTTACGCGCCGTTTTTACGCGCCGTTTTTTTACGCCGTTTTTTTAACGCGCCGTTTTTTTAACGCGCCGTTTTTTAACGCCGTTTTTTAACGCGCCGTTTTTTTAACGCCATTTTTTACGCGCCGTTTTTTAACGCCGTTTTTTACGCGCCGTTTTTTAACGCCGTTTTTTTAACACGCCGTTTTAGCTTCCCGTTTTCATGCCCCGGCGTATTCACGCCTCGTTTTTTGATGCGCCATTTTAGATTTTTATTTTTTTACGCTCCGGTCATTTACGTTAACGTTATTTTACGTTTTACGCGTCGGTTTTTTACGTTTTACGCCCCGGTTTTTACGTTTTACCCGTCGGTTTTTTACGTTAACGTTTTTTTACGTCTTACGCCCCATTTTTACGTTAACGTTATTTACGTTTTACGCGCCGGTTTTTTACGTTTTATGCGCCGGTTTTTTAAGTTAACGTTTTTTTACGTTTTACACGCCGGTTTTTTACGTTAACGTTTTTTAGGTTAACATTTTTAAATTCAGGTTTTTTACGTTAACGTTTTTTACGTTTTGGTAAAAAAAAATTTACGTTTTTTACGTTTTACCTAAACTTTTTACTTTTTACGTTAAAAAGTTTACGGTTTACGTCAAAAAGTGTACGGTTTAATTTTTTTTTTTTTACAAAAACTTTTTTACATTTTACGTTTTACGTTAAAATTTTTTACATTTTACGTTGTACGGTTTAAAAAGTTTACGGTTTTACGTTTTACGTTAAAATTTTTACATTTTACGTTTTACGTTTTACCTAAAAAGTTTACGTTCTACGTAAAAAGTTTAACTTTTTTTTACAAAAACTTTTTTACGCAAAAATGAACGCACTCAGAAATCGCAAACTCGGGAGGTGTCTCAGATATATCATTATCATCATCGATTAGGGGGAAAAATAAAAAAACAACAACATCAAAACAAAGTGTATCTCGAAAAAAAAATCGGGTTAAAAAAATGAAGTTTTGGCTCAGATTTCCCGATAATCAGAGGCTGCAAAGTGGGGTTGCGGGTTCAAAAACCTACCCTCCACTGTCCTTGCCTCGCCATCGTCAGTTTTTTTTTTTTTGCATCATCACAGCCGATTCAACAGCAACAAAAACAGAGATTCAACAGAATCAACAACAACAAAAACAGAGATTCAACAGCAACAAAAACCCAGATTCAACAGAGATTCAACAGCAACAAAAAACCCAGATTCAACAGCAACAAAAAACCCACAGATCAAGAACATATATCAAGAACACAGGCCAAGATTCAACCGATTCAAACATTCAAAACCCAGAAAAATCAAGAACACATACCAAAAATTCAACAGATCAAGAACACAGGCCAAGATTCAACAGATCAAAACCCACAAATCAAACATTCAAAACCCAGATTCAACCGATTCAAACATTCAAAACCCACATATCAAACATTCAAAACCCACAGATCAAACATTCAAAACCCACATTAAAAACCCAGATTCAACTGCCGCCGACCAAACCAGTCACACAGCCACCACCTCCAACACCACTGCCGCTAACACCGTCGCGCCACCCCCAAAACCGCCACTACCTCTACCCAATCAGCGGAACCACCTCTACCCACCACTCAAAACAAAGATTCAAACAACAAAAACAGAGACCTTCATCGTAGACATCTCCGTTTTGAACACAACAGGGGGAATCAAAGGCTTAAATTCTTACCAATTTAGTAAAGAACACCCATCATTTTTAGTTAGAAACACCCAATCATCTCACCGGCATCGGCCGTCATCGATCGTGGTGACTTTCGATCATCTCCATTCATCGACCGTGGTGACCGTCGAACATCTGGGGGCGGTGGCAGGGTGGTGCGGTAGGTTGTGGGTCGCGGAGAAGGGAAGTTGTGGGCGGCGGAGAAGGGTGGTTGTGGGCGGCGGAATGACGGGTGTACAGATCTTCAAGAAACAACAACAAGATTTCATGGTGGATGAAGCTTCATCAAAATCTTCAGAAGCTTCATTAGTTGTAGAGATGAGTTTCAAAGGAAGAGAGAGAGAGACAAAGATGACTGAGATGAGTTTCAAATGAAGTGAGAGAGAGAGAAAGATGGCATTTAAAGTGATCTGACAATTTGATTGAGGAGAGAGAGATGGAAATGACATTTAATGGTAAATGACCAAATTACCCTTTTGAATGGCAGCATCTAATTGGTTGATAGTGGTTCTCGCGGTTCTTACAACTGGGGGTGGTTCTTATTTTAGCGGCCCCCTATATATATATATATATATATGTTCGTATGTATTTTAATTAATTTAAGGGCGTTAATGGGGGTTAAACCAATTCCTTGGTATGAGGTGAAGTGAAAGAGGGTCAAGTGGATGATTTAGCGCCTATGTGTAGTTAAGGGGCGTGAAAGTATACCCCATGGCCTAAGTACTTGATAATTTCAATTCTAAATGTAATAATTACTAGACATGTGTGATACTTATGACATATATCCACAATAATAATGTTACCATAAAGATTATACGAATAAGAAAACTACAGAAACGAGTGCCGCAATGCAAAGTGTCACCCCCGCCGTATCGCGTGGGTACCCTACTAGCTAGTTTAAATAATTAATCTTCTACAGGATGCTATTTATCTTGTGTATGTTTAATGTGGTACTTTTGTGTTATTACAAACGGTTATTTACCCGTAAATCTATAAGCTTTCAGTTTATAGAGATAAGTATGTAAATTTCTTCAAGTAATCTTGTATCAATTTTATACACTACTTCAAAATAAGCTTTTTGCGATGATCAAAACCATCACAAATGACCTTTTGCAACAAGATGTTCTATTTGTTATAACTTAGTATCCATATGTCATGTTATAACTTATGAATGCGGATGCAAAGTAATTATTATGAATGCATGGTTATGATTACCATTGGTTAACATTAGAAGAAAAATACAACTTTGAACGAAATTAGATAATGTTTTTTTAAAAAGGAAAACCAAGAAATTACATTATATTCATTCTAAATACCTATCTAGGAATAAAATCAGATATTGAAACTTCATTTGTAGATTCTGATATTTTAGGATCCTTTAGACCACTTGTTTTCTTGGAAGAATAAAAAAATGCAAGCTCTGATGGTACATGAAGTGTGACAGAGAAGTTATGCAACATATGAACAACGGAATCCATGGTTGGCCTACTGATGACATTTTCTTGAACACATAATAATCCAACGTGGATAGTTCTAATGACGTCACGTGAACTTGGTCCCATCTTCAATGTAGGATCTATGATATTTGATGTTGTTCCATTTTGCCAACTTTTCCATGCCTAATGTCACACCCCGGCCGCGTATAACATGCAACCGCGGCGGAAACGCCGGGGAGTGTTGGGACAGAATTAATTGTTTCATAACCATGGAAATCAAAGTTACAATTTATTTATTAAACAAGCGTAATACATTGTCTTAAACAGGAAAACAAAGAGTTCGTGACATAATTAAACTAGTCTATCTTCATTTTTATTCTCTAAGGCACAGGTCCGCCCTAGTGTCACGTTCATCATCCTATGGAAAAACTCCTGGAAACACATGTGAAAGTAGGTACGTCAGCATAAAAATGCCTGTGAGATACATAGGTTTTGTGAAAATGGGATTCATGACTTGAGTTTAAAGAAAACATTTAATAACAGTGAGTCATGAGCCTTGTACTTTGTTTTTGTTTTGTAAATCGTATGAAAAACGATAAGATCAGATGATATGTATAAATAAAGTGTAAGGTTAAATGAATAACCTAGTAAGGTTAGTTTGTATAAGATAAGTTGTTTGTAAAAATAATGTCTTGTGCCGAATATGTTATTTGTGTAAAACGTAATATGTCTAAACTGAGATGATTTAGATAACGCTACGATATGTAATATTATACAAGCATTTGTATATAGGAAGTACCAGCGGCGTATCCACCATGTTTGTATCATATTACATACGCCACGTTACTCAAACCATTTACCCAAACCAACCGCCATGTAAATTGTTCATGTATAAACCAATTGTCAAGTGTTATTGTGTAAACCATATCGAAATGTCTATGTTCAATGTAAACCACCAAGTATGTATATCAATGTCAAAATGTTTCTGTTTTAATGTAGATCATGTAATGTATACCCAAAATATATCTTGTATGGTAAGTGAGATGTATCAACTAAACCATATGTAAAATGCACAAAACAAGGTATTGAAGTAAAACATGGTTTAAATCAACGTTATGTTTTGTGGAACGATGCATGCTATACTGATACAAACATTTATGCGGTATTGTGAAAATGCATACATCCAAGCCTTGAGACTGTGGCGATAAACCCTTAAACAAATTAAAGGTTATCTAAGTTATGTATATCGAATTCGGTCATTCCTTTCATCCAAACCAACCTAGGATGTCCGGAACGGGAGTTGTCAATTCCTATGGTACCACTACCTACTAACGAATGGCGTAGCTAATGTTAATGAATGTATTGTTCCATGTTAAACAAACCAAATGTTATACCAAAATGAAGGCATGTGATGTGAACAATTGTACTAAGTATGCACACAATGGGCATAAATAGCATGAAATGCAATGTGAAACAATGTACTAAGTACGCACACGATGGGCATACATAGCATGAAATGCAATGTGAAACAATGTACTAAGTACGCACACAATGGGCATACATAGCATGATATGTAATGAAAACATGTACTATAATGTACTAACGAACATAGCAGGTATATAATGTGAAAACAGGGAAAGCATGAAAGTAACAAGTAGGCACATGTGTTTCACCCCAAAATAGTTTGGAAAACAGTAAAAGATGGGGTTCTATGTACTCACCTGAGATTGCTTTGAAGTTCTTGTGTAATAATCACACAATGCTAGAGATCACGGAATATCAAACGGCACCTAATAGGTAGCTATGTTAATATACCGGACCAAAATCGGAAGGATCGGATAGTATGCGGGTTCGTAAACCAAACGAGTATGGAGACTCGTGAAATATGGTTTAACAGAACCTACATACTAAAATGAAACCTAACTTAAGTGCTTGCGACCCATTACGACCCGTTTAAGTAGCTTATGCTACCTTAACGCGTCGTTTGCGTAGAACGCGTTTGGAACGCCTAACATCGTGACCACAAGGTATAACCTTGGAAGGTTACAGCTATGGTCACCTAATGTGTTTGGTCGGATCCTAAAGATCGACCAAATGGGTCGAGTTCGAAAGTATAAGCGATGGTTTAGATCGCTTACCTTACGACCCTATATAAGCACTATACTAAAAGTGACGAGCTAAGCATGTTAGAACATGCTTAACTAAGTTTAAAAAACAGGTTTGGCATAAAAACAAACGCCTTTGATGCTCACGAGTAGTTTGGTTACAAAATACGCAAGAATGCGCATTTTGGCCGAAACTACGACTCGTCACTGAGCCTAGATAACGTGGTAATCAGTAGGTATAGTCACTACGGACTATAACCATCGTGATCACGCTCACGTTATGAAGTTCCAACGAACTTCGTGTTGACCATAGGCTGGTCAACGCAGAAAGACAAACAAAGTTTGACTTTAGCACTAGAAAGCGATTAAAAGAACGAAAGAACACTTACGAAGGGTCCTCGAAAGCTAAACTTGATCCAGGAGCTCAGGTATGAAACAATGGCATCAACTTAGAGCTCATTGATCAGTTTTGCGGGTTTTAACACAAATGGGGGGGGTATTTATAGGAAAAGCAAAACCGTTAGGATCGTTTCTTGAATATCGTGCCACGATCTTATGCGTACACTTGTCAAGATGTTGTGGTGGCTCATAATGACCCTTAACTCCTGAGATTGTGAAAGGGCATTGCCCTTTGGATTGTTTGAAAGGCCAATCTTCAGCCAAAAACAAGTTTCTGCATCTGCAGGGGCCACGCGGCCCGCATCAGCATATAGACAAAACTCAGGCGGGCCACCTGGGCATGTCTGATCTGCACAAACTTTCAGAAATGTCAGTTTTGGTCCCTGTTGCATGTTTAAGCCATTTCCGACACTTCTAAGGCCCGTAAAGCCAACTTTAAGGCCCTAAAATGATGCCTAAACATTGTGGACATGAAACATGCTCAAAAATATGTTGGATGTTGGTTCGTTTGGCCGTACGATCGCGATGTTCGGTTAATTACGACGGAATGCGCATAAGCGCGAAAAACGATCCAAATGACGCGACGAATGGATTTTTCTTATGCCAAACACTAAGGCATAATATTAGGATGCTTACATAAATTTTTGGATGTCCGGATGTATTCAGAACGTAAGTTATGCGCGAAAGTGCAAACTTGTGCACTTCTTGACACTTTTAGCCCCTGAATGATTCAAAAGTTTGTTTTAGCATACCAAACCCCTCAAGCCTATTTCTAAGCTATGTAAAGGATATTTATGGTATGTTTAACTTATGGACATGTTCCAGAATGTTTGTTACAGTTCAAATTGGCATACTTTCGCAGTTTGTCAAGTTTAGTCCCTGTAAGCGAATTAACTTGTTTTTGCCATAACAAAGCCTTCAAAACTTATTTCTAAGTTATGTAAAGGTTATTTAAGGTATGTTGAGTATATGTTGATGTTCCGGAGTATTTGTCGCATTAAACTGAGTACGTTTACGCACCAGTTTGCGTATAATTCTCCAGAAAGCGATGTAGAGTTTAAAATCGAACAAAAGTCAAAACATGAAAAATGTAAAACACAACCAAACAAACATTGGGATCAAATAACATTGTTTTATTGATAATTGAACTGTTCATAATGATTTCGAGTACAAATGTTACAGTCTCCCCTACTTATGGAAATTTCGTCCCGGAATTTATTTAGAGGAAACTCGTGGAAAAAGATGCGGATATTTTGCCTTCATTTGATCTTCACGTTCCCAAGTAAACTCGGGTCCACGTTTAGATTGCCAGCGAACCTTGACCAAAGGAATGCGCTTGCGTTTAAGCCACTTGACTTCACGTTCCATGATTTCTACCGGTTTCTCAACAAATTTCAGTGTTTTATCAACACAAATTTCGTCAAGCGGTATGTGGAGGTTCTCATCAGCTAAACACCTCTTGAGATTGGACACGTGAAAGGTTGGATGAACATTTCCAAGTTCAGGAGGTAACTCAAGTCTGTAGGCTACCTTACCGATTCTTTCGACGATCTTGAATGGTCCAACGTATCTAGGTGCAAGTTTTCCTTTCTTTCCGAATTTGATCACACCTTTCCAAGGTGAGATCTTAAGTAATACACGATCACCAACTTGAAAATCCAAGGGCTTGCGTTTTAGGTCCGCGTAACTCTTTTGACGGCTTCTAGCTATCTGAAGGTTATCACGAACTTTCTTAACCTTATCAGTTGTCTCTAAAATGAGGGCAGGCCCAGTAAGTTGAGCCTCGCCAATCTCATTCCAGCAGACTGGTGAACGACATTTTCGACCATAGAGAGCCTCGAAAGGAGCCATGTTGATGCTGGAGTGATAACTGTTGTTGTAGGAGAATTCAATCAACGGAAGATGTGAATCCCAACTACCACCAAAATTGATCACACAAGCTCTAAGCATATCCTCCAGTGTCTGGATTGTTCTTTCAGATTGACCATCCGTTTGTGGATGATAAGCTGTGCTCAGATTAAGTTGGGACCCCATAGCAGATTGCATGGTTCTCCAAAAATGAGAAGTGAAACGAGCATCTCTGTCAGAAATGATGTTCAAAGGAACACCATGTCTAGCTACAATTTCATCCACGTAGATTTGAGCAAGTTTGTCAGCCGAAAAATCCTCACGGATTGGCAAGAAATGCGCTGATTTAGTAAGACGATCAATAACTACCCAGATGGCATCGTGACCTTTCTTTGTGCGTGGGAGTTTGGTAATGAGATCCATAGTAATGTTTTCCCATTTCCAAACTGGGATCTCTGGTTGCTCCAATAAACCAGAAGGACGCTGATGTTCAACCTTAACCTTAAGACAAGTAAGGCATTTTGATACATATAAGGCAATGTCTTTCTTCATACCAGGCCACCAATACCGAATACGAAGATCCTTATACATCTTATCTGAGCCAAGATGAATAGAATAATGAGACTTATGGGCTTCATCCATAAGCAAGGTACGAAGATTATCTTGGCTTGGGACCCACAAACGGTCCATGAAGTAATATGATCCATTGTCCTTCAGTTCTAGAGCAGGAGTTATGTGATAAGGAATTTCCTTATCCATTAAACCTTGTGAAGCACAAGATTGTTGAGCCTGAGAAATACGGGCTTGGATATCGGATTGAGCTTGAATAACAGATTGGACACGAATACAATGAAGCTTAGTACGTTCCTTGCGACTCAATGCATCGGCTACGACATTCGCCTTACCAGGAGGGTAGCGAATTTCGCAGTCATAGTCGTTTAGAAGTTCAACCCAATGTTGCTGCCTCATGTTGAGCTCTTTCTGATTGAAGATATGCTGAAGACTTTTGTGGTCCGTGAAAACCACACATTTTGTACCGTACAAATAGTGTCTCCAGATCTTAAGAGCGAAGACAACTGCACCCAATTCAAGATCATGAATGGTGTAGTTTTTCTCATGTATCTTCAACTGTCTCGATGCGTATGCTATGACTTTGTTCCTTTGCATCAGGACGCAGTCAAGACCCAATTTAGATGCATCGCAATAAACAACGAAATCATCATTTCCCTCGGGCAAAGTTAGAACAGGCGCGTCACAAAGTTTCTGCTTCAAGTGTTGAAAAACTTCCTCTTGCTTGAATCCCCAATCAAAGGGTTTGTTCTTCTGAGTTAGAGCAGTTAGCGGAACTGCAATCTTTGAGAAGTTTTCAATGAAGCGGCGGTAATAACCCGCCAGACCAAGAAAAGAACGAACTTCAGTAGGAGTAGTAGGCGTATCCCAATCCTTGATCGCACTGATCTTGGAGGGATCCACATGAATACCTTGTTCGTTGACAATGTGTCCTAAGAATTGAACCTCTTTAAGCCAGAATTCACACTTGGAGAATTTGGCGAAAAGCTGCTCTTTCTTTAGGAGTTCCAACGTAAGATGAAGGTGTTGCTCATGATCAGCTCGCGTCTTAGAATATATCAAAATGTCATCGATGAAAACGATGATGAACTTATCCAAATAAGGTTTGCAGACCCTATTCATCAAGTCCATGAAAACAGCAGGAGCATTAGTCAAACCGAAAGGCATGACTGTGAACTCATAATGTCCATAACGAGTGCGGAACGCTGTCTTGGGAATGTCTTCTTCATGCACACGAAGCTGATGATATCCAGATCGTAGATCAATCTTTGAAAAATAAGAAGCGCCTTGCAATTGATCAAAGAGATCATCAATGCGAGGTAGGGGATATCGATTCTTGATGGTAAGCGTGTTAAGCTCACGATAATCGATACACATCCTAAAAGATCCATCCTTTTTCTTGACAAAGAGAACGGGAGCACCCCAAGGTGAAAAGCTAGGACGGATGAAACCTTTGTCAGAAAGTTCCTGCAGCTGTTTAGACAACTCTTGCATCTCGGACGGTGCAAGACGATATGGAGCTCTGGCAATGGGATTTGCACCAGGTACGAGATCAATACGGAACTCGACTTGGCGTGCTGGGGGTAGACCAGGTAACTCTTCAGGAAAAACTTCAGAATAATCCCGAACGACAGGAATATCTGAAATAGACTTACCCTTGCCTTTATCTGCTATAACATGTGCTAAGAAAGCCACATAGTTCTTCCGTAGATACTTCCGTGCTTTAAAACAAGACATGAGTTTGAGACCACCGGCAGGCTTCTCACCACGAACCTGTAGGATCTCGCCTGTCGACAGCGGCACACGAACAATCTTCTCAGAACAAACTATCTCTGCGCGATGCTTAGATAACCAATCCATACCCACTATAACGTCGAAGCTTCCAAGTTGCATTGGCGTGAGGTCAATAGGAAAAATACGGTCGTTAAGGTTCAACTGGCAGTTGCGTAGAACAGAATTAAGAACAATGGGTTCACCACTGGCAACCTCTACTGTCAAAGGTTTACCTAGTTTCGTTCTAGACACACGAAGCATTGGCTCAAAAGATAATGACACAAAACTCTTGTCGGCCCCCGAATCAAAAAGAACAGATGCAGGCTGATTATTAATAGAGAACGTACCGTTCACCACTTCATTGTCTACTTGTGCCTCTTGAGCATTCATGTTGAAGACTCGTCCTCGAGCCTGAGCCTGATTCTGGTTTGCATTCTGATTCTGGTTGGCTAGTCTTGGGCACCGGTTTCTGTAATGGGTCAGATCCCCACAGTTATAACAAGCACCTGGTGGGTATTGTGGTCGTGCAGCTTGACCCTGTTGCTGAGCAGGAGGCTGAGCAACTTGTTGAGCCGGGTTCTGAACTGCGCGATTTTGAGCAAACCGACAAACATCGGCAAGATGACCTGACTTCCCACAGTTAGTACAGAAACGACACTGATGTTGCGGCTGATGGTGACTGTTGCATCTATTGCACAAAGGTGCACTTCCTGAATAGGGCTTCTTTGCTGGAGGCTGTGTGGGTTGGTTGGGAGCTGCCTGGTTAGCTTGGGCAGTGACAGCATAGTTTTGGGAAGCCTTACGCTTCTTTGCCCTTTTTGATGAACCAGAATCCTTTCTATTCTTGTTTTGACCTTTCTTGCTATCTTCCTTGTCAGACGACTGTTTCTTGCCCTTGTCACCCTTCCTGTGTAATTTATTCTTTCGAATCTGCGACTCAGTCAGTGTCGCTGATAACTCGATTGCCTGACGGAGTGTGGTAGGGTTGCTACTAGTAATAATGTCTTGTACCGAGTCAGGCAGGCCGTCGATGTACCTTTCGATAGCCTTATCGAGTGGGGCAACCATAGTCGGGCAAAGCAGACTCAACTCCTCAAACCTATCAGTATATGCCCTGTGCTCGCCACTATCTTGCTTCAAATCATCAAACTCTTTCTCCAACGCTCGTTGCTCATGACGAGGACAAAACTCCCTCATCATAAGAGCTCTTAGTTCAGCCCATGTCTGTGCTAGAGCAACTTCTGCACCACGGTCTCTCATTACCCCGTTCCACCATGTGAGAGCCCTCTTTTGAAACACGCTCGAAGAAAACTCGACCTTGCGATTATCCGGACACTGCACGTGGCGAAAAGTATTCTCAATGCTCTCGAACCATTGAAGGAGCCCAGTTGCTCCCTCAGAACCACTAAACTTGAGTGGTTTAGCCGAGTTAAAATTCTTGAAATTGCATGTACCATTGTTGTTGTTGTTGGCCTGGTTCCATTGAGCAAAGAGATTTGGGAATTGAGCAGCCATCTGCTGCGCAATAATTTCTGCCAGCTCGGCAGTTGCTATCTGGTGTTCGCGTCGAGGAGGCATTCTAAAAGAGGAAAAACATGAAAGGAAACGAGTGAGATGATTGGATGAAGAGAATGAGATGAAGCAAAATCAACAAAAACAGAGATGGTGGTTATGCATCGCTAAGCAAACAAGCGACACACAATGTCTAATCAAAGTAAACGGGTCAAAAATAATGTATCGCGAAGACATGTTCGCCTATAAGTGAACACTCACCCCAAGAGTTCCCAGGTAAGAGTGACTGGTCCGATTATGTGGATTTGTACGAACACTCTAGCCTTAGACAGAAAACTCAGGGTACAGGCATTCACTCTTCCAGTTCGCACGTGTTCACACTATTAAAACCCGAAAACCTTGACGAGATTTTTGAAAATTCAAAGGGGTTCAAAACCTTATAATAGAGGGTTCAAAACCTAGTAATCAATCATCCTAGAATAGATGATAAATTTTCAAAGCGGATTCGGAATCGAAATTCTCGTTGTGGTCATCACCTAAGGATAGGTGAAGTGCATGTTTTAAAATCTAAACACAAGGTACCTTGTGTTAGGGTCCTAGAAAGTTATAGTCTAGGTCAAAGCATTACTAATAACCTAATTCCCTATAACCATTGGCTCTGATACCAACTCTTCTGTCACACCCCGGCCGCGTATAACATGCAACCGCGGCGGAAACGCCGGGGAGTGTTGGGACAGAATTAATTGTTTCATAACCATGGAAATCAAAGTTACATTTTATTTATTAAACAAGCGTAATACATTGTCTTAAACAGGAAAACAAAGAGTTCGTGACATAATTAAACTAGTCTATCTTCATTTTTATTCTCTAAGGCACAGGTCCGCCCTAGTGTCACGTTCATCATCCTATGGAAAAACTCCTGGAAACACATGTGAAAGTAGGTACGTCAGCATAAAAATGCCTGTGAGATACATAGGTTTTGTGAAAATAGGATTCATGACTTGAGTTTAAAGAAAACATTTAATAACAGTCAGTCATGAACCTTGTACTTTGTTTTTGTTTTGTAAATCGTATGAAAAACGATAAGATCAGATGATATGTATAAATAAAGTGTAAGGTTAAATGAATAACCTAGTAAGGTGAGTTTGTATAAGATAAGTTGTTTGTAAAAATAATGTCTTGTGCCGAATATGTTATTTGTGTAAAACGTAATATGTCTAAACTGAGATGATTTAGATAACGCTACGATATGTAATATTATACAAGCATTTATATATAGGAAGTACCAGCGGCGTATCCACCATGTTTGTATCATATTACATACGCCACGTTACTCAAACCATTTACCTAAACCAACCGCCATGTAAATTGTTCATGTATAAACCAATTGTCAAGTGTTATTATGTAAACCATATCAAAATGTCTATGTTCAATGTAAACCACCAAGTATGTATATCAATGTCAAAATGTTTCTGTTTTAATGTAGATCATGTAATGTGTACCTAAAATAGATCTTGTATGGTAAGTGAGATGTATCAACTAAACCATATGTAAAATGCACAAAACAAGGTATTGAAGTAAAACATGGTTTAAATCAACGTTATGTTTTGTGGAATGATGCATGCTATACTGATACAAACATTTATGCGGTATTGTGAAAATGCATACATCCAAGCCTTGAGACTGTGACGATAAACCCTTAAACAAATTAAAGGTTTTCTAAGTTATGTATATCGAATTCGGTCATTCCTTTCATCCAAACCAACCTAGGATGTCCGGAACGGGAGTTGTCAATTCCTATGGTACCACTACCTACTAACGAACGACGTAGCTAATGTTAATGAATGTATTGTTCCATGTTAAACAAACCAAATGTTATACCAAAATGAAGGCATGTGATGTAAACAATTGTACTAAGTATGCACACAATGGGCTTAAATAGCATGAAATGCAATGTGAAACAATGTACTAAGTACGCACACGATGGGCATACATAGCATGAAATGCAATGTGAAACAATGTACTAAGTACGCACACAATGGGCATACATAGCATGATATGTAATGAAAACATGTACTGTAATGTACTAACAAACATAGCAGGTATATGATGTGAAAACAGGGAAAGCATGAAAGTAACAAGTAGGCACATGTGTTTCACCCCAAAACAGTTTGGAAAACAGTAAAAGATGGGGTTCTATGTACTCACCTGAGATTGCTTTGAAGTTCTTGTGTAATAATCACACAATGCTAGAGATCACGGAATATCAAACGACACCTAATAGGTAGCTATGTTAATATACCGGACCAAAATCGGAAGGATCGGATAGTATGCGGGTTCGTAAACCAAACGAGTATGGAGACTCGTGAAATATGGTTTAACAAAACCTACATACTAAAATGAAACCTAACTTAAGTGCTTGCGACCCATTACGACCCGTTTAGGTAGCTTATGCTACCTTAACGCGTCGTTTGCGTAGAACGCGTTTGGAACGCCTAACATCGTGACCACAAGGTATAACCTCGGAAGGTTACAACTATGGTCACCTAGTGTGTTTGGTCGGATCCTAAAGATCGACCAAATGGGTCGGGTTCGAAAGTATAAGCGATGGTTTAAATCGCTTACCTTACGACCCTATATAAGCACTATACTAAAAGTGACGAGCTAAGCATGTTAGAACATGCTTAACTAAGTTTAGAAAACAGGTTTGGCATCAAAACAAACGGCTTTGATGCTCACGAGTAGTTTGGTTACAAAATACGCAAGAATGCGCATTTTGGCCGAAACTACGACTCGTCACTGAGCGTAGATAACGTGGTAATCAGTAGGTATAGTCACTACGGACTATAACCATCGTGATCACGCTCACGTTATGAAGTTCCAACGAACTTCGTGTTGACCATAGGCTGGGCAACGCAGAAAGTCAAACAAAGTTTGACTTTAGCACTAGAAAGCGATTAAAAGAACGAAAGAACACTTACGAAGGGTCCCCGAAAGCTAAACTTAATCCAGGAGCTCAGGTATGAAGCAATGGCATCAACTTAGAGCTCTTTGATTAGTTTTGTGGGTTTTAACACAAATGGGGGGGTATTTATAGGAAAAGCAAAACCGTTAGGATCGTTTCTTGAATATCGTGCCACGATCTTATGCGTACACTTGTCAAGATGTTGTGGTGGCTCATAATGACCCTTAACTCCTGAGATTGTGAAAGGGCATTGCCCTTTGGAGTGTTTGAAAGGCCAATCTTCAGCCAAAAACAAGTTTCTGCATCTGCAGGGGCCACGCGGCCCGCGTCAGCATATAGACAAAACTCAGGCGGGCCGCCTGGGCATGTCTGATCTGCACAAACTTTCAGAAATGGCAGTTTTGGTCCCTGTTTGCATGTTTAAGCCATTTCCGACACTTCTAAGGCCCGTAAAGCCAACTTTAAGGCCCTAAAATGATGCCTAAACATTGTGGACATGAAACATGCTCAAAAATATGTCGGATGTTGGTTTGTTTGGCCGTACGATCGCGATGTTCGGTTAATTACGATGGAATGCGCATAAGCACGAAAAACGATCCAAATGACGCGACGAATGGATTTTTCTTATGCCAAACACTAAGGCATAATATTAGGATGCTTACATAAATTTTTGGATGTCCGGATGTATTCAGAACGTAAGTTATGCGCGAATGTGCAAACTTGTGCACTTTTTGACACTTTTAGCCCCTGAATGATTCAAAAGTTTGTTTTAGCATACCAAACCCCTCAAGCCTATTTCTAAGCTATGTAAAGGATATTTATGGTATGTTTAACTTATAGACATCTTCCGGAATGTTTGTTACAGTTCAAATTGGCATACTTTCGCAGTTTGTCAAGTTTAGTCCCTGTAAGCGAATTAACTTGTTTTTGCCATACCAAAGCCTTCAAAACTTATTTCTAAGTTATGTAAAGGTTATTTAAGGTATGTTGAGTATATGTTGATGTTCCGGAGTATTTGTCGCATTAAACTGAGTACGTTTACGCACCAGTTTGCGTATAATTCTCCAGAAAGCGATGTAGAGTTTAAAATCGAACAAAAGTCAAAACATGAAAAATGTAAAACACAACCAAACAAACATTAGGATCAAATAACATTGTTTTATTGATAATTGAACTGTTCATAATGATTTTGAGCACAAATGTTACACCTAATTAAATGATATATATTAACTTTGTTATAGAGATATCAAACATATAATATAAAAAATTACTTTTGTAAGGGAATATTTCCACACAAATAATATATGTTGTTTTAATTCAGGCTTGGAGAAATGATAGGATACTTATAAAGCTTAGAAGATCTTCTGAACTCTTAACTAAATGATAAGAACTTTATACATATAATAAAAAATAACTTTTGCAGGGGAATATATCCACAAAAATTACATATGTTGTTTCAATTTAGGTTTGATGAAATGATATGATACTTACAAAGCTAAGAAGATATTCCGAACTCCCTCCGTGCTGAAAACATTTGTTTTCTTGACCCGTTACTATCTCTAGTACCAACACTCCGAAGCTAAAGGCATCTAACTTGATTGAGAAATGACCATGTCGGACATATTCAGGTGCCATATAACCACTATAAGAGTGCATAGATCGGGAAAAAAGTTATCACTTGCTACAGCATACGATCACAAAAAGGTCATCATTTTCAGCAAAAAGTAGATCTTATTTCAAAAACACTAATTAAAAAAAGGGAGTTACACGCCCTTCTAGAAGTATATGTAAAATTATATATGGTCCTGCTATGAAAATAAACTAATGGAAGACTTACTACGTTCCAACAACCCGACTCGTGTCTGCTTGGGTTTCATCAGGTTTAAATAATCTTGCCAAGCCAAAGTCAGCAATTTTAGGGTTCATTTCTGCATCTAGAAGAACATTGCTTGCCTTCATATCACGATGAATTATTGTTAGACGAGAATCTTCATGAAGGTATAGCAATCCCTTCGCTATACCCAATATTATATGTATCGTGTCTCCCAATCAAGAAGTGTACGTTTAGTTTGGTCTGCAAACACAATCATTAACATCATTAACTGGGAATTAGTGACAAGATTCACTACAAAAGAAACAACATTTTTTTTGTTTTTTTGCTAACAATGTTAAATTGTTTAAACAAAAAATAACTTTTATGTTCCTATGAAAGTGTTAAGAACTTCTATGACACTTGCAACAAAGTTTTTCTTTAAGACCATCCACTGTGGTGACCTCCGATTTGGGTTGGTCGCCATGTGGCAACAAAAAATAATATGATAATCAATTTTATTATCTTTGGCTCACAACCTGACCTCCATGGCGACCCAAGGTTGCAACTGGTCAACACTACACTTGTCCACTTTTGATTTGTGTAGTATTTAGTTTTGTTTTTCGTTTTTTTTCTTAGTCACTAGTTTCCTCAATAATTTAATTACTCAAATAACTTTTAATACATAAATTTAAAGAAAGAACAAAATACACTGTATTTTTTTAACATCCGGGTATAAATATTTAAAAAAACAGAGTTTGTTCAAAATTATTATTTTTTAGTATAAAATAAATATTGGCGTTTTAACTTTTATTTTTTATTTAAGATAAACAACTTTTATTTGTATTAAAAAGAGTTAATTGTTTGGATGGTCCCTGTGGTTTCACGTTTTTTCACGTTTAGTCCCCACATTTTGAAAATAGCATGTATGCTCCCTATGGTTTGTCATTTTGTTACTCGGATAGTCCCCCAATATTTACTCTGGGGACTATCCGAGTAACAAAATGACAAACCATAGGGAGCATACCTGCTATTTTCAAACTAACTGAAATCTACTCAGGGACTATCCGAGTAACAAAATGACAAACCATAGGGAGCATACCTGCTATTTTCAAAAGGTGAGGACTAAACGTGAAAAAAGTTGAAACCACAGGGACCATCCGAGCAATTAACTCTAAAATTAAAAAAAATATATTTTCCATGTGTCCATATTCTATTGGTTCGTGAGATTTTATAGAATAAACTAAAACTATAGATCAAATTTTATTAATAGAAAAATGGTTTAGGGTTGGGTTGTTAATGGGTGTGAAATTTTAGTTGGGTTGGGTTGTGTAGGTGGAAGTGGAATAGAGAGAAAAAAGTTTTTTTACTGAAAAGTTAGGTTGGGTTGAGTTGTGAATGTGGATAGTCTAACAACTTATGAAATGTGAAACAATCATTGGTTGTTAAATTGGCAAAAATTCTTGCTTAAATATTATTTCCATCCCACAAATATATGTGAAATGTTTTTTCTTGCAGTGCAATCTATATGGGACTCAAAAAAGGTATCCTCTTTAAGAACTTACCGAATACGAACCGATCAAGACTTGCATTTGGCAAAAACTCATAAATGAGAAGTCGTTCCTTCCCTTCTATGCTGAAACCAAGCAACCTAACCAAATTACGATGTCGAAGCTTCAAAACTAGCAAGACCTCATTCTTGAATTCTATGTCACCTTGTTGGGAATTTCCTACTAGCCTCTTTACTGCTATTTCCGTCCCGTCTATAAGCTTACCCTAAATATCATATGATAGCTAGCATATATGATATATTTATGTTTAACTAAGATCAAGATTCTGAATTTAAGAACACATTGAGCGATCCTTGTTTATCCATACCTTGTAAACAACTCCAAATCCACCACGTCCAAGCTTATTGTTTTCAGAAAAGTCATTAGTTGCTGCTTTGATTGTACTAAAGTTGTATTGCAATGATTCACTAGAGCCGATTTTCATAGTTTCAGCTAGTAGACGGAAAGATGAGTTAGAAGTTTCTTTTGGCAACAATGTGTTGTTCTTAATTCTATAGCTAGACTTGTTTAATGATGTGTTATGTTATATGATAACCAAATGCTAATTAAACTTTTAGTAACAATATATGGCTATTGCGTAAATATACATCATTATCCATTCGTTCAAGTTGAAACCATTAACTTTTAAGGTTAAACAGGAACTTACTAATACTTTCGTAAGGGGACGATGAGGAAGTTTGCCTTTTCGTATTCTTGAATCTCATATAGATACACGAAGTAATAACTACCGCAACTATTGTCACAGTAACACTTACTATTATCGCAATTCCTGTTGTGTTTTTCTTTTTACCTGCAAATAGCAAGTGCATAAAATTTGAATGTTTTTCAAAACTAAAATCATTTTCTAGATTTCCTTAATCGCTAACTCACACGCACACTAACCTACAGCTAATCCTAAAACTATAAGAACGTCCACCATAAGACATTAGGGTGAAGGGAGTGGGGAGCAGTAAAGTGTTGGTAAACACCTTTACCGATAGTCAAGACCATCGCCAACCACTTTACCGATCATGATGTTACCGATTAGATGGGCATTTTGGTGAAGGTTTACCGATGGGAAAGAGAGGGAGGGAAGGGTGCATGGTGGGGTCCATTCCTTCTCAACCAATAACACATTTTTCCTTTTTTAAAAAAATAGTTTACCTAAACCCCATTAGGTAAACCGCCGTTAACGTTTTTGAGCATTAGGTAAATATTTTAGGTGAATTGACATGACACTATCACTACTAGAAAATTGGGCAATTGTCACCAAAATTTGTGACCAAAAAAATTGGTAACAAGATTAGCTACCATTTTACAACCAAAATTTTATTGGTAGCAAATACAATGGAAAAATCCTAAATGATAATAAGAAAAAGTTAATTTACAAAGTACGGTTGTAAAATGGTGGCAAATATGTATAAAAGAAAAAAAATTGGTAAGAGTTGCCACCACTTTCTGACTGAAATTTCTGACGGTCTCAGCAGTCACCAGGGGAAAATTTAAGCGGGACTTTGAATTTATTTCATCGCCCAATCATTTTTACCCAAAATTAAGCGGGGATATCAAGGGTTCTGAACTTTGCTCTCCCTTTTGCCCCAAATTAAGCAGGGGGATACCAACACATACAGCTAGGGTTGACTTTTTTTTAGGTCAAACATATTATGGACCCGCACCCAAAGTTGATAATATATCATGAAATTTACAATATGGGGTTAAGTTTTGTCATAAAATTCAAGTTAACTGTGGGTCTGGTAAGTATTAGGTCTAAAAACAGCATCCTTGATGAGTTTGACTTTAAGGTGAAGTAGATTATTTTGAAATCCAATATTGCCGTGAAATCTTTAGATTAAAAGTAATATTGATTAATATTCACTAAATACCATAACAACTTCTATTCGTGACATAAGGAAAGTGTCAGATTTGACTTTTTTAGTCAAACTGTCTAACTTCTAAGCCCAACATTAATATGAAGCAGTTAAAGCAACAAGAGATGTCATTGTATGACTACTAGGGGTGTAAACAACTCCAAAGGCTCGAGAGCTACTCGTTATCGGCTCGGTTAAAAGCTCGAACAAGCCGAGCTTTAACGAGCCTGAGCTCGAGCCTGAAATAGAGCTCGTTTAGTTATCGAGCCCGAGCTCGAGCCTGAAATACAAAGCTCGTTTAGGCTCGTGAGCCTAAGCGAGCACAAACAAAAATTTATTTATTTTATATATAATATAATAATAATGATGATAACATTGGCGAGCCGAGCTCGAGCCGTGCTTTGACTCGTTTAAGCGATGCTGAAGCGAGCTCGAGCCGAGTTTTTAGTTCGTCTGAGGTTGTTCTTAAAATAGCTTGAGCCGAGCTCGAGCTTTGGGTTTTACTCGCGAGCCGAGCTCGAGCTCAAATAAGTAGGCTTGAACCGAGCCGAGCTCGAGCCCAGTCGAGCTTGAGCTCGGCCCGACTCGTTTACACCCCTAATGACTACCAAGTTTAATGTATACTATTGATTAAAAGAAGACCTTCATGAACTCAGAAGGTAACATGGTTAACTTCAAAAGTCAAAGCCCAAAATTCTAGAAAAATTTCAGCAGTATGACCATTCAATTTTCATGATATTATTTTGTGTAGCTCAGTGTTCTTGTGATTGTTTGTAATACTTTATGGTTATCTAATAGAAACTTTTTTACATGAAATAATTGTAAATTTCACCTACCAAAAGTTGGTAAACAAAATAAAAGTCAACTATAGCAAACTGCAGCAATGATATTTTTAGCTTAATGGTTAAATACATTAGCAGGGTATTTTCATGTAGGTGTGTACTGATGGCTGAATATATATCACTATATCAGAGCACCGACTTGCATCAAAAACTATTTAGCTCAACACCTCAACCAGCCTGTGACCCGTTTCATTTCAAATTGCCAATTTTGACCTGTGTAATATTAATTCACTATATTCATCCAAGTAGGAGAATCAGGCATGCTTCCTCTTTGATATCCACAATGTAAAACACTGTTTTTGTCAACTAATATCAAACTGCTGCTTGAGTGGGTTAGTTTGGGTTGTTTTTAAAATTATATGGGTTAGTTTGGGTAAGATATTTTAACTAAACGGGTCACAACGGGTCAATTGAAATTCCATCTTGTATTGAATGTAAGCCCTGCTTCTTGGGAACCACAATTGTTTTATCTGATCAATCTTAGACTTACCGTTTGTTTTTTGTTTTTTTCTTTTGAAATTCTGACAGATTAAAAGAGGCAGCGTTGAGGTGAGTCAATGCATCGTAATTATTTGGGTTGTGTTTTATCTCAAATCGGGTGGATGGGTCCAATTGGTATATAACAGGTTATACGGATTCTTAACAATTTTGTTCTAAGATTGGAATTTCTTGAAGGAAAATTGCTAACTTTTGCCCTATTAAGGGTAAATGTCTTCTAAATTTTTAACAAAGGTAAATAACCTTTGAAAATGTTTAACAAGGTTAACTTTGGCATAAGCACGCCACCCTTCTATACAGATTGTTCTAGAAATAAGTGAGAATGTTAAGGAATTTCATATTGATTTCATACAAAAAAATGTGTTTAAATTAGGTATAATTTCCTTCTTAATATGTAAACAAACTAGGACATGCTATTTAGCTTCTAGCACTTGAACTGTAGCTTACAATTGTATTTTGTTTTCTTTGCAACGAAGTTGACCCATTATTATTTTTTGTTAATTCTGATTTCTTGATTCTATTCATTGGTTGTTTTGTAGATTGAAAAGTTGAACTTTGTTATCAAGTAGCTCCTTAAGGAAAAAGATGAAGAAAAAGAAAGGTTCAATGGAATTATTGCGGGGTTTTGGCTGAAAAAGAAAAAACATAAGGTGGATAAAGATGCTATGCTTGATAGGATGTCACAAATTGAAGCTATGTTAACAGCTACAGTTCGAAGATAAACACTTGGTTTTGAATGTTTAAATGTTTATCTTATTAGGATAATTTTAGTTATTTTATGTTTTAGTTGGTATTTTTTTTATATGCTTTTGAAAACAAGATGTTTATATAATTTTGGGATTTTATCAAACTTTTTTTATATTATTTGTAGATTTATTGATATGTAAACTTGATGAAAATAGCAGGGAGAAAAAATCTGAATTAAAAACCAATATTCCAAACCAAACCAATATTCCAGTAATTAGTAAATGGTAGCAAATAAATGGTTGCAAATGGTGGCAATATCGGTGGCTAAATGGTGGCAATATCAGTGGCTAAATGATATCAAAACATACAAAGCCGATGGCTAAATGATGGCAATTTCAGTGGCTAAATGGTATGAAAATGCGTCACAACTCGGTGGCAAATAAGGCGGAGCGTAGAAAACATGAAACGGTGGCAAATAATTTTGACCAATTTTGTGGTGGTAAAAATAAGGTAGCAAAATATAAAAATGGTGGCTATTTGGTGGCATTAGGGCAATTGACACGGGTGTTTTTTGTCACCGTATTTTCGGTGGCAAACTGGTGACAACAAGGAAATTGCTACCATTCTGTAACAAAAAATTACATGACAAAAACCATGTTTTCTAGTAGTGTATGTGATTGGGTGAATTGGGAGTTTACCTAATACCATTAGGTAACCACTCCCTTCACCCTTAATTAGGACTAGAACCCTCAACCACTTGAGGAGGAACACTTATGAAATGATTGTTGATACACGATTTGTGGACGCGACTCGACGCGACGTGATTCGATCAAGGACGCGACTTTCCTCCGTCGTGTACAAGATCAAACATGGGCCAAGATGGATAAAGGACTTAGATTTAGTCCTTTGGCTGAAACAAGACAAGAAAACAAGACATGGGCCTAAACCAAAGTCGGCGAAACAAGCTTCTGGGCCTCACTGTTTGGGCCTAAGCCCAGTTCGGCGAAACAGGCTGGAAGTCGACGAAATATACTGTTTCGTCAACATTGATTCTCTTTCGTCGACATCTGCTTCCCTTTCGTCGTCTATGTTTTGTTTCGCCAAGAACTGTTCTGTTTCGTCGTGTCTGTTGCTATATATAGTCTGTAGTTAGACTGAAAATGTTAGACACAAGAAGGGGGAACACAGAACACACACAAACTGAGAGAGAGTTTACAGAATAGATTTGTAAACATTGAGCTTGTAACTGATCTTTTCATACGTATTAATACAGAGGTGTTAATCGGTGAATCTTGTGTGTCGTTTATTTGCGTGTTCTATCTCGGTTGGATTCCGCACAACCGGGGTAGTTTGTATACAAGGATTAGGCGACTAGATCCTCCTAGCCGGACCTACAATTGGTATCAGAGCTTAAGGCTCGATTTCTTGTTGAAAACCGAGTTACCGGTGTGATTTTCGAGTGGGTTTTGAGTGTGTTTTGTGTAAAATTTTCACAAACCCAGTTCCAGTTCATAAAGTCTGAATCAAAACTCGAAAATCTTTGTTGTTTTGGTGTCGTATTTGTTTAAAACTTGTTAAAAAAATTGGAAGATCTTTATAGGTACAAGTTGTGTCGTGTTTCTTAGCAAAAACTTGTGTTCGGAAACTTCTCGGTTCACCGGAAAATTCAGAATTCTGGGTTTGTTCTTCATATCTTCATCAAAACTTCAAAGTGTTCTTCAAATTTACAACCTTTTTGATCTTGGTCAAATATTTGTCAAAGTTGTTTGTTGTTGAAAATTGTGAATTGATTAAAATAATGTATCCCCATACCTAGATTGGTAAGGTGGGAATGGTGTAGCCGAAAGCATACTGATTGTGTCAGTAAAGAGATAAAAGTTTGAAAAAGTTTACCTACTTTTCTGAATTAGATCTCGACGAAGCAAGTTTGATTCGCAAAAAGCATCCTCGACGAAACGCTTTGATTCGTCATTATCTGTTTCGTCGCACACAACATCTGTTTCGTCGAGACCATTATCCATTTCAGTTTCGTCGACATCATCATACGTTCTGTTTCGTCGCATATCAATAGCACTATCTGTTTCGTCGCACACATCAACCAAATTTGTTTCGTCATACTTTGGGCCAAAAGCCATTTCGTCGAACAACAAATGGGCCTGTTTCGTCGCACAAGAATTGGGCTCGCATAAGATTTGGGCTTCTCTCAAGAATTGGGCTTCTGTTTGGAATCCTATTTCGTCGCAAATATATTAAGGCTGTTTCGTCGCTCAAATTTGGGCCTGTTTCGTCGAGTGAGACTTGGGCCGCTTTCGTCGATCTGGGAGCCCAAAAGAAGATTTCAGTTTCGTCGTCCAATAACTCAGCCTGTTTCGTCGAGTGTGTTGTTCAGACTTAACAGAAGGGTTGCAAAATTGTTTTAAGTGTCTGTTTCGTGTGATTTAAAGTGAAATTCTCCTTTGCATATATAACATGAATCCGAGTTGGTGGGGTAATCCGTCTCCGGATGAAGGAAAGTATAGAAGTACGGGTTTGTCGCCATCATGGGCCGAATCTCCCACACGATCTCGAATTACGGCAGAACAATGGGCATCGGTTACCAATCAAAAGCAAAGTGAACCGAAAATGACAACAGACATATACGGAAATCCAATACAATCAGTTCCCAAACCAGAAAGAACAACAGACTTGTATGGAAATCCATTACCACCAGTTGCTTCACAACGCCATCGTTCCACTGTAGCACCATCATCTCTTGATCCAAGGAACTGTAGTCAGACAAAAACGGCGTTGTATGCTGAAATTGTCAAAGATGCCAGCAATGGTGAATCCTCGGGAAATAATGACAGTTCTGAACATGACAATAATTCAGATGAAGATGTTTCAACTTCAGCTGAGGATGATACAACTTCAAGTTCAAGCGAGGATGGATCTAAATGTGAATCATCAAGGGAGGTTATTGATTCTGATGCAGAAAGGCCAACATCTGAGAGTGATTCCAGTCAGGTATGTGTCGATGAACCCACTACTGTTAATTGTGATAATTGTGCTAGACTAAGCATTAAATGTGCTGATTTGGATGCAAATATGTCTGAGTTGCAAGGCAAACATGATGCTTTAAAAGCTAATTTGTTTGACTTGCAAAACAAACATGTTGATTTAGATGCTAAGTGGTGTGACTTGCAAAGCAAACATGAGGCTTTGCAAAACAAGTACGATGTGACATTCATCCACAACCAAAAGTTGACCGTGGATCTTTCTAAGTGCACAGAAGCCAACATGTTTTATGAAAACCATGAAAAGGAGTTTAAATCAGTAATCGAAACATTAAAAAAGGATAAGACCGAGCTAACGAAAATGGTTTCAAGAAAACAAACTGAAATAAACCTTTACATCGGTAGGCTCGAGTTAATGCAAAAAGAAATGGCATGTGTTAAAACTGAAAGTGAGGCGATCCGACTCAAGTTAGATAGCTATTTAAGCTCTAGCTATGTGTTGGATCACATCATTGATGTTCAGAAAGAGAAAAAGGATGTCACATGTATTGGATATAAGAAATGTCAACCACCTGTTAGACACAATTACGATGCACTGCCTGATGAGAAGAATAGAACTCACTTTGAGCCATCTGTTCCTTTAGACATTAATGTCACACCCCGGTTTCCACGTGTCTCACCGGTGGGCCCGGTGGGGGATTACCGTGACGATGTTGGCAACAATATAGTCAAACCACACAATTATATAATGAACAGCGGAAGCATAAGATAAATATATAAACTTCAACCTCTGGTTGTAATATCAAATGTATTACAGAAGTTGAATATATCCACAGCGGATCAAAAAGTAATAAATATTGTTCATTCAGATGCAGCATCGAGTTTGCGAGACTATGTACGATGCTTAGGACGCCTATACCAGCCCATTTCGTATAGTACCTGCACTTAATCTTTTTGGGGAAAATACGTCAGTTTACACTGGTAAATACATTCAACTGACACATTTGAAAATGTTTATTAAAATTGATTTGAATGCACAAGGCACAAACTCTTTTATAACTTGGGAAAATTATTAAAATCTTGTGAACGTTTTACATGTTCTTTTATGCGTTCAGTAGCCCGGGTCGTGCCGGGTTAAAGATTTATAGACACACCACATTGCGTAAAACCGTAGTATAAAAACCAACGGCTACGTCTTTTAAATTTAATGTCGACAATATATACCGGGTGTACGCCTACACCGGGATGTCGATGGTCGTGGCCATTTCGTAAAATGATGCCAAGGATATCCGGGACAACGGTCATTAAACCCCCCAAAGGCTTTTAAGAAACAAAACTGTTTAAATGAGCCGATCATATTATTTAATTAACCACCTAAGCGATGGAAGAATATAATGCTCAATCAAGCGGTATTAATATACCGTAACCCAAGCCCATATAGGGGAAATAAGTTAAAGTATTTACCTTTGCAAGTATATTTCCTTAATTTGGATTAAATCACCGATAGCTTTTACTGGGGCTCCTAATCTGGAACGAAGGTTTTAATTAACCTCTTAGAATCCTAACGAGTCGTTATAATGGCCGTAGCCTAGACCGGTTGGTTCCGATATGTGAATATGGTTTAATCGCGTGAAAAGGCGAAAACCGAGAATGGAGTGCGATTCTGACCCAACAAGTTCAGAGACTTGTTTTATATGGGTTTATGGTTCACACTCTGGATTTTGGGGTCCAAATAATATAATTTGACCCGTATCGGCTAATTTATGAAAACTAGTTTCATAAGCCGAACCGTGCGCGCAATAGGCGAAACGGTTAACCATGAGAGTCGTACGCTTATTTCCTAAGTCAATATGCCTTAAAGAGGTTGTGGTATCAGTAGGATACCTTCCGTGATGCCCGTAACGAGTTTAAGTTAATATTATGCCCCGTAGGGGCTTTTCGGTCATTTTAAAGGCTTTTAAAGGGCTTTTCGAGTTCTACAGGAAATCTGGGTTTCCCGAATAGTTTATAAAGCTTAAAATACTTTATTTATTATTTAAAATCAGTAGCAACTGGAATCGGGTCAAAAGACCTTGTAGAACTCATGTTTTGGCCGAAAAGGGCATATTCGGTATTTACCGAACCGTAGCCATAACCGCAGGTTATGAGCGAGGTAAAAATTATTAAAAATCTTTAAAATTCCCAAAATATTATTTTAATACAGTGGGTAAAAGTTTTGGTGACGAAATCTTGGTTTAGATGGTCGTTATGCTAATTGCGCCGTTAATTACTAAAGTTTACTTTAAATGCGCCATTTAGCATACCTCTCATTCTAGACCTCGGATTGACGTGAAACTTTAAGGACATGCTTATAATTTAATAAGCAAGGTTCTGGTCCGTTCACGTGTCCGAAATACTCGTTTTATTTTCAAAATGGCGTTACGGTCAACTTTTAGGCGATTAACGGAAATGCGTAAAAGACTCGGATAACTCATGAACCGATCACAGAGGTTTATACCATTATGTAACCTGGTCCTAAGAGAGTCCTAAGGTATGTCTATACCTCACTAAAACAGGTCAGAACTGAAGTCAATGCAAAAGTCAAACTTTTGCGACATTCGGCTCCGAACCGGTTCAATATAGCAAATGATCGATTCAAACGAGCGCAAACAAGTTTATATACTTAATATCATATTTTATGAGTGTCAAAACAGGTTTCTTAGTATATACATTACAGATTATGCATAAATCGCTAAAATAGCTTTCTGTTGACTTTTTAAGTGCGCGTTTGACTCGATATTTGACATAGTTAGAGTGGTGATCAGGGGGAACCCTTTTAGAGGTTTATTACCCACATAAATACCAACTCAAAACCACTTTTGATTCGTCATAAGACTGAATCATTTGTGAGTTATCGTTATAACAACCGTTAGTTACGACGGTTGAGTTTATAAGCTATAACTATGGAAATGTGAAACCACAAAGGGTTAGATCACTTACAGAAGCTTGAGGGAAGACTTAGAACCCAGAGGAATGTTTGAGAGCTCTTGGAAATGATCAGATGAGTGTGTTTTGTGTTGTGTGAATGTTATGAGCATAATGTGGCTATTTATAGTGAAATTTGGGCTCTAGGATCATTACAACACATGCTACACTGAGTATGGATGATGGGCAGGTGCCCCTAAGTGATATGGGTCGAGTAGGGGGCGCCCATGCTTCATTGATTGGGTGTTGGTCGTTCAAAAGCTCCAAAAGGCATGTAGTTACAAGTATTCTGCATCTGGGCGTCCCACGCGGCCCGCATGGAAGTTCCATGCATGTTTAATGCGGGTCGCCTGAGTTTCAACTATCAGACGCGTATCTTAGGGGGCTCGCGGCCCGCCTCAACTTAAGCCTAACCTTCACGCGGGTCGCGAGAGGTCTGTTTTTCAGGTTTTTAAAATCTTTTGTAATGATTACGAAATCCTGGTAATTAATAACGAAATCTTTCGTAATGATTTACCTGTCCTTTCGGGTTTGAAGGGGTAACTTTGCGGTTTGGCCCTTGGTTAATTACAACTAAGGACCTCGTGTTATTTACCCGCGTTGTTAAGTCCCCGGTTAGTTTATTAATTTATTCAGAAAGCCTTCACTTTCATTATTGACGCTTTTAACCCTTCTCCTACGAATTCGATCGTAACTTCCTCGTTTCATAACGAAACTTCGCGAAATTTATATATTATATTTTAGTGAGTGTATAATACCGTTACAAAGCCTTGGGAACGTTAAAGGGTCACTCAGAGGTATAATTAAACATGTTGACACAGTTAACCCCTGTAGCTTGTGATCTCTCACTTTCTTTCACGTTTCGCTTCTGTACGATCTATAATTTATTCGTTTGAAGGTTCAAGCATTATTTAGGGTTACAATACAGTATATTTACCCTTGTTTGACATTTATAACCCTCGAATTTATATACTTTCAAGGTTTGTCAAAATTTGTCCTTTATTTAATATAAATGCCACGTGTAATCAAATGACACGTGTTAACACATTATTGGACGCAAAAATTCGAGGTGTTACAATTAAGGAATTTGCGACCGGACTTGGATACAAACCGGAAGTATCATCAGACTCGGATGTATCAGCAGATACAAGTGTGTCTTCTGCTGAACAGAGTCAGGATCCTCCAGTCATTGTAGAGGATGTTGATTCTTCAGATGACGAATCCGATGATACTAACTCAGCCCTCGAAGAAGAAGACATACCTCTCGAAAATTACATTCTTTGTGATCCACCTGCAAAACCGTTTGTGACTGCTACAGCAAAGTCTGTTGAATCCTCATCTGGAAGCTGTGAAAGCGTGAACTTGCTTTACACGTTGATTGGATCTGATAAAATATACTCAGACAATGATTTTCCAATCAACAATGTCAATCAATCTTTGATTGATAAAGTTTTCGAAGATTCTACCAGTAAGTTTTTGGGAAAGTCGAGCCCAGGAGTTGTAGTAACTCAGTGTGCTCCTATCCCAAAATCCGAAGTTAGAAAGAAATATGGAAATCAAAAATTGCAAAAACAAAACAATCAACGAAAGCAAAATCATGCTGCCCAAGGAAATGGAAAAGGCAAAGAGAGCCAAAACAAGAAAAAGGTTCGGAAGATAAACTTCGTGAAATCCAGAGGGACTGATAAAATTGAAACTTTCGAAAACAAATCCAACACGGATTTTGTTAAACAAAGTAAAATTTTGAAAAGAAACAGTCAAAACAACTATACACAACAAACAAACGGTTGTGATGTAGGACCAAGTACCTCAAGATCACGAAGTTCATCATCAAGCTCTTACAATTATGATACTCCGAGGCTTGTTGAGCGGAGATCATGCTTTGAATGTGGTGAGTATGGGCACATTGTTAGAAATTGTCCATATCTCACGAAAGGAAAGGCAAAGGTTGATGCCCCCCATGGTAACAATTACCATAAAAGATTTGTTTCACCAAAACAGGACCCTCGTCTTGTTAAACAACGAGAAAAGAAACAGAAAAAGAAACAAAGAAAAGAAGTTGAAAAGGCTTTGAAACCAGAGGTTATCCAAACACAGTCTGTTAAGTTAGAAGTTAAACATGAAAAACAAAAACAGATTTGGAAACCAAAATCGGTAACTGTTTCAGGGGGAGCTACAGCAATTCCGAATCATCGGGAAATAGATGTCACAATTCTCGATGATGACGGACGACCCAAGTCTGTGAAGGCTTGCGTCCCTCTCTCCAACTAATCTCTGAATGAGTGTGCAGGATGTTCCAGGAGAAACTATTGATAGTCTTAGGATTGTTGATAGTGGAGCGTCCATGCACAAGATTGGCGACATAAGGCTCCAAAATATTGTTACGTCTAGGAGAATATTGTTGCCTTTGATGGAGAGGAAGGGAAAAAGAAAAAGAAGAAGAATATGTTGGTGAAAGAATGTGGTTGAATGAAGTTGCAAAATTAGACCAGATGAAAAATGTGCCAAAAATTTGGTTGTTATGGTTTTTGATCGGGTCCTCAGGAAAGATTCCAATGAAATGTACGCACCTGCAGCACGTCTGAAGTTCAAAATCAACAAGATGAACGTGCAGTGTACATTTCTTCGCGGTGTGATTGAAGAAAATGTGTTTGTTGAACAAACCAACCAGTGTGCGGATGCCTTGGCGTGGATTGAACAACCGCACACTACTTCTGAAAGAGAAAGACAAAGATCTTCGCTGGTGCAATATGGAAGACCAGCCGGACCTGGAGGTTTTTTATCTTGTTGCTGTGAAGAGATTTCTCAGTAGCTACAAAAATCGACCTTGAAATCCACACCGGATGGATATCCAGTTGGGAGAGCGCTCAGATTCCTTGCAATGCATGAAACAGTTGCAGGATACGGTTTTGAATTTCTAATCTCTCCTATGCTTGTCGATATTTAAGCTGCTTTATGAATTATATCATCTCGTACAGCACTCTTTGGCCTGACACGTTGAACTTAAATATCACCTCACACGTGATTGGTTCACTATGAAACTCGTCAATGTTGTCATGGTCCGCACCGCTTACCGACGTGCCAACTGATTTTTCCAAAATTCGATAAATCATTTCTGATTAACTTAATTTTGGTAAACGGCATTGAGGTAAAACATGAGTTAATCCGACATCGGAAAATCATTTTTGTAAATATTTGTTTGTGTTTTCTTAATTTGTCATAGTTTGTTGATTTTAGGGGGAGTAAATCCAAATTTGAAAATCCAAAAACATCGAAAAATATAAAAACACAAAAACAATAGAAAAACAAAAATGAGTTTCCTGATGAGCAAAAGAGAAAATGATAGTACATCAGTGGTCTATCCAAACCTCTTTAAACCTAAACTGAAAAACGATAAGCAGCTCTATATAAGATGTATCGGTAGGCTCACAATCATTTTAAAGTGTGCAGGGTGATATAAATCCTAAATCGACTGAAGACCAGGTGGGAACCATTCATTGGCATATGGTCTTAGTACCGAAATTTCGTTTGAGAGATTGCCGAGGTTCTGAGATATTCGGTCTTTATGCTGCTTATCATCTGGGTATCATGGTTGTATCTTTTACCGAAAAATAACGGGGACGCAAGTCTAGATCTTCCATGATATCATACATACGTGTACATATTGCATTCGACCTCAATAAGTGATCAACAATCACATGTCCAAACAAATAAGTGATAATATATCACATTTATCCGGGAGTCAAGTTCGTCTCTCTGCTGTACGAAAGTACTGACCTGTTCACCGACTTGCTCCTGTGCCCTCATGCATCGAAAATCAAGTTCCTCATCAATAAGTGATTCTATCATATAGGGCTTGTTTTCAAATCAAAATAAGTGAGAATCTCACATCATATACGGTCAAACAGATGATAATCGGTATACTCACCGGTAAGATGAACCCTCGTGCATACCTTGATACAGGAATGTGTCGTGATGTGGATGAACACCGGTCGGTAAGTATAAATCATACCTTAACGTATCCCCTCGCCATGATTACATCTGATAAGTTGAGCTTATGTGGACAACTATACCGATAATCATTATAGGATGCTTATCTTAATATTAACTAATTGAACAACAGGAGCGTTTTGGCGTGACCATACACTGATATGATTCTCTTACCCTCGAAACTCACAAAAAGAATCTTTGTATATATTTATTTACTGCTTTCAGTATTTATATTCGAAATATTCAAAAATTCCAAAAAGATTTTAGGTGTGTTTTAATATAAACTTTCTAAAAGCCAAAAGATTTTATTTCTATCTTATTTTCGATCGTACGATGTTGGAGCTCGAGTCTTCGTTACCTGAAACCTGAACGAAAACCAAAGTGACTAAATCTTCATAAACGGTTGAAATTTGCAAGTTTTTGAAAGTTAGAAACTGAAATTGATAAATTTATTAAACTTTCAAACTATCGGACGGTAGTTGATTGAAATATGGTCATACGTGTGTCGTTTGTTATGTTAACTATATTCCAAGCAGTTGTTCTCATTACGCGTTTAGATTTCTTGCATGTGCAGATGCTAAAGGCAAGGAGAACATAGTTGATGACAAGCTTCGGAATAAAGACACGACGTGAAGGCACTCAAAAGATAAAGATGATCGAGTTGCCGCTGACCATCATCAACACCACACGGATCTAAAGAGTTGAAGATCAACAGATTCACGAGCATAACTCAAAGAAGAGCTTATCTTAAGGGGGAGTTTGTTAACACACTTCCTATATGAAAAGGGGAGTTTGTTGATACACTTTCTACTTACGGCACGTGAAGACTTTGAAGATCCTCCAACATGGAAGACATGGAAGATGAACCTCACGAGTAGCGTCCAAGGGGGAGTTTGTTGATACATATTATGTGGTCGCGACTCGGTTCGCTTCAACTCGGTTCGGTTCGACTCGTTTAGGTTCGGCTCAAGCCCGACGTCACGACATTCCTCCGTCGTGCGCCCCAGAGTTCGACATGCGAAGCACGAAGCGCCGCGAACCAATCCCGTTTACACATCATCATGATGATGTCACAAGTTGGACTAACCTTAGGAATTGGTTTTTTGTTGAACTCTGTACGTATTCATGCATGAAACTTTGGGCCAATCAGCTTCCTTCATGGGTCAGAATCTTCACTTGGGCCAATCAGAACGCAGCATGGGCTTCAACAATTTTGGGCCAAAGCCCATATCAACGAAACAGAACTAGAGTCGACGAAACAAACCTGTTTCGTCGACCATGATCTTGTCTCGTCGACTGCATTTACGTTTCGTCGACCAACTTGTTTCGTCGATTGCTGTGTTACTGATACTATATATACTGCAAGCTGAGACAGAAAGAGTTAGCCCGGATAAGATAGAGAGAGAGTGTAGAGAGAGAAAGTTCCGGTGAGCCTTGTATTTGTCGAATATTGTACCGAAACTTTGTCGAAATCAATACACGTAATTGTTAATCGTTGATATCTTTACATCTTGTTCACTCTCTCGCTCGGTTTGTATCGTAACGTGGATTCCGCACTCGTTACGGTATTATAAACAAGATCTCGTAGTTGTCTGGCGATCCGCAAACGGACCTACAATGATTATATTTTTAACGACAAACAAACATCCACTAACTAGTGTATACTTGATTTGAACACTACACCTGATCTAAAATAAAAGAGAAGACATCTTAGTACCGTACCATGATAGATTATTTTTTAATAGCTAATGGTCCTATGTCTTCTAGAAATTAATTAAAAAGTTCAATTTAGTTTTTTAAATCATACTTTTATACTCGTTTTGGATGTTAATAAACCTGATTGACAATAATTTAGTTACCTATTATTAAACACTATCATAGCCTTAAAACAACTACCAATATCTAACGCAATATCATCTTCGAATTGAAATCACCATACATAATCTGGTGGTGATTGTGGTATTGACCTAGATGGTGGGGAGATGCTCTGAGTAGTCTGATTGAAAAATTGATATATCTCATACCTAAAATTGCACGTAGATTGGAGAATTCTCCCACCATCTTTCCCATAAAGATTAGTATTTGGGATCCGATTAACTGCAGCCTCCAAACAATCACTACACGCTTGCTCCGGTAAGTCAGGAGTACACTGCATAAGGCCATAGATCGTTGAAAAATTTGGCCCGGTTATGTTCCCCGTGGCAAACTTCAGTAGCGGACCGCCAGCAGCCGCCTCACCTCTCAACCTGTCCATCAACTCCCTAAGAGCCGCATTGAACCGATCCACATTACTCGTATTTTGCAGGTTAGGCAAAGCCACCTCATTAGTATTTCTAGTCTCATTGGAATATTTCAAAAAGCATTTGTTGTAATATCCTATGGCTTCTGTTTGGTTTGGGCATAGTTCTCGTAACTTAATGATGGAGTCATTAACACAGTTTGTGCACAAAGCGGGTTCGAGATCACCACGACACAGAGCGAACGAGATGACTCTGTCGTTGAGTTGGCCGGTAGTGAAGTTGAAGTAGCCGAAGCCGGAGTTGGTGGTGGGGAGGGCGGAGAGTGCGGTGTCGAGATTTCTTTGGTATGGGCTGTTTATGGTGTAGTTAGCTTTGTTCTCACATATGTGGTGGAAGAAAGGTGGTGGTTGAGCTAAGGTGGTAATATTGGTTAAGCATATGATAATAAGAGAGAAGGAGAAGAGATGTTTTCTGAAGAGTATGAACATGTTTTGTCGTGTTGGACGAGGAAGGAGATGTGTTATAATTTAAAGAGTTGGATACATAGAATTTTCGCTGTTGACATTTGAGAGCGGGTTGAAGGAAAAAATTGGATTGATTGGAGAATTACGTTATTATTTCATTGAATACAGATGACTGACTGAGATGTTATTGTTTGAACCGGCAACTCCAGAAAAGACATATGCTAAATCCAAAAATCATGGGATACAACTGTCACTGCATATAATCAATGGTGCACAACATCCTAGGAAACCTATGCATATAATCAATGTTCACCGACTAATTTTTTCCCTTTATTTTTTTGGGTTGAAGATGGAGTTGGTGTAGATGTATCGGACGAGTGTCCGGAGAGTTGAACACGGGCGCCGGTTGAACGTTATGGTTGACACCCGTCTCCATTTGTGGACTAAACCCATAGATCGGGTAACCAGTTCTAGGTATCGGCATGGCACCGGGTGGAGGCACTGAACTCGAAGTTTTGGAGTTGTGGATGAAAGAAACCGGTTTAATTCATGACCCCGAATTGTTGGTTTTGGGATGGCATAGATTCGGGTTGATTTCGTGACTCGAAGCCTTGGTTGAGTGGGGTGTTGGTTGATTGGTTCAGGTTTAAACCGAACCCTGAAAGCTTCTTTTGTCATCCATTTGAGAGTTTGAGATGAGAATAAAAGGTTGAGTATATAATTTTGGTGTAAAATAGAAGATGGACCGGGAGTGAATAGTTAAGAGTGAAAGTTTGAATGTTTGAATATTTGAGGTTGGTGTTAATTTGGTGTAGGTTTTTAAAGTTGAAGTGGATTTTGTTAATTTGGTGTAGGTTTTGAATGTTTGAATTTTGATATTTTCATATGGTGGTGGCGGAGAGTTAGGGAATTGAGTAAGATGATGTATATATGTAATTATTATTGGTTTTATTTATTAAAAACAGTTTACATTTTAAATAAAAGCGTGAAATGACCAGAATACTCTTAAGTGAATATAGTTAATTGATAAATTTAACCTGGTTAGTGTTAAAGGATGAAATGTGTAACGAGTTTTCCAAATAAAGGACTATACTGTAATTATTAAAGTTAAATGTCATCAATTGCAATCTGGTATAAACATAAAGGACAAAAAGTGTGATTTACCCTATTTTTTATATAAAAACAACGCTTTAAACTTTGAAATTTAAAAAAGTTTTGAATTTTTTTTATAAAGTTACCGTTCAAAAAATCAGGCCAAGACCCACAAAACAACAGTCCGCTTGAGCGGGCCTCCTCTCCTCCGGACCGCCTAGTCACCAGCCCTCCATCGGGTCCTCGTCCGCTTTATCAGGTTTGTTGGGGTGCTCTAAAAGGCTCCATCACTCAAAACAAATTGAGTTGACGTTTTTGAAAAAAAAAAACTGATTTGTTATAAAATCACAGTATTTCTATAATTCATGATTTTGAAAAATATTATTCTATGGTTTGAAAGTATAACTTATGACTTTGAAAATATAAAATTAAAACCTATAGTGTATTATTTAGAGTAAATTACGTTTTTAGCCCCTGTGGTTATATCACTTTTACTATATTAGCCCAAAATAAGAATCTTTAGCATATTTGCCTTCATGGTCTCTATAACTAACCATTTTAGTCCCTAAGTCTAACCATTTTGGCCCACATGGTCTCTATAACTAACCATTTTGGCCCCCTTTATCTCTAGACTTAGGGGCCAAAATGGTTAGTTATAGAGACCATGAGGGTAGATATGTTAAAAATTCTTATTTTGGGCTAATATAGTAAAAGTGATATAACCACAGGGGCCAAAAACGTAATTTACTCGTATTATTTATATCTAACTACTGTTTAGACCCGTGGGTTTGTGACATATTTATACGACGGTGGTCAAAGTTCACAATCAGCCAATTTTTTAATAACAAATTACAAACTACAATAATGGTCAAAATTTACAATCAACCATATTTTTTAATAAAAACTAGTACTATGAAATCCGCGCGTTGCGTCGGAAATTCTCGTGTTGCGCGGTGAGTGGGTATCAGTTTGTTTAACTACGATACTGACACTTGTTATAGCAACTAATAGAAAAAAAATCATGATATGATCAAAAATAGACCAACACATCGAGAATTTGGTCGGTGTCAGCTTGTTTTGTTACACCACCTACACTCTTTACTGTAATACTGACACGTGATTTACATCGATAAAAAACCAACGCAAGTCATATAAGATATATATATATAAGATATATATATATATATATATATATATATATATATATAGGAGAAAGATCCGTTAAGAACCACCCTTTATTGCGAGAACCGTGAGAACCAGTGTGAACACATGGCAAAATTGTAATTATGTGATATTTATTATAAAAACACGCCCCCTCTGTTTCACAACTCAGTTCTGATCCACAGTTTGGGTTTCATTCATCAGATCCACAGTTAGGGTTTCATATCAGATCAGAACTTTGTATACATCGACGACGGTGGCCGACGGCGTTCACGTAACTCACCGGAGTTCACGGCGGCGGCATCCGGTCACAGTGTTTCCAGCGGCATTCACAACAACAACCCACCATTTACACCCTCTACATGGCATCCTCTGATTCATCAAGTGTCGATTCTCACACATCTGATGTTCCTCCTCATACATTCTCTGATAATCCTCCTCATATCTACACGGCATCCTCTGATTCATCAAGTGTCGATTCTCACACATCTGATGTTCCTCCTCATACATTCTCTGATAATCCTCCTCATACATCCCTCATACATCTGATGCTGACATTGTTGGTGACATTGTTGGTCCATCTGCTGATAATACAGTTAACCGTAACAATACATCTACAAATACAAAACATCAAGAGTTGCAGTTCATTCGATTTGTGACCAAAGGTATTATGTTGATTGTAAATGATGTATATACTTTGTAAATAATATTATATTAAATGATATGCACATGTGTATTATATTTACTGTAAATGATGTTGTATTAAATTATATGCACATGTGCACTATATTTACTACTGTAAATGATGTATTAAATTATATGCACATGTGCATTATGTTGATTGTAAATGATATTGTATTAAAATATATGCACATGTGCATTATGTTGAAAATTAGATTATGTCGTTGGTGTATGGATTCTGAACAAGTGCCTTATGGATGACTATCCAATTATGTACAGGATGGCAGCAAACAAAGGGGCCTGTGTGGCGGACAACTAAAAAAAATAGGGGAGGTGACTGTATGGGATTGGCAATAGAAGAACAATCCGACAACCAGGGAGGCATTGGTGGAGTTTATGTAGCTTTTAGCGTTGCTGAGAGACACCAGAATGAAGACGGGTCAATATGGGTGGGGTTGGCACTCGGAAAAATAAGCCGACTTTCAATGTTAAAACCGTTAGAGAGTATTTGTGTGTCACAAGCGGGGACCCGTCAAGTGGCTTTGTAATGACCTGGAACGACTGGGCTACACCTAAAGCCAATATGTTAGCATGGAAAGGCGTCGAAGGCAGGTTACCGACAAAGACGGATCTGGAAAAAAGGGGAATTCAGATCAGCAACACCTTGTGCCCGGGTTGCGGATACGAGCAAGAACCTGTTGAACACATCCTCATTACGTGTTTTGACTTATACGATTACTCAGTTGAATACATCATTTATCTGGTAATCACAACAAATTACATCCTTTTTTTGTCCGATTATATTGTTTTTTGTCATCCATATACAAATAAACATAAATTCACTTGTAACCCCTTTGTAATACAGATGGCATCCTCTGATTCATCACATATATACCCTCCTCGTCAATTTGATAATGACATTAACAAAGTTAGGTCAACTTCAGCTTATAAAAATACCTATTTTTGATATCCATACTATTGAATCTATGTCTACATCGAAAAATGTCGTTGTAATGTCTACATCAAAAAATGTCGTTGTAGCCGAACACTCAATTTCCGTTGAATACTCAATTTCCGTTAAATATTCAATTTCCGATGACAATACTTCAACATCGACTGCTACATCACCCACAAATCTGGACCAACAACAATTGCAATTTATACCAACAATTACAATTTATACGATCCGAGACTAAAGGTGGTATACCTAAATAGTTTTTACATGCTTGATAACTTTATGTTCCTATAACAGTGTTTATTTATCATTGTTCATTGTTTGTTTTTCTAGTTTTTACATGCTTTACTACTCTATGTTACTATATCATTGTTTATTTAACATTTGCTTGGTTACTCTATATTCCTGTATCATTGTTTATATAAATTGTTCTTTTTTTTTGTTTATCTGCTTGATCAATATAACGATCATGCACATGTGCATTATGTTGATAACACCCATACTCGTCACGATCATGCACATGTGCATCATGTTGATAACACCCATACTCGTCATCCGTAAACTGTTAACCATCATTAACATGAACATGCACATGTGCCAACAATCCATAATCATCACAAATAAATTGTTAACCATCAGTACATAATTATGCACATGTGCATCACATTACCAACACCCCATACTCATCACCAAAAACAATTGTTAAACATTTATACATTGTGCGTATACACACCATATACCATATACCATATTAATCACACCATATACCATATACCATATTAATCACAATCTTATATGTTTTTCTTTTTATTTATACAGGAACAATTACGACTTCTACACCTAATGGCACACCATATTGGATACCCGTTGTTGATGCTGAATACATCCCTATTATAAAAAGTACAATTAACAGTTAGGATGACGTTGATTCCAATGATACTGATGAAGATGTTGATGATGATGCTAAAGACCCTACATATATATATATATATATATATATATATATATATATATGAACCTGAGCAACCTCGTAGACATTCATCTAGACGTGTAGACATTCATCCAGACGTCATAAAACAGTCAACGATTCTTGATTATCCTATATATAATTACAAACAGTTTCTAAGCATTATTCATTTTGTTTATAATCATTTTGCACTGTCTGTATACGTATTCATAGTTTTGTGATCATGATACTTTGATATCAATTACTTATTATACATAAGCGTATGTAATTTCATTATTGACCACCTAACATATATTACCAACATAGTTACTGTTTTAAAAAATGCACATGTGTATACATGTTTACTGTTTCACCCCACATGGTAATTGTTTCAAACAATGCACATGTGCATACATGTTTAATGTTTCACTACATATTGTTATTGTTTTGACCAATGCACATGTGCATACATTGTGAATACATAATCTTAACTACATGTAATCCGTTTTCCTTTACATATACATCATCATATGCAATGTGGTACCCCATACGTAATAGGGTACCACATACGTAATATGATACGCTATATCAAACTTTGCACATGTGCAATACCAACATTTTCCATACCAAACAACATAATACATCAAATATTAACAAACATACCAATATACCTGAACAATCAAATAGAGTTTTAACCCATCAACCACCATATAAAACATCATATACGTCAAACTTCTTATATCAACTGTTATCGTAAAAACTACCCACATATTACAATCAAAAGACATCAAGAAAACAAAAAAGAAATTGTCTTTATAAATTGCATATCCACAAACTACCTACATAACATTCGCAATATTTCACAACCTCACACCTTCTGATCTTCTTTGCATTTCATAACTATCTTCCAACACTCCTCCTGTTTCAATGCCTCTTCGTCCATCATTTTCCCTAGGATTTTTCATCCGTCAACCTATTAATCAAATACGTCCTTGTTGTCAATCCATGAGCAGTTTCGAATAATTTTTTCTTGCATACATTACATATATTACATCAATTATTTCATGTATGCACATGTGAAGTAAACATATTGCATACAATATGTACAATGTTTATGTTTTAAGGTAATAATGCACATGTGCATAAGTCGTAATACATTCATATTAACTTAATCTGACAAAATATGCATATGTGCATAATTATGCACATGTGCATTAACATGACTGACCTTATCAACAGGTTTGTTTCAATAAAAAAAACTTAACCCATACCAAATCAAATTTCGTAATACTACCAATCATATTTAACATTAATTAGTAACAAAACTATTATGACAAACTACGCACATGTGCATAAGTTTTTTTTAATGTAAATGTTATTCACAGAAGCCAACCTCCAAAACAGAGGCAGCCGAACCAACCACTACAGCAAAACGAAAAACAACAACTCAACACAAGAACCTAAAGACCGAAAACTAGCAGCTACCTTATATCGAAACTACACCATTTTTCCCAACTCACGGACCTATTTTTAGACCGATTCTTATACCATAAAAAACCGACGGACTTAATATTACGGATAATCTCTATGGGTTTAACTTGAGTCTCCGAGAACCTTTTATTGTTCCTGGCTAACCATATAAACCAACTTGTCATGAACATAATGCCATGTAAATCTTCTTTCACTTCTCTATCCAGATTGCAAAACTCATAGGCAATTACGATATCTTTAGCCGAAAACAGAATACAAGGACTCACCTTGCACCACTGACTGATGTGATAACAGACAGTCGACGCTACCCTGCACGAACAAAGAAGGTGTTCAGCTGTTTCATCGCCATCTTCACACAGACAACATTTCACATCTCTGCCCCAACAATTTCAATCCCGGAGTGCAGTCAGCGTGGGAATACGATCTAAAACCGCCCTCCAAACAAAAAATATTTCATTTTTGGGGACCCATTTTGACTATTTCACAACATGCCTGTTGCTGAAATCGGAGCCGCTATACAGGAAGTTCTTGACAGTCTTGATCGAAAAATCAGAGTCATTACCTCCTAACCATTCCCAACCATCTTTGCCATCGGAAAAAGTGACATTATCGAGGAGCCCGATCAACTCGTGCCATTCCAGTAATTCTTCAGCCGAGCTTGGGCTTCTCGACCAATTCCAAACCCCCATTAAGTTTCTATTATCTTGATTGTACCAGTTCGCCACCAGGCATCATTTATCTTGTTCCATTCTAAATATATATGGGACACGAGTTTTGTGCATAATTGACCTTATTAACCTATTCTATCAAATTATGCACATGTGCATAATTATACGCATTTTCATCAATATGTCTGACCTTGTTAAACTAATATGGCAAAATATGCATATGTGAACAACTATGCACATGTGCATTAACATGACTGACCTTATCTACAGGTTTGATTCAATAAAAAACCCTAACCCTTAACAAATTGAATTCCGTATTACCACCAATCATATTTAACATTAATCAATAACAAAACTATATACAAAAAAACACATAAATACCACATTACAGATCGTGATATCACAACAGTCGCCCCTAATCCCTCAAAAATTATATACATAACACCATTTTCACTAATGCATATATGAAACTAAGATTTAAGCCTCATATTCACATATAAAAGATCTGAATCGACCATTAAGCGTCATGTTAACATATAAACATGCAAGTTGACAAATTCTCGCAAACTATGTACATGTGCATGGCATAACTATGCACACGTGCATCAACATGAATGACCTTATTAACCTATCCTGACAGATTATGCACATATGCATAATTATAATCATTTGCATCAACATGATTGACCTTATTAACCTAATCTGGCAAAATATACATATGTGCATAACTATGCACATGTGCATTAACACGGATGACCCACAAGTTTGCTTCAATAAAAAAACCCTAACCCTTACCAAATCAAATTTCGTATTACCACCAATCATATCTAACATTAATCAGTAACAAAACTACATGCGAAAAAACACATAAAAACCACATTACATATAGTTCTATTACAACAGTCACCCCTAATCCCTCAACAATCATATATATCACCAATTTTCACTAGTGCGGATATGAAACGATGATTTAAGCGTCATATTAACATATAAAAATCTATATCGACGATTAAGCGTCATGTTATCATATAAAAACTGCAAAACAAAGAGTATAAACTTACAAATTTACGAAACGGTGTAGCGACGCTGAATAATCTGTCAATTGGACGTTTGTTCTTCAGATTCTTCCTAATTGTGACAGAGTCTTCGATGATTATGCTCTTATTTCCCTAATTTTGAGCAGATGACGAATATATGATCGATTATTATGTTCTTAATGCCCTAATTCCGATTACACGATGAATGGTAAGATTGATATGGCGAATTTTGGAGATTCTGGTGTGTTGGATATGAACTGGGATGATGAAGTTGGTAGATTTTTGGAGTGTCGGACGTGAACTGAATAAAAAAGAGGATTTAATTGTTGTTTGAAGTCCAGTAAGAGGAGAAGTGATAGCTAATTTAATTTTTGTTATGTATTTACAAAATTGCCCCCTGTTCACATTGGTTCTCGCGGTTCTCGCAATAAGGGTGGTTCTTGCATGAACCCTACCCTATATATATATATATATATATATATATATATATATAACATGTAAAAACCACTAAATAACACATAAAAAACCCTTTAAAACAAATACAATTACTATTCATTCACTTTCTCTATTAATAGTATAGTATACAATAGTATACAATTATTTTCTTTACTATTTTTCTTAACTTTAATGATTTTTTATCACGGGTTGGGATAAATGCTATCCGGTACCAATTGCTCATCTCTGATCACGGGTACCGTATGAACAACAATGGTATCGCACAATTTTTTTTATTTTCTTCAACTATTAATGATTTCTTTTTTTTTTAGTTTCAGTGGTACGGATGAGCTTGGTGCCAACCGATACTGAATCGGTACTGGTACCGAAAATACCGGTTACGGTACTGGTATATGAAGATAAAAACCGGTAGCGAACCGGTACCAGGAACGCCAAAAGTCGGTACCGAATTAGTACTTAAGATCTTTCGTTTCGGAAAATTCGGTACCCGTACCCAGTACCATTTGCTCATCTCTGACCATGAGTTTCATACGAACAACATCATTACCATACAACTTTTTTGATTGTTTTTCTTTCGGTTTTTTTAGTTATTATAACAATAAAAACACCATTCATTGATTTTGTTTATTAATATATAGGTAATGTTTATTAATATGTAGACAATAATAGTAAAAACACTATTTATTGGGTTTGTTTATTATTATATAAATAATAATAATTTTGTTTCACTCATTTTTTTCACTGTCTTCTTCTAGTCCATCTTCATTTATTAATCTAGTGACGGATCTAAGAATTTTTTTCACTGTGTTTCTTTTGATAGATTCTCAATAATTCTCACTATTTTTTTTCAAAATCATACGAGATTCTCACTAATTTTTTCTAGTTTTTATAAACTGAATGGGTTCCTGAGAACCCACAAAAGTAGTCTAGATCCGCCCCTCTATTAACCAACCATCCCTACAATCAACATTACCATCAAGAACATGCAAATAACAAAGTAATACAAAACGTGATGACAAAGAAAACAAAATCAATTTAAAAGTAACATGTTTCAAAATAATTGAAATTGAAGTTAGTGAGGCTCAAAATTTGCAAATTAACTTTGCTACTAGGTGGGTTGCAAATCCACCATCCACCGTCATCACAACGCCATCTTCACCATTTGTCTGTAAAAATTATACGCCCATCAGGCCATATGTAGTCATAAAGCCTTTTTGTGGGCGTTATGCGACACGTGTCGTGCCACATCACACAGGGGCTTTATGGGGCGTTATGTCACTAGAGCCCGTAGTCATAAAGCCCCTACCTCTTCATAACCAAAGTGTAAAATGCAGGGACCAAAGTGTAAAATGCAGGGACCAAAGTGTTTTAATGCAGGGACCAAAGTGTAAAATGCAGGGACCAAAGTGGAAAATGCAGAAGAAATAAACACCTTCTCGCGCCGCGAAAAATATCACGCCATTTGTTTTTTTTTAGCATAGCGCCCAGGGGGGTGGTGTGGGCGGCGGTATGTGGGCGCTATAGCCCCACTTCGCGCCCCACTACGTTCAACCTCAATGTCATTATCAAAACCAATTTTAAAAATATAAAACATTAATTACTGCTTATTAACCGATGGGGTTGGGCCTATTTTAGGTTTAGATATATTGGATTTAAGTTATACAGATGATAGAATTAACATTGACCAATGTAAAAAGCAAAAATAAACATGGTAGCACCTAAAAATGAGAGTGATTTAAAGTTGATAAGTGGAGGAAATGGCTAGGTGTAGCCATTTCCTTATTTGGGAGACCCACAGTTGCACACAATAAAAATTCAACATGTGTGGCTAGGTAGGCTCTGGTCCTCTGGTTGAGGGTGTAAGGAGTGGTTAAACACTTTGAAGTGGCAAACCAAAAAATCGACCAATCAGAGCGCGCCATGTCAATCAGTTAAAAGTGTTTAAACTTTGTTGAAAAGTGTTGGCAATAGTTTAAACATTTGGTGAAGTGGTAAACTTTTTAAATAAAAAAAAAGGAAAAAGATGTGATTGGTTGAGATTGGAATAGACCCCACCCCACACCCCCTTGTCTCTCCCTTCCTCCCTTCCCCGCATCGGTGTTGCCTCACCGATTTCACTCCCATTTCGTTAAACATGCATGCGGCAAATGGGCTGGCATTGGTTTGCCGCCCATTGCCGATCAGTGAAATATGTTTGCCGCCCCCCACTCCTTACGCCTTGAGGTTAAGTTTGGGGTTGAGTTTTAGTCTAGACGTTACCTCTAAAACGACTAGGGAGTAGATGTAGAGGCTAGGGTAAGTGGTAGAGGCTGAGCCTAGCCTTTTACTTACGATTTTTAAACAAATATAATTTTTTATACTATAATATTTTTTTTAGAAAAACTACACCAAATTAAAGAGAATTTTATTATCTTTTAATTGATATGTAATTTAAAATATATATATAAGTAGAGGATCCTGTAAAAAGTGCTCAAAGTGTGAGAAGTGTATTATAACACTATATATAATACTATATAACACCATATAAACACCGTATAAGAATATGTAACACCGTATAATACCATATAACACTGTGTAACACTATATATCATTATATAACAAATATAACACTATAGGTTGTCTAATAGCATGTCTATGATAGATGTATAGTGTTATATAATGATATATAATGTTACATAGTGTTATATGGTATTATATGGTGTTACATATTGTTATACAGTGTTTATATGGTGTTATATAGTATTATATATAGTGTTATAATACACTTCTCACACTTTGAGCACTTTTTACACTATCCTTACCCTATATATATATAGACTAATGCTAGACAAAAAAACCCTAAAAATTTTAGGAAACTCAAAGCTCCCGACTTTTTTTTTTGAAAAAAATAACACATGTAATATACATGTTTTTAAGAGTTTTGGGCCAAAAAAAAAGCGCCGAGTACTTTTAAAAAAAAATATAAACAAGTTCCAGAAACTTCGGTGACTAACATGTGTTAGACAAAAAATGCTGAAAGTTGCTGAAATTTGTTTTTTTTTTTAAAAAAAAAACCCTTCGGTGCTTTTTTGATTTTTTTGGCACAAAACTCTTAAAAACATGTATATTACATGTGTTATTTTTTTTCAAAAAAAAAAAAAAAAAGTCGGGAGCTTTGAGTTTCCCGGGTTTCTTAAATTTTTAGGGTTTTCTATATAGCCCAACACTATATATATATATATATATATATATATATATATATATATATATATATATATATATATATATATATATATATATATATATATATGGGGCTGCTAGAATGAGAACCACCTCGAGTTGTAAGAACCGCGAGAACTACTTGATCCGGGGCAAGGTGGACCAATTTTTTTTTTCAAAAACGTAGATGCATGTATTATAAACACATGCGTAAAAAAAAATTTTAAAAAAAATGCCATGCGTGTAGTTTTTTACACCACAAGTTTGTGGTTTACGAGTTTCGTAAATTTACGGAACTCGTAAACCACAAACTTGTGGTGTAAAAAACTACACGCACGGCATTTTTTTAAAATTTTTTTTACGAATGTGTTTATAATACATGCATCTACGTTTTTGAAAAAAAAAATTGGTCCATCTCGCCCCGTACGGTGTGGTTCTCACGGTTCTTACAACTCGAGGTGGTTCTCATTCTAGCGGTCCCCATATATATATTATATATATATTAAAGAGAAAGGTCGGTGGTGACATTTCTCTTTTAAGCATCAAGTTTTTGACTTTTTGACTTCTACATTAATTTTCTTTAATTTAAAGTTGTACGACTTTTATTTGAATTCAACTATCAATTAATTACTACATATGTCTACTTCAAAAAGAACACATGATATATATATTAAAGTTTTGACTTCTACACTTTTAACTTTTTCCATTTTACGCTCTTAATTTTTTTTATTATGAAACACTATTAATCATTTTCTTTAAGTAAGTTGTATATTCACTTTTAATTTTCAGTAATTGACAACTTTAACCTTCTTAACTTTCTTCTACTTAATAACTTGAGACCTCCTTTTGTTTAAATTACTTTTACGACTTTACACCGCAAGGTGGACAAATTATTATACTTTTTTTTTATCTATGTATAATGTTAATGACAAAGGTCGGTGGAGGGCCTTTGTCTTTAAGTCCTCAACTTTTACAAAAAATACACACTTACTTTTAGTTCCTACATTTTCATATATTACAATTCTAATCCCTAAATTTTTACTTTTTAACCCCGATACTTTTAGTTCTTTCAATTCACACTTTCAAACTAGGTAACTTAAGCATTCACTTTTAACTTTTGGTAATTGATAGCTTTAATCTGCCAACTTTTTTCTACTTAATAACTTAACGTCTCATTTTATTTGAATTGTTTTTACGACTTTAGATCATAGCGTCACACATTAGTATACTTTTTTATCTATTTCTAACCATATTAATGTCTAAATTACTTTTACGATTTTACATGGTTGTCTAAAATATTGTTACAACTTTACACTGCAACGAGCAAGCCATATATATATACTTATTTTGTGTACGTTCGTAAACTGTATTTGAAAGCAAGTCGGGTCAAATATAATACGTTTTCATTCGATGGCGATGTAATTTTTTTAAGTAAAGAGTCGGGTCAAATATACAGTATAAATACGAGTTACTTTAACTTTCGACGCCGCCGCAACGCGCGGCGGGTCAAAATCCTAGTATATATATATAGGGGAAGGTTCAAATGAAAACCACTAGTTATTGTGAAAACTAAAAAACTAACTAAAACCCACTAAAAAGGAGGGGGGAAGACTTTTAATGAAGGAAGGGTAAAATTGGAACAAAAAATATATAACTTTTCAAACATTTCCCATTTCTCCATACGTTATCATTTTAAAACAAAATGGCACCATAAGATCACAGATTTTCTTATCTTTCATTCAAGTATATTCGAGCATATTTTTTATAACATAAAAAAAGATTCATGGTGTCGTCTTGTTTTCAATACTATTATTATAGTAGTGCACATGTGCAATATAACATGTACTACGATGTGCATTACATGCTTAAAATTAGCTTTTTGAGTCTAGTTTAGCTTTTATGGTTAGTTTTTTTGGAGGTTTAGGATTAGGATTAGGTTTTTGGGTGTGGGGGGGAGGGGGTTTAGGTTTTTGGGGGGTGGGGGGTTAGGTTTTTTTCGGGTTTATGTTTAGAGTTTAGTTTTAGGTTTTCGGGAGGGTGGGGGGGGTTTAGGTTTGGGGGGGGGGGTTAGGCTTTTGGTGGGAGGGTGAATTTAGGTTTTTTTTTTTTTTTTTTGGGGGGGGGGGGTGGGGGGTTCAGGTTTTTGGGGGGTGTCGGTGGGGGGTGGGTTAAGTGGTTTAGGCTTTCCGTATTAGTGCACATGTGCAGTACAAACAAATTTTTTTTTTTTTGAATTTTTTTTCCATATATAAAAAGTAGCGATTTTTCTAAAAAAATTATAAAAAAAAATTTGTATGTTTTTTAGGTTTTTTTAGTTAGTTTTCGAGTTTTCACAATAAAAGTGGTTTTCATTTGAACCATCCCCTATATATATATATATATATATATATATATATATATATATATATATATATATATATATATATATATATATATATATATATATATATATATATATATGGGGCCGCTAAAATGAAAACCACCCCCAGTTGCGAGAACCACTCTCCAACAATCAGATAATGACAACCAAAAGGGTAATATAGTCATTTAATCAAAATCATCAAATCATCTCTCTCTCCTCTTTAAAGTCACTTTTTAAAGTCATTTCAATTTCTCTCTCTTCAAAACCATAAAATCATCCCTCTTTCCTCTTTAAAGTCTATTTTTAATCAAAACAATCAATTCATCTCTCTCCTCTTTAAAGTCTCTTTTTTAAAAAAAAATTTATAAAAAAAATATTCGTAAAAGATTTTTGGTAAAAAAGTTTTTGTAAAAAAATTTAAAACTGTAAAAAATGTTTTCGTAAAAAAACGTAAAAAAGTTAAAAAATGTGTGTGTAAAAAAAGTTTTTTGTAAAAAAAAAAGTTTAAAACCGTAAAAAAGTTTTCCTATAAATTTTTGTTCTTTGTTAAAAAGTTTTTGTAAAAAAAAATTTGTAAAAGAGTTTTTTTTTTTGTAAAAAAAAAGTTTAAAACCGTAAAAATTTTCTAAAAATGTGTGTGTAAAAAAACGGCGCGTAAATATGGCGCGGAAAAAAACAGGGCGTAAAAAACGGCGCATAAAAAAAAAGCTCGTAAAAACTCGGCGTAAAAAACGGCTCGTAAAAAACCGGGTGATAAAACGGTGGTAAATAGGGGGCGTAAAAACGGCGCATTAAAATGGGGTGTAAAAAACGGCGCGTAACACCGGGCGTGAAAAATCGGCGCGTAAAAAACTGAGTGTAAAAACGGCACGCAAAAACGGAGTGTAAAAAAACGTTGCATAAAAATGAATCTTAAAAAACGGTGCCTAAACAAGGGGCGTGAATACAGGGCATAAAAACGCCGCGTAAAAAAACGGGACGTAAAAAACGGGCATAAAAAGTCGGGCGTAAAAACGGTGTGCAAAAACCGACGCGCAAAAAAAAAATTTGTTTGGTTAAAAAATCTAAATTTAAAATGATTTTTAATTAAAAATTCTATTTAAAAAAACAAGTAATATAATAATGCCAAAAAAGTAATAAAAAACAATAAAAACAAAAAGACAAAAATGAGTATATTACTAAACTAACCTTTTGGATTAAAATATTAAAGACATAATAAGACAAAAAATATTTAATATTAGTTTTAATTACTTTTAATCTCATCCATCCATTTTGAAAATCTAATGGTTGAAAAGTGGTTCTCTCTGTTCTTACAACTGAGGGTGGTTTTCATTTAGCGGTCCCATATATATATATATATATATATATATATATATATATATATATATATATATATATATATATATATATATTTATATATATATATATTTAGGGTGGGGTTCTAGAGTGAACACTAGTGTATTTGCGAACTGAGTGAACAACTCTTGGCCATTGATCTACACACGTGTATGGCCAGGATTAGTTCACTCAGTTCGCAAACTACACTAGTGTTCACTCTTGAACCTAATCCTATATATATAGGAGAAGGATCCGTTAGGAACCACCCTTTATTGGGAGAACCGCGAGAACCAATGTGAACACAACCAAAAATACCTAAAAAAACAAACAATTTTTTTGAACATTTCTATAAAAAATCGCTACTTTTAGTAGCAAAAAAAAGAAATCTTAAAAAAATTGGCTACTAAAAGTAGCGATTTTAATGTAAAAAATATTAAAAAATTTTTGTGTGTTTTTTTGATTTTTTTAGATTTTGTTTAGGTTTTTGGGGGTTTAGTTTTTAGCATTTTAGCTTTGGTAGGGGGGAGGGGGTTAGGTTATTTTTAATTTTTTTTTTGTGGGGGGGGGGGGTTAGATTTTTTTAGGGGGGGGGGGTAGGTTTTTTTAGCTATTTTAGGTTGTGTTCACATTGGTTCTCGCAATAAAGGTGGTTCTCGCATGAACCTTACCATATATATATATATATATAGGGGATTGGTTCAAATGAAAACCACTTTTATTGTGAAAACTCGAAAACTAACTAAAAAAAAACCTAAAAAACACACCAATTTTATAAAAATCGCAGGTTTTTATATATAAAAAAAATTTCAAAAAAAAATTATACAAATGTGTAGTGTTACACATGTGCACTACAAATTTTTTTTTATATAAAAAAACCTGCGAAAATTGGTATGCAAAAAAAAAAAAAAAATTGGTATGTTTTTTTGGCTTCTTTAATTAGTGTTCGAGTTTTCACAATAACTAGTGGTTTTCATTTGAACCTTCCCCTATATATATATAGGGTAGCAATCCTAAGAGAAGTCAACTCTATTTGAGAAACTTGAAAAGCATTCTGGACCACACATTTATCTAAGCTTTTCGTAATATACATATATGTATAGTTTAAAATCAACTATATACATATATGTATATTGTCAAATCTTGAATTATACACATGTGTATATAGTCAATTTTAAACTACACATATGCGTATATTACGAAAAGCTTAAGAAAAATGTGTGATCCAGAATGTTTCTCAAGTTTCTCAATTAGCCTAGTGCTTTTTACACGATCCTAACCCTATATATATATATATATATATATATATATATATAATAGTACGAATAAGTTATAACTGTCTAAAAAACGTTGGGAAAAGGAAAATGGAAACAGGCTAGGCAACCTCTACCTTTAGCCTCTATCTTTGCTCTTTAGCCGTTTCAGGGTAACGGCTAGGATTTGACGCTATCCTAAACCACTTTGAGGGTAATAGCTAGGATTAGACGCTATCCTACATGTCTTATTTTTATTAATTCATCTGGTGAATGTTTCTAACGTCTACCTTAGATGTTACATGTCTTCTAAAACGCATGATTTTTTATGAAGTCCTTGTGAGTCCATAATCCAAGACGTTTTCAATGTTATTTTCGCTTTTTACTTCGGTCGATGTACAAAATCATGATTTTCCCTTAAAGAAAATCACCTTTGTAAAAAAATGTATCTTAACTACTTTTTAAAATATTAACTTATCATTAGATAAAAGATATATAGGGGTAAGATCAAATAAAAAGTTTATTTTGGAATCTTAATCTTTCATTTTTCAAATCAATGTAAGGGTATTTGTGGAAAATTCTATTTATTAAATTTCTCTTTCCACATGAAAAATCAAAAAATGTGTTTTATTCTATGTTGTATAACAATTTTTTTGTGCTGGATTTTTGTACTACATTCTTGTATTGAATTTTTTTGTCTTAAATTTTTTTGCTAAATTTTTTGTGATGTATTCTTTGTACTAGATTTTTTTGTGCTATTTTTTTATGCTATATTTTTTATACTAGATCTTTTGTACTGAATTTTATTTTTGTATTTTTAAGAATACAAATGGGGTGGTACATGTCATTTTCACACTCATAGTTAATAGGACAAAAATATTTTATACCAAAATTCTCTTCCTTTCTACTTATAAGGAGTAACAAATGTCATTACAGTTCTTTTTAAGTTATTTAGTGACGAGGTATGACCCGGATCGGCTAACCCGACCCGGTCATTACCTATTATTTTATTATAAATATTTAATTATACATGTTTATTCTGGAATGTTCTATTACAAATGGATAAACCACGTAACTAAATCCCCAACCTTTTGGGAAGATCATGCAAATCCCTAACTTATCGGAGCCCATCCTAAGTTAGGGGAAACCCTAATGGTAAACTATAAATAGAGGTAAACATCAAAGGTATGGGTCATCTTTCTCTCGTTTACTCTCTCTCTCTCTCTCTCTCTCTCTCTCTCTCTCTATATATATATATATATATATATATATATATATATATATATATATATATATATATATATATATATATATATATATATATATATATATCTACATTCATACTTTCTCCCAAACCGAGACTTATTCTCACGCCGGAGGGTGGTTGTAGGAATAACCCCATTCCTGTAACGAGTCCTAACGGTGTTTGGTTTTGCAGTTAGCTGTTCGGATCGCCAAAGAGTTGAAGTCCTAGTCGGATCTTACCCCTAAGGTCAGTGTTTCTTCATTGGCGCCATCCGTGGGACCTTTCGGTAACAACAACAAGATTAAACCCAATGGCAAGCGATCAGAATACGACAGTAACACCAAGTCAGGCAATGATAACCAGCAACCTATTACAGGAGGCGAGTCCTGTTACCACCACCAGGGTTTGCTGGCACCTCTGCTGTTTCTTCTGGGACGACAGCAGCAGACCCTTTTTCATACACCTCCTTGCAGTTGCGGTCAGTGGTACCAACCACAATAGACACTAACTGTTCGTGCATATGTCTGTTGACTTCGTCTTGTATCAAGTCTTGTAATTGTTTAGATAGATCAGGGCACGATTTACGAGAAAAACGAGAAATGTGTGAGTGTGACCATTTCGTACAAAATGGAAGATGGCCATTCCGTGTGAACCATTTCATGCGGAATGGTTGGCCTATAAATACGTGCCTTGGTGAGTTCATTTGTAAGGTTCTGATTCTGGTAGCGAAGCTCTGCCGAAGTGTCTCCAGCATTGTAAATGATCTGGTAATCAATTCAAGAGACAGTTTAAGTGAATCTAAGTGCAAACCAGCTGAAATAACTCCGATACGTTTGTTTCCGCCACTCGTATTGGATGAGATCTCTTCTGAACGACTCGTTTGGTCGTGCAAACGATTCTACAAGTGGTATCAGAGCTTAGGAGGAAGAGTTCTTACTGATTCAGCTCGATTGCACTGAAATTTCTGATTTCTACTCACTTTCTTCACATTTTTTCAGAATTAATCAAGATTTTACTGATAAAATGGACTCATTTTTTCATATAACGCGCGAAACACTGCTTTAACAAATCCTTGAAAGAATTTGATCTAAAATCGACCTAAATCTTGATCAATTGTGCCAAAATCATACTCGATCGTGTGACGTCATCATCATTTCGTACGAAATGGGCCATTGCGTGTGAAACTGATCCTCATTCCGCACGTATTGGACATATTGTAACTCATTTCGCACGAATTGGGAGGAGTTGATCCATCTCGTTTGAAATTACACCTCATTTCACACGAATTGAACAATCTGGCCAATTTGCACCAAGTCATTTCGCACGAATTGAGATTGAAAGGTCCATTTCGCTTCAAAGTGCCATTTCGTGTGAAAATCATCTTCATTTCACTTGAAAGGTCCCCTAAGTATCTCATTTCGCACGAAATGACCCATTCCGTTTGAAAGGTGCCATTTCGCTTGAAAGAACATCCATTTCGCACCAAGTCATTTCGTTTGAAAGTTTCATTTCGTTTGAAATAACACTCCATTTCGTATCAAAGGTGTTCATTTCGTGTGAAACTTGTCAGTTTGCTTGAAAAGTATTTCAAGTTGTACGGTTTGAGTAAATATCACATCAGGTTGTTTGAAGTGTGGTTAAAATGTTTGACGAAAAGGAAAACGATAGTCTTGAAGTTTAAATAATTGGGTTGATGGGTTTTGGTATAACAGGAATGAAAATGGGAATAAGAAGGTTTGGGTGAATAGACTTGAATATTTTTTGTGTAAAAAGGATGAAACGTTGGATGAGTTGGAAAACCGGTTTGAAAGTTTAATTGAAAATTTAAAAAGATATGAGATAAGAATATCAAATGCTGATAAGATATCAAAATTGGCAGATGCGTTACCTGCAGAGTGGGATGAATTTTTGAAAAAGCTGAAAGAGGATTCTAGATTCTCAGATTTATATCCAAATGTATTCATCAATAAGCTTAAAACACACAAGTATGAAAATGATAAGAAAAGGAAGGATTTGATAAATGAAATAGAAAAGAACTTAGAAAAAATAAGTTTAGATGTGATTTTTGAAATAAGAAGAAGAGTATACGTGTGTCTTGCAGCAAAAAATATTATGAAATATGATATTAAGATGGGTTGTTATATTGACGAAAATATGAATCCTCTTGATTTTGTTAAAATTTTTTGTGCAGGTACACACAAGACAGAGACAGAGGTAATTTCAAAGAATGAAGAATCCGAGAAAAATGAAACTTAAAGTTCTGAACTTGTGTGCTCAAAATGTGATAAATCTGAATCAGACGATGTCAAACTCCTGAAGGATGTGGAGAGTTTAACATTGGAAAACAAAGTTTTAAAAGAAAAAGAAACAGAATTTCAAAATCAAATAAACAGTTTAGAAAATGAAAAATCTGTTTTGAATAAAAATGATTTTGAAAATCAAATTGCAATAAATTCTCATCTTGAGAAAATCACTCAACTTGAAAATGAAGTTGAGAGTGCTAAAAATAAAATTGATGATCTTGAGAAGAAATTGAAAGGTTTTGTGACCTCATCAGTGATTCTAGATCAATTATGTCCAAAACCGATCAATGAAATTCCAATAAGTGACAATTTCACAAATTATGACAAAGTCATAATTGAAGATTGTGATGACAAATCTGATGACGAAAATGATAAAAAGAAAATATTTTTGAAATTAAAAGAAAAATTTTAAGAAACTATTTTACATTCTACTGAAAAAGGTGAATGCTCAACGCAAAAACCTTTTAAGAAGAATGTAGAACAAAAACAAAGTGTTAAAAATTCGAAAAATTTTCAAAACAACAATAAAAGATCATCAGTTCAATCATCCAATCATTATAAAAAAACCACAAAAAGTTGGTAATAAGTGGTGCATGTTTGACCACAGTGCTCAAAAGTCAAATCAAGCTTTTAGGAGAAGATGGAATGAAGATTCTTCAAAGCTAAATCATTACAATGATAGAAAACTGAGAAATGATCAGTACTACAAATCAAATCAGTGTTATGATTTGAGTGTTTAGCTTGAAAATGGAGAATGGTACGATAACAGAGTGTGTTACAAATGTGGTTTTGAAGGACACATTGCTCTTAACTGCCAGAGTCAGAGTTTTGAGACAAGAAGATGCTATGAATGTCAAATCAAAGGTCATATTGCAAGAGATTGTCCAATGAGATCAAAGAGAGGATCGAGGATATATAATTCTAGAATCTGAATCATATTTTAATTAAAATTAGTATAAAAGATAAATATGTGAGAATAATTCTAGTTATAACACGTGACATTCTTTAAAATCATTTATTATTATCGGGATATATAATTCTAGAATCTGAATCATATTTTAAAATGACATTTTAAAGTAGATGGTTTTTATTTATTTTTTCTTTCTAGAAAGAAATAATTGGTACCAACTTTAGTTTACTTCAATCACACACCCTTGAGGACTAAGAGCTTACCATTTGTACATTTTTGACTTATCAACTTTAAGTTTATCTTTCAGTTATTATGATTCACAAATGTCATAATACAACTTAACCAATACTGACCAATTTTCTAACGAATATATAAGAAAACAAATGCAAATTCACTATCAGACACTGCTAGATGTTAGGTAATGAGTATATAGTATACACTTTTTTCAAGAACCTCAAATTAAATGAGTATAATTGTATAAAACTTAAGGGGGAACATAAAAACTTATTGAGAAAATAAGAAGTAAAACTGGTATTGGGGGAAAATTGAAAAGAAGCAAATGAAGTGAGGGCAACATAATTTTCAAAAAAAAAAAAAAAAAAGTGAGGGCAACAAGAAAGACATAAGTTTGACATATTCCACATAGAAATCTAATCACACGTATTTGTCATGAAAATGAATTTCCCAGTTGTAGACCCTTCAATCACAACACTCTCTCCAGTGATTTTCCAATACTACCCTCCATTTTTCTCCAAAATAAACCACATAAAATTCAATCACTAAATCATGAGATTTGAATGCATTTTGGGTATTCACTTACTGAAACACACATGGAGATTAAACTTTATTATTGTGATAAGAGAAAGTAGTAAAGCAAAAAGGAAATTGAAAATTTTTGGCATAACAATAGCGCATCAGAAATAATAAAAACATGATTTACAACATAAATCAAACATAAATCAACCAGATTGTATTTTCCACACCAGAAATACCAATAAACGGGTCAAGCCTACTTTTAACATCATAGCAATAGGTTTAGACCGCCACTCATCTTCTTTGTCGTCCGCGACGTTTGACATATTGGGACTCTCAATCATCTGATTTGCCGGATTCAGGGTCTTTCTAAATTGCACTGTCACACCCTGACCCGCAGAGGAAAAGATGACCGAGGCATGATTGATTGCTTACAGCTTATGATAAGATAATTAAAAATTGAAATATTATTAAGAGTTAAATGTCATTTTAGTCCCTGTGATTTGGGCCATTTTGTCATTTTAGTCCAAAGGTTTCATATTTTGCCTGTGGGTCCAAAAAGGTTTCACCGTTGCCATTTTAGTCCACTGGGTTAACTTCATCCATGTTTTCTGTTAACAAGAAAGACAATACGGTCATTTTATATGGCCAAATTGCCCTTCTAGTTAACAGAATTACATATAAAATGACCGAATTGCTCTTCTCGTTAACAGAAAAAATAGATGAACTTAACCCAGTGGACTATAATGGCAACAGTGAAACCTTTTTGGACCCACAGGCGAAAAATGAAACATTTGTACTAAACTGACAAAATGACCCAAACCACAAGGACTAAAATGACATTTAACTCTATTATTAATGTTTTAATTTAACAAAGTCAAATACAAATAATACTTCATAACATCAGACAAGACAATTTGGTTTAATTCTCTATGGCACCATCTAGAAGTGTCATCATCCACTCTTCGAACTTGTTCACATGTACCATGCGAAAAAATAGTATTTTGGTAAACAAAAGTTGATGGGTAAATTGAAAAGTTTTTAGTAAAAATGTTTTGTTTATTTGTTTAAAATAAATAATTAATGGCATGCAAAGCAATGCTAATTAAGTGAATAAACGCACACAACAATAACTAAATGAATCACACAAATAACTAATCATGAATATGCAAACTGCAGTAAATGTACTAAACATTGAATATGAGACTCGAGCCTACCAGCGAGCGAATCTAAATATGGTGGCGATACTAGACTACAACCCATGGCCATGGGGAATCTAGTCGGCCAATGGATCTATCTGAATACTGAATTTCACACATGAACTTGCACAAATAATAAACAAAACACAACAACACATAATTACACCTTGAACCTTGCATGTATTTGAACAATGAACTTGAAATGTTGAAAATGCACATAATACACCCCAAAATGGTTAAACGATAAAAAGGGGAATTAGGAATGATTTACTCACTGGTTGCGTTTTGTGACTCCTTGGAAACAAGCACGAGGAACGAGGAAACTTTAAATGATGAGAATTATCCTAAAAACAATTAAACATAAAGCATTGAAAATATATACCAAAACACAACTATTTATATTTATTGATTACTTGAGTTTATTTATTCGCGGCGTACGTCTTGTGTCACCATGAAATCCTAGATCCAAAGGATCCAGGCGAGATCGAAGATCGTCACCTCTTGGAAGGTTAGTAGCTGTCCCAACAATATACCATTGCGAATGTGCAAATTATCACACTTATTTGATCTATTTAATAAGTTGTGAATTTATAAAATTTAATTATTTAAATCTATGATTTGTCAAATTATATATATAGGGGTTGGTTAACGTACAATTCGTGTTAACGTACGTAGCGTACGAGATTGAGTTACAACATGCGAACTTCATTTTCACTATGCGATTTTTTATAACATGTTATTTTCTCATTTTACAACATGCTATTTTTTCGTCGTTCTACATGCTATTTTTTCATCTTTCAACATGCGACTTTTTATATTTTACAACGTGCGAGTTTTTAGTTATGAAGTTTATAACGTGCGAACTTCAAATCTCTACGTTCGTACAAAGGCATATTATCATTATACTTTCACTATACATATAGTTTGTTTTATTAGTTAATATATATATATATATATATATATATAAGCCATTAATATTTAACACTCATATACCAGATTCTGATATATTAGGTCCTTTAAATAAATCTATCATACCTAATAAAGTTCATAATTAGGGGACACGTGTCCCCCATCTAGGGCCTCAATTCACTATTTTCCCGCCAAATCTCACAACAATTCATTCCCTTTGGTGATGGGTCACGCGGGATCCGTTTACACTACGTTTGGGTCAAATGACTGTTGGTATATAAATTGACATAATCCGTTTACAATCAACAAATCATATTCTAGGGTTTGTCTTTCTCTCTCTACTCCAATCCATCTTCTTCATTCTTTGATCTAGCCTCATTGTTTATTCAAACACGCAGATCCTTTTATCATCCATACTCGATTCCCTTTTCTCTCCTAAACCTTTATTTTCATTGGCGCCTCTCTCACATCCAAGAACCCTAATGTGCATCGTGTGAAAGAAGCATTTGAATCATCTCTCTCGGATCCTAAATACCATTTGTTAATGATCTTTAATCAACGTTAATGATTTTTAATCGACTTTGGTTATTCGACAGCAGATTTCATGATTTCGGAGAAGTAATCCGAAGGATATTATGATCGGCCCACATCAACGTCGTATATTCAAGGTAAGATTCTCTGTTCATAACCCTTAATTTGAATCTTTAGCGTTTTCTCTGTTTACAATTTTAGCGAGATTCTCGATCTAGGGGTTCGGTTTTATTCGAGATTTTTGATTTTGTGTTTATGTTTATGTTGTTTGAATTCTGATATTTCGATTTTTGGATTTTGAAAGCTATGATGAAATAAGACATGGTGAACACTTGATCTATTTGATGACCTTGGTTTTGGAACTTTAATGAGTGTGTTAATTGAAGATTCTTTAATTTAATATATTATAAATAATGGAATGTTATATTTGTGTAATCAAACATGAATAGAAAAATACACGAGAATTGCAATCGCATAAAACAAAAGTATGCAGGCTGGCTTCCATAGAGCCAGTATTAACAATATCTAGTGGAATAAAACACTATCAAACAAATTTACAAATATCTATTCAGCATATAACACTATTGACTATGCATATGACACTATAAATCTGGTGGAATAAAACACTATCAAACAAATGTAATTAACAATATATGGGGGAATAAAACACTATCAAACAAATTTACAATAACTATTCAGCATATAACACTATTTGTCCATGCATATGACACTAAAAATGTAATTAACAATATAACACTATTTGTCCATGCATATGACACTAAAAATGTAATTAACAATATCTGGTGGAATAAAACACTATCAAAAAAATTTACGGTATCTATTCAGCATATAACACTATTGTCCATGCATATGACACTATACAGCCATTTACAAATATCTGTTCATGATATAACACTATAAAAACAACTTAACATAATCAATTCAGTGTATAAGACACTACAATTCAAGATAAGGATATCTATTCAACTAAAACTGTTGAGTAAGACACCATAAAAAAACAATCGTCCATCATCTGTCTTATGATAATGGACGTAAAACACCCAACCCCTTACTAACCCAGACATGATAATTCTTAACAGAAGAAATTCCTATGACAAATTAACGATTATAAACACCACACAGGTACCTGTATCACCGGACTCCATTGAATTGAAATAAAACACCCCAAATGCACATGAAAACCAACTGTTTCTCTCGCTTCAAAATTATTGCGATGTTCAGAATTCATAATTGATGAATGATAACACCAGAATCTTAATGGATCTTAAACAAAAAAGATACAAAATTCGTATTCCCTATAATAATTGGTGGGTGGTTATGGATTGTGTTGTCAATTAATTAATTGTATCAAAGAGAAATTACTTGTTTGCCCTTTTGAATTAATTTAGATTGAGGACACATGCTATCTCTACAATATTTCTCACACTTCTCACACTTTTTTATTAATGTATAGGATTTTTAATCTATATATATATATATATATAGGGTCAGGATTTAGAGAGAACCGTGAAAAGTGTGAGAACGGTGAGAACGATTTTGGTGGTGACATGTGGCATTGATGTTAAATTATACTAAAGGTTAATATTGTCAAAAAACCTACTCACATGAACTGCGCGTTCAAATAAAACGCCATAAGCTATTTTTTGAGTTATAATTTACAACAGCTCAAAAAAACCATTTTTTAGCCATATAGCTCCCAGTCAAAATGCCATAACAAAAAAAAATCTATTTTTTAAGCTATAATTTACAACAGCTCAAAAAAACCATTTTTGAGCCATATAGTTAAAACGCCATACCAAAAAAAGCTATTTTTTGAGCTATAATTTACAACAACTCAAAAAAAAAAGCTCCCAGTTAAAACGCCATAACAAAAAAGGCTATTTTTGAGCTATAATTTACAACAACTCAAAAAAAACCATTTTTTGAGCCATATAGTTAAAGCGCCATAACAAAAAAAGCTATATTTTTTAGCTTTAATTTACAACAACTCAAAAAACCCATTTTTTTGAGCCATATAGCTCCCAGTTAAAACGCCATAACAAAAAAAACTATTTTTTTGAGCTATAATTTACAACAGCTCAAAAAACCATTTTTTAGCCATATAGCTCCCAGTTAAAACGCTATAACATAAAAAACTATTTATTTGAGCTATAATTTACAACAGCTCAAAAAAAATCATTTTTAGCCATATAGTTAAAACGTCATAGCAAAAAAAGCTATTTTTTTAGCTATAATTTACAACAGCTAAAAAAACCATTCTTTTAGCAGTAGTTAAAACGCCATAACAAAAAAGCAATTTTTTGAGCTATAATTTACAACAACTCAAAAAAAACCATTTTTTTGAGTCATATAGCTCAAAAAATGTGTCTAACCGCCTAAATTAATATTTTTTGAGCTCAGAAAAATCATAATTTATAACGTAAAAATGCCATGAAACACCCAGTTCAGAAAAACGCCATGGAAAAACTCAGTTAAAAATGCCATAAAACACTCAGTTCAGAAAAACGCCAAGAAAATACCTAGTTAAAACGCCATAAAAACACCTAGTTCAGAAAAACGCCATGAAAATACCTAATCTAAAACGCCATAAAACACGCAGTTCAGAAAAACGCCATAAAACCCAGTTAATTTTTTTCGAAAAGTATATCAATAGTATACTCGTTGGAAAGATAAAAAACGCTAAGTTTTATGGTTTAATTTTTTTCGAAAAATAATCACGTATAAAAAGTTATTGTCGTTTAAATATGATGGGGGAAAATGGCATGTAATTAGCGTGTGCACCTTTGTTTGGATCTTCCTATTTTACCCCTCCTGGTAGTTCCAAGGCCCCTATTATTTACAAAAATGCCACCGCATCAATCTCAGCCATAAACCACTAAGATCTTGTGGCTGATAATCGTTCTCACCGTTCTCACACTTTGAGGAGTTCTCTCCTGATCATGTTCCTATGTATATATATATATATATATATATATATATATATATATATATATATATATATATATTGTTTATATAAAGAGTAGAAGGTTTAGATGAGAAAAAAAATTAAGAAGAAAAAAGAAAAAAAAAATCCAATCAACAAAAATGATTCATTTTTCTTCATTTCATATTTATATTTGTATTTAGTGTTATTATGATGGCATACAGATAAACTTACAAAGATCATTAATTTATAGTCTTTTCTATTTAATATATAGCTAAGTACATTAAATTTGTTACTTATATTCAATATATATATATTTTTCAAAGATAATAATAATAATTTAGAGTGTAGGATAAATTTCGATATGTGTAAAATAAATTTCAATATGTGTAGGAAAATTTTTAATGTATGTAAGCAAAAAAATTTAGTGTGGAGGATGATAGTCTTTATAACTAATTAATTAGTCAAAGATAATAATAAATGAGATACAAGAAAAACTATTTAGTGTTTACAATTGTAACTTTTGTTCTTTTTCTTTTCAGTTAAATTTTCTTCTCAACTGACCCCCTATGTATATATTGACTTTATAATCCATTTTTTAAAAATTTAAATTTCAGATAGGGCAAGGTGTTGCTGGCATTATTTGAAATCATTAATTAAAAGTATTATAACAACAATATAGAGATAGAAATAATATAAATATTTAACATTTATATTTCTATATCGTAGGAATTAAAAATTACTATTTAAATTAAAATTTTAGTATAAAAGATAAATATGTGAGACTAATTCTAAGTGACATTCTTTAAAATCATTTATTATTATCGGGATATATAATTCTAATCTGAATCATATTTTAAAATGACATTTTAAAGTAAATGGTTTTTATTTATTTTTTTTCTTTCTAGAAAGACATAATTGGTATCAACTTTAGTTTACTTCAATCACACCCCCTTGAGGACTAAGGGCTTATCATTTGTACATTTTTTACTTATCAACTTTAAGTTTATCTTTCAAATATTATGATTCACAAATGTCATAATACAACTTAACCAATACTTGCCCAATTTTCTAACGAATATATAAGAAAACAAATGCAAATTCACTATCAGACAGTGCTAGATGTTAGGTAATGAGTATATAGTATATACTTTTTTCAAGAACCTCAAATTAAATGAGTATAATTGTATAAAACTTAAGGGGGAAACATAAAAACTTATTGAGAAAATAAGAAATAAAACTGGTATTGGGGGAAAATTGAAAAGAAGCAAATGAAGTGAGGGCAACAAGAAAGACATAAGTTAGACATATTCCACATAGAAATCTAATCACACGTATTTGTCATGAAAATGAATTTCCCAGTTGTAGACCCTTCAATCACAACACTCTCTCCAGTGATTTTCCAATACTACCCTCCATTTTTCTCCAAAATAAACCACATAAAATTCAATCACTAAATCATGAGATTTGAATGCATTTTGGGTATTCACTTAGTGAAACACTCATGGAGATTACACTTTATTATTGTGATAAGAGAAAGTAGTAAAGCAAAAAAGAAATTGAAAATTTTTGGCATAACAATAGCGCATCGGAAATCATACAAACATGATTTACAACAATGTAAACATAAATCAACCAGAGATCGTATTTTCCACACCAGAAATACCAATAAATGGAGACTCGGGCTACTTTAGTATCATAGCAAAAGGTTTAGACCGCCGCTCACCTTCTTTGTCGTCGGCGACGTTTGACATATTGGGACTCTCAATCATCTGATTTGCCTGATTCAGGGTTTTTCTGAATTGCACTGCCACACCCTGACCCGCAGAGGAAAAGATGACCTGGCATAATTGATTGCTTTTAGCTTATGATAAGATAATTAAAAATTGAAATATTATTAATGTTTCAATTTAACAATGTCAAATACAAATAATAAACCATAACATTAGACAAGACAATCTGGTTTAATTTTCTGTCGCACCATCCCTAAGTGTCATTATCCACTATTCAAACTTGTTCACATGTTTCATGTGAAAAAAATAGTATTTGGGTCAACAAAAGTTGATGAGTAAATCGAAATATTTTTAGTAAAAATGTTTTTGTTTATTTGTTTAAAATAAATAATTAATGGCATGCAAAGCAATGGTAATTAAGTAATAAACACACACAACAATAACTAAATGAACCACAAAAATAACCAATCATGAATATGCAAACTGTTGTAAATGTACTAAACATTGAATACGAGACTCGAGCCCACCAGCGAGCGAATCTAAATGTGGTGGCGATACTAGACTACAACCCATGGACGTGGAGAATCTAGTCAGCCGATGGATCCATCTGAATACTGAATTGCACACATGAACCTTGTATGTATTTGAATAATGAACTTGAAATGTTGAAAATACACATAATACACCCCAAAATGGTTAAACGATAAAAAGGGGAATTAGGAACGATTTACTCACTGGTTGCCTTTTGTGATTCCTTGGAAACAAGCACGAGGAACGAGGAAACTTCAAATAATGAGAATTATCCTAAAATCAATTAAACATAAAACTTTGAAAATATATACCAAAACACAACTTTATATTTATTAATTACTTGAGTTTATTTATTCGTGGTGTACGTCTTGTGTCACCATGGTATCCTAGATCCAAAGGATCCGAGTGAGATCGAAGATCATCACCTCTTGAAAGGTTAGGAGCTGTCCCAAAAATATACCGTTGCGAATGTGCAAATTATCGCACTTATTTGATCTATTTAACAAGTTGTTAATTTATAAAATTTAGATATTTAAATCTATGATTTGTCAAATTATATACATACATACATATATATATATATATATATATATATATATATATATATATATATATATATATATATATATATATATATATATATATATATAGGGCTTGGCTATACAAGAAACCCCATCTTTTTTAAAAAACTATGCAAACCCAATACCATCCATTGATTATGTTTCATCACACTTGATCAATGGCTCTCATAATTTTGGTAACAATTAGATTTAAAAGAAATGTAATAATACACATTAGTCAACTAGAAGGGCATTTTGGGTAGTATATTCCTTCTCTTTCCACTGTCTAGTCCTATCATCTTTAATGCACCTCTCTTTCTCTCTCTTCATATCCAATTCAAAATCACAATCTCAGCTCTCTCAATTCCCTCTTTCCCATGACTTTCCCTTCTCTCTACAAAACACTTACAACCTGCAAGCCTAAAGAGGGAGTGAGAGCCGTGAGAGAGAGTACCAGAGAAATCGAAAGAGAAAGAGAGGTCCAGAGAAATCGAAAGAGAGAGAGAAAACTGGTGGGTTTCCAGCCACCTACGGCAGCTGCAGCGCTGTGGCGGTGGTGTTGTTGACCGTTATGGTTGGGGTAGGGGAGGCGGTAAATGCACGATGAGTGAGGCACGATGGTGGTTGGTGGAAGGTGGTGGCTGGTTCATTCCGGGTTGTTGGTAGTTGATAGCGGCGACAGTGGGTGGTTGTAGAAGGTGGTGGAGGGTGGGTGGTTGGTGGCGCCGGAGTTCGAAACGTCGTCGGAGTCAAGATCTAGTAATGGTTAATGTTCTCTCTCTCTCCTCTCCTTTCAATCAAGATATAGTAATGGTTAATGTTCATGTATTTTAAATAAATCGAAAACTTTAGGATGAGATTTTTGAACGGGATTTGTTGGTTTGGTTGCTTGTTTGGGGATTTTGATCTTAACAATAATTGTTTTTTTTTGTTGGTTTGGTTGCTGGTTTAGCCTTTTGATCTGAACAGTAAGTGTTTTTTTGTTGGGTTGTTTGATTTACAGAAACAGACCCATAACATGTGTTAAGCACCTGTTAGAATAATATATAACATGTGTTGATTTACAGAAACAGATCCATAAAGATATTCAATTGACAAGCTGGATGGATGCGGGGATATTGAATAAGTTAAATCTTTTGGGAAAGAAGTTTTCGTTCGTTTATAACATGTGTTAGTGGTTCATGCTGTAACAGATCCATAAAGAAGTTTTCATGCTGTAACAAGTTTTCGTTCATTTATAACATGTTTAGCACATTTTGGAATGTATAACATGTGTTAAGCCTCTGTTATAATCTTTTTGTAACCTGACATGTATTTATGTATAAGCTAGTGGTTTACAAAACACCATGATGTGTATATACTGATGTAACATGTGTTACAATTTGTCTGTTCGGAACATGTAATTGATTAACATGTGGCAAGGGTGAAAACAGTCGACGGGGGGGGGGGGGGGGTGAGTTTAATGGTGAGCTTAGTTAATATCGTAATCTAAAGCATCCATTATAACCCGACTTGTATTCATGTATATCAAAAGTGTTTTGCAAAAACACCATGATGTGCATATAACTGATCGTAACACGTGTACAAGTTAATATGGAACATACAAGTTAATATTGTAACACCGTATACCTGGGATAACATGTGTTAAGCCTCTGTTATAATCTTGGTTTAACCCAACATTGTGTCATGTATAAGCTAGTGGTTTCTAAAACACTATTAACTTGTATAATCTTGGAACATACAAGTTAATATTGTAACACCGTAACCCGACTTGTATTCATGTATATGAAAGTCACATCCTTTGGGAAAGAAGTCTTCGTTCATTTATAACATGTGTTGGTGGTTCAAGCTGTAACAGAACACCATGATGTAACCTGACATGTGTTCATGTATAACATGTGTTAAGCCCCTGTTAGAATGATATATAACGTGGGAAAGAACTCTTTGTTCGTTTATAACATGTGTTTGTTTTGCACATTTTGGAATGTATAACATGTGTTAAGCCTCTGTTATAATCTTTTTGTAACCTGACATATATTCACATATAAGCTAGGGGTTTACAAAACACCATGATGTGTATATACTGATCTAACATGTGTTACAATTTGTCTGTTCGGAACATGTAATTGCTTAACATGTGACAAGGGTGAAAACAGTCGACGGGGGCAATGAGTTTAATGGTAAGCTTAGTTAATATCGTAATCTTGATGTAACCCCACTTGTATACATATGATAACATGTAAGCATCCATTATAACCCGACTTGTATTCATGTATATGAAAGTGGTTTGCAAGTTAATATGTGTACAAGTTAATATGGAACATACAAGTTAATATTGTATAACGTGTGTTAAGCCTCTATTATAACGTGTGTTAAGACTTCCAGAATGGATGCATAAACTCCAATAGTAATTTAGTAACATAGTATACCTGATATAACGTGTGTTAAGCCTCTTTTATAACGTGTGTTAAGACTTCCAGAATGTGTTAAGTCCATACCGTTTTAACATCATGTACTAGACAAAACAAAATAAGAGTCTCACATTACATATTACTAGTAAACGAAAATACATAGCACTAAGAAAATGGCGGATCTTCCTTTGAAAATCTGCCTTAGCTTTTCAGCGGCTACCGTTGCTGCCTTAGCTTTTCAGCGGCTACCCTTGCTTTATTGTTTGGGTCGGTCTTGAAACGGTTTGTAAACATGTGGGTGTGTGTATGCCAGGGAAGTTATAAAAATATGTTTTCATGTCACACGTAACACATGTTACGTTGTACATGGGTTTCATGTCACATGTAACACATGCATGTACGAGAAGTTCAAACTATAACACGTGTTAGTTGTGTTGTGCTGCAACATAAACATGGTCATGATCCTTGAGTATCTGATCCACGTTTGACGAAACCATGATTGAATATCTTTATTGTTCTGTTTCTGTAAAGCAACACACGTTATATATCATTCTAACAGGGGATTAACACATGTTATGGGTATGTTTCTGTACTATAACGCACAAAAACAGTTACTATTCAGATCAAAAGCCCAAAACAAAGCAACCTAACCAACAAAAAACAGTTACTATTCAGATCAAAAAGCACCAAACAAGGCAACCAAACCAACAAAAAAAACAGTTACTGTTCAGATCAAAATCCCCAAACCAACAAACACATTTTTTTAACACAAAAATAACTAATCCATGGATCAAAATCAAACGAGTTTGAAACCAAAACAAGTAATCCATGAATCAAAATCAAAATTTATAAACACCAGGAGAATGAAAACCAAACTAAAATCAATAGTATTGAAATTTATTACCTATAAACGTCATTTTTTTTTTGAAACAATAATCAATGGTATTGAAAAATAATTAATCTTTTGGCAACATTCTTAATTCTGGAAAAAATAAAACCAATTGTGAAGAACGAAAATCAAAGTAAATGACAATTAAAAATCAAAACCAACTTATTATTGACAGGATCTTGATTCTTCAACAGTATCTTGGTTCTTCGATTTCTTTTAAGAAATTAACATGTAAAGTTGAATTAGGGGTGTAAAAAAGAAAAAAAAAACTCGAACCCATAAAAAAAAGGATGAAAAACCTTGATCATTCTTGTCCTCGTCAGTAGGGAACTCGTTGTGAATGACGTTCCCGTCAGTGGGGATCTTTAAATGGAGGTTTTGAAATGGTGGATCTTGAAACCGAAATAAAGTTCATGGAAATGGATCTTGGGTAGAACTTGAAACAGGTATGAAGTTAATGGAAAATGGAACCTGTTGGGGGAAACTATGGATCGGCGACATTAACTCCAATGCTGGTGGATTTGTCTCCATGGAAATTAATGGAGAAAGCATGAACTTGTTGAGAAAGATGTTAATGGAGATATGTAAAGAGAAATTATGAAAAAAAATATGGGGATGGGTAATTTGTACACTGGAGTTGATGGGCATTAATTATTAAAGTCAAATCAAGATGGGAAAAGTATCTTGGGTTGGGACAATTACTAATTTACCCTTCTATTCAAAAAGGTAATTGAAATGGATATGGATATGGATACGTGGACATATGAGAGCCACATGTTGAGTTTACTAAGTTTCTTAAAAAAATGAGGTTTTTTATAAAGCATTATCCTATATATATATATATATATATATATATATGGGCTGGTTAACGTACAATTTGTGTTAACGTATGCCGCGTACGAGATTGAGTTACAACATGTGAACTTCATTTTCACCATGCGATTTTTTTATAACATGCTATTTTCTCATTTTACAACATTCTATTTTTTCATTTTTCAACATGCGACTTTTTATATTTTACAAGATGCGAGTTTTTAGTTATGAAGTTTATAACGTACGAACTTCAAATCTCGTACGTTCGTACGAAGGCCTATTATACATTACACTTTCAGTATATACATAGTTTGTTTTCTTGTTTAATATATATATATATATAGGGGAAGGATGTATAGAAAACCCACTTTAATTTAGAAAACCCGGGAAACTCAAAGCTCCCGATGTTTTTTTTTCTTGAAAAAATTTACACATGTTATATACATGTTTTTAAGGGTTTTGGGCAAAAAAAAATCAAAAAAGCGCCGAGTAGATATTTTTTAAAAAAATAAACAAGTTTTGGTGTAACACATGTTACATTAATCTGACATATTTGTAACATGTGTTACACCAAAACTTGTTTATTTTTTTAAAAAATATCTACTTGGCGCTTTTTTGATTTTTTTTGCCCTAAACGCTTAAAAACATGTATATAACATGTGTAAATTTTTTCAAGAAAAAAAAAACATCGGGAGCTTTGAGTTTTCCGGGTTTTCTAAATTAAAGTGGGTTTTCTATAGATACTTACATTATATATATATATATATATGTATAGGGTCAGGATTTAGAGATAATGGTAAAAAGTGTGAGAACGGTGAGAACAATTTTGGTGGTGACATGTGGCATTGATGTTAAATTACACTAAGGAATAATATTGTCAAAAAACCCACTCACATGAACTGGGTGTTCAAATAAAATGCCATAAAAATACCCAATTAAAAAAAACGCCATTAAAATACCCAGTTAAAAACGCCATAAAACATACAGTTTATGTAACACCCCTAAAATATTAAACTATATATGTATGTAGATACATGGATAATTATTGGTAAAAATAATAAATTAGTGAAAATAAAACTAGAGGTATTTAACCTAGTTAAATTATGTTGTAAAAAGGGTAATGAATCAAGAGATTTTAACCCATCTTATATAACTTAAAAACTAGAAGGACTAATTGAGACAAACTTGAAACTAATTATTTTAAAATACTGGATAAATACAAAACAAACACTTGAGTGTGTGTTCTGTATTCGACTAGAACCACAGGGAACAGAGAAACCTTCTTCTCAAAACCCTAATCACGAAGGAAGTTGATTAAAGATCAATTCCAAGTCAATTAAGTGATTACTACACATAGATAATCACAAGGTATGTTAAATTCTGATTTTTGATGATAACTGGAATGGTTATGAATTCTCATAACTTAAATTCTTGAATAAAAGTTTGATGTTATAGCATAATTGAGGTGGTTATAAGTCTAGGATCAAGCCCTAGATAAAAATCTAGTGATTTGTATCATAACTTATTAAATTGATGAACTATCATATGTGGGTTATATGGGTTTTATGATAAACACTTGAATCATTGTGATAATTGATGTTATTTGATTGTGATGATGTAAGTACAAGTGTTGTTTATGGTATTATTGTCATATTAGTATGGAATTGATGTTTCATTATGGTTAACTAGTAAACCATGAACATGATAATTGTCTTATAAGGATTGCGCCCTTAAGATGTTCGACAAAATGTCTAAATGAACTTGAAATAAGTGATAAACATGAAAGAGTCACTTAATTGATTTAGATAGACGTGTTATAGGTCGAATATGGAAATATGAATTTTAAGCAATAATTTCGAATTGGATTCTATAGGAAATTTGGGTGAATCATCAAGTAGTCAAGGCGGAAAGGATAGTTGCTTAAAAGGAAAGCTTTAAAAGGTACGTGGCTATGCGCTTCGTAGATTTTGTTATTTATTTACGTCAATTATTATTGAATGATAAAGGTATCATTATGAAGTTCTAAGAAGGTCAAAACTGTAGATTCCGTATAGACAAACCGAACGAATTTAATAAGAATTTAAAGTTATGTTAGATAATAAAGTTATGGATTTCACTATAATAGTCAAATGGGTTAATTTGACTCAAATGATGAATGTTTGGTAGAACAAAGCGATGGATTTCGCTAACAAAAACCAAACGGGTCAAAACAACCAAAGAAATAAAACTTTAGTGGAATAAGGCGTTGGATTTCGATAAGGAAGCTATATGGGTCAATCGGATGTCTTGATGTAAACTGGGAAGTTTGCACAATTTAAAGACGTCGAAATGATGCCGATTTTGAAATAAGATAAATTATAGTCGTTAGCCGAGAAAGGGTAACGTTGAATCTAAGTCATGAACTCAGGTTTGAGTATGACTGAAATATACGCAAATTCCTAATCTAGGATTTGTGTTAAATTGTTTAACTAGTCATAGTTAAACGGGTCGAATAATTAACATACATATAAACATAATGGGCATATAAACTTCATAGTTATAGCCCTAGTATTAGCAAATATCTAAATTGTGTTGTTAGTGTAAAACGGATAGTCACTTTGACCAAATTGATGTTAAAAAACTCAAATAGGTCAAACTAACTTGAAATTATTATAACGCCGAGGGCTTAAAGATAAGAAAATTGCTCACTTAGATATTGGATTTTGATCCTATATTATAGATGATTGAATTATGATCACGTAGGAAGAAACAGGACCGAATTCAGATCTATAAGGGACAAGTTATGTCCAGTTTTGTAAAAGGTATTATAGATGGTAATATGCATGTTTTCTAAACAAAGTCGCTTTCACCGTCACGACACGCGACGGCTCTCGCGGCCAGCGAGAGCTAGAGCTTTCTCGGTCGCCCCCCGCGACAATAGCTCAGATTTGCAAACTTTTTTAATTAATGTGTTTTGACCTTTTAGACTTGTTAAACCACATTATAAACTCGTGTAACTAATGTTTTGATGAATTTTGATCATAGGTATATGAATGGTCTTGCGGATGAGGATCAAGCCTTGATAGAAAACCGAACACATGCTAAAAAGAAGCTTCCGCAAATGAAACCATTAGTTTTGTCACAAAACACTTTGGTGTTGTGTTGTCGAACTTTTGTAAATAGGTTTTGAATGTTTTAAAAGTTAAGTATGTTTGTGTTGAAATATGGATTTGAAACGTTAGTAAACCTCGTTTAAAGGTTTGATCTTTAATTAAATCATCTTTTGTTGATGTTTTTGTTTAAAGGCATGTTCAATGCCTTTCATACAACATGAATTATTAAAACAAGTATAAGGGTCTTACAAGTTGGTAATCAGAGCCTCGTTAAGACAAAGTGTGTTCGGTTCAAAACTTGATCAAGACATCCGGTAAGAGTTACTTATAGATGAGTCTAGATTTAAAGATTTAAATGATGTAAAATATGTGAAAAGTGTATGGGAGGAGTGTATGAATACGCTCGAACCCGGGAAATACACTAAGTAAGAAAGGTGAGGCATGTTATATACTGGACCAAACCGAAAAAGAAATAACACATTACTTGTGATTAAGTGTGTGTGATATAAATTTCCATATAACGAAATGGAAATGAATTGAATAGTTATTGGTTAACTATTATGGACGTTTCAGTTAAAGAAATGTCTAGAGTAACCGGAGGTGATTCAACATCTCACTTGACTGAACAAATGAAAGCTAAGATTTCCGAGGAAGTCGGAAAAGCTTTAGAAAATAGTCTATCACAGTTTATCGATAGATTACAAACCACAATCATGCCGGTGGTGGACGATATGATGACTGAGTTGAAAGATAGTATCTTACAAGAAAGAGATGAAAGGAGGATGTTGGATGTGAATCCAAGTCCAGTAAAGAAATTAAAGTTTAATAAAGCTCCTAAGAAAGGAGTTACAAAAAGGGGTTACATAAGTGTAAAACATGTAGAAAAATTCACAAGGGTAAATGCTATAAGCCGGGACATAAGAAGTCTAAATGTCCAGAGCGGCTTGGAACCAAAGAAACAATTGATACAAGGCCTGATGCCCAGAAATCGAGGGCAAGGTCGTTCCACATGATAGCCGCAGAGGCTAAATCTGAACCTAATGTCGTTTCAGGTATATTCTTGTAAATTCAATTTCAGCACAAATTTTAATTGTTACGGGTGCAAATAAATCTTTTGTTTTACATCGATTTATTCAACACCCTACATTCACGTTAACGAAATTACCTATTTAAGAAGTATAAATAGGTAACAATAAAAAGTTTTGTTGGTTATGATATATGTTGAAACTGTAAATTGAGTATTAACGATGAAGATTACTTCGTCGATCTAATTCCCATGTTAATGGGAGAAATCCAAGTGGTAATCGGGATATATAGGCTAACTCGATACGCAAAAATTAATATGTAATCATAAGAAGATATAATTAATGTCTCCAAGCGGAAACATGTTATTAATATAGGGAGAAAAGTTGTAGTCCCCTAATCTGCTTGTTTATTAAAGCTTATAAGCTTATTTAGCATGGATGTAAGGCGTAACTGGCTTACATACATGATTTGACTAAGAATCTCTAGAAGTAACCGTTGTACGTGAGTTGAAGATGTTTTCCCAAAATATCTAACAAGGATACCACCTGAACGCGAGGTGGAATTAGGCATTGAATTAGTTCCAGGCGCGCAGACGGTAGCCAAAGCTCTGTATTGATTAGCGTCATCGGAACTATAAGAATTGTTGTCAAAATTGCAAGACCTTTTTGACAAAGGATTAATATAGCCAAGCGTTTCTCCGTGGGGAGCGCTGGTATTATTCGTAAAGAAGAAGACATATCGATCATGGCGTTTCAAACGTGTTATGGACATCACAAATTCTTAATAATGTCTTTCGGATTAACAAATGAAACTGCGGCTTTCATGGATTTCATGAACCGCGTCTGCAAACCGATGCTAAACAAATCAATGATAGTATTCATCGACGATGTCCTCGTGTATTCAAGGAGCGAAATGGATCACGAGTGTTATCGCGTGAAGTACTTGAAACGCTTAGGCGTAAAGGACTTTACGTGAAGTTTTCGAAATATGCCTTTTGGCTACGCAAGGTACAGTTTCTGGGTCATATCATTAGTGCCGATGTAGTGTCGACAGACCCGTTCAAAAATAGAAGTTGTGTCTAAATGGAAACCTCCGAAGAATCCATCAAAGATTAGGAGTTTCCTAGGTTTTGCGGGTTATTATCAGAGATTTATATAAGATTTCTCTAAATTCGCAAAGCCATTAACCAAATTGAACCGTGAATATGAGAAATTTGTATGGGAAGTGCACAAGAAGATGCCCTTCGAATACTTAAAGAAACGTTGACCAGCGCTCTGGTATTAACATTACCAGATGGGGCTGAAGATATGGTCATCCATTCTGACGCATCCCAGCTTAGTCTCGGGTGTGTATTTATGCAACAAGGAAAAGTGGTCGCGTATGCTTCAAGATAATTAAAGATTCAGGAAAATAATTATTTGACACATGATCTTGAATCGAAGGTAGTAGTTTTTGGCTTAAAAGATATGGAGACATTACCATTTTGGTGTAAAATGTACAATTTTCACTGACCATAAAAGTCTCAAATACTTCTTTGATCAAAAGAAGTTGAATATGAGACAAAGACATTGGTTAGAGATGGTGAAAGAATTGAAAACCCGGTTCGATCGGATCTAGGTTCCAAACACATGTAACGTTAAGACTCTTCTTCTAGATGAAGCCCACAAGTCTCGCTATTCTATTTATCTAGGAGCTACCAAAATGTGCCAAGATTTGAAACAAAATTATTGGTGGCCCGGAATGAAATGAGACATAATTAAATATGTAGAAAAATGCTTAACTTGTTTACAAGTAAAAGCAGATCACCAGAAGCTTTACGGTAAACTTTAGCCGTTAGACATTCCGGTGTAGAAATGGGGGGGGGGAGGGCACATCACTATAGATCTGTTAACTAAACCACCAGGAACAACACGTGGATATGATACCATATGTGTAGTAGTTAATAGATTAACCAAGAGTGCTCATTGTATTCCTATTTGCGAGACATACACTTCTGAGAAGATATCAGAAGTATACATTGTATACATGAATGAAATTATATCTCGCCATGGAGTGCCGGTATCTATCGTATCGGATAGAGATATACGGTTCACTTTAAATTTTTGGCGCAATTTCCAAAAGCAGATGGGTACTAAGTTGTTCATTAGTACCGCATATCATCCGCAAACTGATGGGCAGAACGAAGCAACCATTTAAACGCTCGAAGATATGCTACGAGCATGTATTATCGAATTTGGTGATAACTGGGATGTCTACCTACCACTAGTTGAATTTTCATACAAAAATGACTACCATTCCAGTATTGGAATGTTTCTGTACGAAATGTTTTACGACAGAAAGTATCAAACCCCAGGGTGTTGGGATGAAATGGGCCCACTAGAATTAGCCCGCAAATATATAGTCAGGAGCACTAATAAAAAGATTTAGGTGATCCTGCCCAAGATCGATAAAAGTCTTACATGACTAAAAGACTAAGACCAATCAATTTTTATGTTGGTGATATAGTTACATTCAAAGTATCCCTGAGGGAAGGGGTTATCCGTTTTGGAAGAAATTGAGTCCAAGATTATTAAGCCATTCAAAATCATGGAACGTGTGAGTAAGGTAACTTACCGACTCAAACTGCCAGAAGAATTGAGCAGTGTACACAACACTTTCCATGGTTTATTTTTGCAAAAGTGCTTAGCTAATGAAACAACTTACATACGCTATGATGATATCAAAGTTGAAGATAAACTAAACTATGTCGTAAAACCTATCGCAATTATTGATCGAAAGGTTAAAAGCTTAAGGAATAAAGAAATCGATCAAGTAAAAGTCAAATGAGAACATCGGAAGGGATCGGACACCACTTGGGAGTCTGAGAAAGAGATGCGACGCTTATACCCTTCCTTATTTGGTATGTATTATGATTTCGAGGACGAAATCCTCTTTAAGGGGGTAGACTTGTAACACCCCTAAAATATTAAACTATATATGTATGCAGATACATGTATAATTATTGGTAAGAATAATAAATCAGTGAAAATAAAACTAGGGGTATTTAACCTAATTAAATTATGTTGTAAAAAGGGTAATGAATCAAGAGATTTTAACCCATTTTATGTAACTTAAAAACTATAAGGACTAACTGAGACAAACTTGAAACTAACTATTTTAAAATACTGGATAAATACAAAACACATACTTGAGTGTGTGTTCTGTATACGACTAGAACCACAGGGAACAGAGAAATCTTCTTCTCAAAACCCTAATCACCAAACTCTCTCAAAACTCAAAGATGGAAGTTGATTAAAGATCAATTCCAAGTCGATTAAGTGATTACTACACATAGATAATTACAAGGTATGTCAAATTCTGATTTTTGATAATAACTTGAATGGTTATGAATTCTCATAACTTAAATTCTTGAATAAAAGTTTGATGTTATAGCATAATTGAGGTGATTATAAGTCTAGGATCAAGCCCTAGATAAAAATATAGTGATTTGTATCATAACTTATTGAATTGATGAACTATCATATGTGGGTTATATGGGTTTTGTGATAAACACTTGAATCCTTGTGATAATTGATGTTATTTGATTGTGATGATGTAAGTACAAGTGTTGTTTATGGTATTATTGTCATATTAGTATGAAATTGATGTTTCACTATGGTTAACTAGTAAACCCTGAACACGATAATAGTCTTATAAGGATTTCGCCCTTAAGATGTTCGACAAAATGTCTAAATGAACTTGAAATAAGTGATAAACATGAAAGAGTCACTTAATTGATTTAGATAGACGTGTTATAGGTCGAATATGGAAGTATGAATTTTAAGCAATAATTTCGAATTGGATTCTATAGGAAATTTGGGTGAATCATCAAGTAGTCAAGGCGGAAAGGATAGTTGCTTAAAAGGAAAGCTTTGAAAGGTACGTGGCTATGCGCTTCGTAGATTTCGTTATTTATTTACATCAATTATTATTGAATGATAAAGGTATCATTATGAAGTTCTAAGAAGGTCAAAACGGCAGATTCCGTATAGACAAACTGAACGAATTTAATAAGAATTTAAAGTTATGTTAGAGAATAAAGTGATGGATTTCGCTATAATACTCAAATGGGTTAATTTGACTCAAATAATGAATGTTGGTAGAACAAAGCGATGGATTTCGCTAACAAAAACCAAACGGGTCAAAACAACCAAATAAATAATACTTTGGTGGAATAAGGCGATGGATTTCGCCAAGGAAGCTAGACGGGTCAATCGGATGTCTTGATGTAAACCGGGAAGGTTGCACAATTTAAAGACGTCGAAATGATGCCAATTTTGAAATAAGATAAATTATAGTCGTTAGCCGAGAAAGGGTAATGTTGAATCTAAGTCATGAACTCAGGTTTGAGTATGACTGAAATATACGCAAATTCCTAATCTAGGATTTGTGTTAAATTGTTTAACTAGTCATAGTTAAACGGGTCGAATAATTAACATACATATAAACATAATTGGCATATAAACTTCATAGTTATAGCCCTAGTATTAGCAAATATCTAAATTGTGTTGTTAGTGTAAAATGGATAGTCACTTTGACCAAATTGATGTTAAAAAACTCAAATGGGTCTAGGGCTGTAAACGAACCGAATGAACACGAACAAGGCCTTGTTCGTGTTCGTTCGTTAAGGAACAAGCTTGTTCATCAACTATTCGCGAACGCTTACCGAAAGAGATTTCTTGTTCGTGTTCATTTATTAAGGAAACGAACATGTTCGTGAACTGTTCACGAACACTTACCACACACAAATGAACTTTAACAAATGTTCATGAACATAAACGACGTTTATGAACACAAATAAATGCAATATTCATTTTAGAATAAAATCTGCATTTTCATCACAAACATTAAGAAGAACACATAAAAAATAAATAAACACTTAACATAATTATCCGAACACAGTTGACATGATTATCATAAACATGATTTACAGAAAATTAAGAGTTTGTCAAGCTTCAACACATACTAAAATTGAAATAGTGAAATAAGGGATTTTGTGAGAGGCATATAAGATAACTAGGGTTTCAATTTTATAAAAAACTAGGGACAATAAAACAAAATACAACATATAAAAACCTTAAAACGAACGAACATAAGTGAACTCATTACCGAGCTCTCACGAACATAAACGAACACATTACCGGACGTTCACGAACATAAACGAACGAACACAACCTATGTTCATGTTCGTTCTTTTAACTTAACGAACGAAATTTCTTGTTCGTGTTCGTTCCTTTACTAAATGAACGAACATAAACGAACTTCCCGTCGAACGGTTCACGAACTGTTCGCTAAACGTTCGGTTCGTTTACAGCCCTAAATGGGTCAAAGTAACTTGAAGTTATTATAATGCCGAGGGCTTAAAGATAAGAAAATTGTTCACTTAGATATTGGATTTTGATCCTATATTATAGATGATTGAATTACGATCACGTAGGAAGAAATGGGACCGAATTCGGATCTATAACGGACAAGTTATGTCCAGTTTTGTAAAAAGTATTATAGCTGGTAATATGCAGGTTTTCTAAACAAAATCGCTGGAAAAAGTTACATGTCGCGCAAGTCACCGTCGCGACACGTGACGGCTCTTGCGGCCCGCAAGAGCTAGAGCTTTCTCGGTCGCGCCCCGCGACAGTAGCTCAGATCTGCAAACTTGTTTAATTAATGTGTTTTGACCTTTTAGACTTGTTAAACCACATTATAAACTCGTATAACTAATGTTTTGATGAATTTTATCATAGGTATATGAATGGACTTGCGGATTAGGATCAAGCCTTGATAGAAAACCGAATACACGCTAGAAAGAAACTTCCGCAAATGAAACCATTAGTTTTGTCACAAAACACTTTGGTGTTGTGTTGTTGAACTTTTGTAAATAGGTTTTGAATGTTTTAAAAGTTAAGTATGTTTGTGTTGAAATATGGATTTGAAACGTTAGTAAACCTCGTTAAAAGGTTTGATCTTTAATTATATCATCTTTTGTTGATGTTTTTGTTTAAAGGCATGTTCAATGCCTTTCATACAACATGAATTATTAAAACAAGTATAAGGGTCTTACAGTTTAGAAAAAAGCCATGAAAAAACTCAGTTGAAAACGCCATAAAACACTCAGTTCAAAAAAAGCCATGAAAATACCTAGTTAAAACGCCATAAAAACACCTAGTTCGGAAAAACGCCATAAAAATGCCTAGTCTAAAACGCCATAAAACACCCGGTTCAGAAAACGCCATAAAACTCAGTTAATTTTTTTCGAAAAGTATATCAATAGTATACTCATTGGAAAGATAAAAAACGCTGAGTTTTATGGTGTAATTTTTTTCGAAAAATAATCACGTATAAAAAAGTTATTGTCGTTTAAATATGATGGGGGAAATGGCATGTGATTAGCATGTGCATCTTTGTTACGATCTTCCTATTTTACCCCTCCTGGTAGTTCCAATGCCACTATTATTTACAAAAATGTCACCGCATCAATCTAAGCCACAAACCACTCAGATCTGGTGCCTGAGAATCGTTCTCATCGTTCACACAATTTGAGGCGTTCTCTCCTGATCCTGTTCCTCTATATATATATATATATATATATATATATATATATATATATATATATATATATATATATAAGCATCTAATATTTAACACTCATATACCATATTTTCTGATTTATAAGGCCCTTTAAATAAATAGTTTATAAATAAAACATGTTTTTAAGATAAAAGACTTACAAAAAAGTTACCGAAGAACCTAGAGAGTCAGGAGTCGAACTCGTGACCTCCGCCGGCTCCACACCCTAACCCATAAGCACTATGTTATTCTTGTTATGTTTGTCACGGAACTTAATTTAACCAGAAACAACCAAGCATCATTAGATCAAAAGAAAAATAAAAGAAACGAAAAGTGTGGGGTATTAGACTATAGTGTGTGGAGGAGGCAAGTCCTTAGAGGATGCCCCTCCATGTCAACATCCAAGGAGGATATCGACTTTCATTATCTCCCATCCCTTTAGTTCTACCGCCTCTTGCTTCAACCGAACCCGTTCGTCTACTTCACGTTGCTTCGCTTGTACCTTTTGGGCTGTGACCTCGGTGTATGCTTTGAACTTGGCCATAAAGTCATCCATTTTCGAACCCCCCCGGATGAGGCTTGTTTTTTCGCAGTTGCTGCCTTTTTGGCTTTGTCCCTACCCGGCAGACGTGCCTCCTCTAGAACTGTGCTCTTCGTCGTCAAATTCAAGCTCGTCGTTTATATTTATCTAACATCGTGCATTTGAGCCCCCTGCACTATAACTTCCGGTTTCTGAGGTTTTTGTTCGTTTAGCGCTTGCAACCTCGTTTGGAACCGGCGCCCACTTCTTATTGGTTCGTATAACCTCCCATGTTGGTTAGAGTATTGGAAGATCAACGGAAGATCGGTTATTGATACCTTGCGAGTATATTGCACAACAATAAACATGGATATGCGTAATTTGAGTGGAAAATTTGATACCAGAAGCTTTAGGGTTTTGCTGTGAAGACTCAAATCAAAATTCTGCATACCCGGATCATCGTTCATGGGGGAATTTGTTTAACACAGAGGAACTGACATCAACAGATACTTTACTGAAGATCGATTGCAGCATATCCAGCATTCGACAACAATGGACACGGAGGAATTTGTTATTGCGGTTTTGCGTCCCATGTTGTGCAAATAGACTAGATGACATTTTAAGCTGATTATGTAATAGTTAGTGAACGATCAAACGTTCATTTGAAGTGGTCAAACGAAAGGGTTTTTTGTTTGACTTTGTGTGTTTACAAGTGAAACAAGAATGGTGACACAAGCATGGTCAAACAATATAGGGTTATTGTTTAACCATTACAAATAACAAGGGTATGTTTTTTGGAATTTCCAAAAGACAAGCATGGTCAAACAACAAGGGTATGTTGTTTGGAATTTCTAATTCCTAGATATACCGTCACTTGCAAACCAAGGTTTTAGATTTGGGGGAGAGACCACCACTTGGTCTCTCTCGGTTTCCACGATGTATGCTCTTTCGTTAAGAGGATGGCTTATTATGTTTTCTCTAACCTTCCATCTATGAACTTAATCTTTCACCAATTTTGGTTATCGGTCCTAAACTGGAATTTCAATTAGTCTCGACAATAAATACGGTCTCCACGGCATCTATCTCAGCTTCATGGTTTTACTGAAATGTTCACACCATCAAATAAAATTATGGATCTGAAGCTTGCTAGAGTTTTTTTTTAAACGATGAAAACTTCTGTATATATATATATATACATCTGTATAAAGCATTTCCTATGGACAAGAATGTAATTTTTCCAATTTTAAGACGCCCATACCAAACCTCACGTCTTGTTTCTCCATTTTCATCACACCCTTCCAAATCTACCCTCCCTTCAATAATATATCGGTCTCCTTCAGTGATGTAGTCTGTTCAATGTTCTGAATTGAAGGCCACATTGAATATGATTCAGTGTTCCAAATTGAAGGCCGATTGAATATGCTCAGAAAATTGGTCGCTTCAGATTCTAAGGGAAATTGAATGCGGACGTTTCGCTTGGAACGTTTGGGATTGAATACTGAAATTGCAATCATATATTCATCACACGTCTTTTCTCCACTCATATGCAAAACCTTCTGACTCTCATGTTCAAGAAGGTTGAAGATTCAATGTCTGCGACGGTGGTGGTTGTGCTGGCCGTTCACTGATTAAGGTACGTAACAATCAATTATCAAAACAGATTTGATGTTTCGAAGTTTCAATTGATTGATTATTATCGCTCGTCAGATAATTCCACCCTAATTCTCCCTTTAGGGTTTAGTTACCTCTCGCTCCGGTGCGTTTTGATGATAATTAATTAGCATCTGTACAATTCTTTAGATGACTGATTTTGTAGACCACATAAGCATAATTCTTGAGTTATCCCTGTAAGTAAAAATGATTGTGACAAATACTTTTATATGTGTCTATTGTTATAGCTTTTGAAAGATATCCAGAACTACATTTGTCGAAATGAAAGGTACACTGGAATGATCTCTTGAATCTTGAGGTATTGTCTTAAGCTTACGGGTAAAATTTTGAGACCTGGGCTAAACGGGTTATGTTGAATGTCACCCAAAGTATATCAGATGCTTAAAACTAGGGGTGAAGACGAGCCGAGTGGCTCGCAAGCTACTCAAGATCGAATCGATAGAAAGCTCGAACGAGCTGAGCCTTATTGATCCTGAGCCCGAGCTTGAAATAAGGATGAATTAGATATCGAGCCTGAGCTCGAGCCTTGTATGTGTAGCTCGTTTAGGTTTGTCGATCCTTATCGAGTTGAGTATACTTTAGGGTTCAAACTATATTTTACATTTTGAATGGTCTAAATGTTTTTTATTTGAGTTCGCAAACTATCGAGCCGAGCTCGAGTTGAGCCTCGGCTCATTAACAGCCAAAAACGAACTCAAGCCGAGCTTTAGCTTGTTTAAACTCGCGCCACAGATACTATTGGGTATTGTTAAGTTAAACATATTAACCTCCCGTTATTCTTTGGGATAGGCAAAATTAACTGCGTTGTATTCTTGGGTTTGAGTATATAGACTATCATCGTTTCGGCATAACTGTTAACTTGTATCATTGTATTCATGTTGGATATCAGAACATTTAAACATTTTATTCTATTATGCTATGTATTAAACTTTTATACTCGCCAACATTTTTGTTGATGTTATTTTAATAGATGTTGTGGGTTGATAGTCAAGATGATGAAGGAATCAAGTTAGGATGGAGTAGATACCCATTTTAATAATAAACCATGTTTGTTACAATTTGTCTTTATTTGAAACAATGTATACATTTACGAAATTTGATTTAATCTATATCGTCACAATTAGTGTTATGATGCTTTTGAGTGATTTGTTCATCTCATCCTGATGTTTCCGCCATCGGTTGGGGTGTGACATCTTGCTTCAACCGAACCCGTTCGCCCACTTCATGTTGCTTCGCTTGTACCTTTTGGGCTATGACCTCGGTGTATGCTTTGAACTTGGCCACAACTCATCCATTTTCGAACCCCCCCCCCACATGAGGCTTGTTTTTTCGCAGTTGCTGCCTTTTTGGCTTTGTCCCTACCCGGCAGACGTGCCTCCTCTAAACTACGTGCTCTTCGTCGTCAAATTCAAGCTCGTCGTTTATATTTATCTAACATCGTGCATTCGAGCCCCCTGCACTATAACTTCCGGTTTCCGAGGTTTTTGTTCGTTTTGCGCTTGCAACCTCGTTTGGAACCGGCGCCCACTTCTTATTGGTTCGCATAACCTCCCATGCCCGGATGTGTGGGAGAACGACCTGATGGTCATCTTTGTATCTACGCATCGGCTCTTTAAAAACATCTTCGTCACTCCACCCACTAGGACGATTAACATATAAATTATTATATGTCCCGACAAATCGGTTCACGACCGTATGCATCTTTCGCCACTTCGAAGCGACGGAATCGAGATCGCGATACGGACCTTGTTCCATAATCGCAAGGAACTTTGCTAATATTTCTTTTCAAAAACCTTTGCCGATTTGGTTGTTACCTATATTTTTAGAATGTAACAAAGGCTATATATTAAAAAATGTAAAGTTTATATATTTTTAGTATAAAATTTATATATTTTTACGTACCAACAATGGGGCATTTTGACGTGTTAATCCACGCCTTAGCTAACGCCTCCTCCTTGATCTTTGACCAAGGTTGTGGCTTGGCTCTCGAAGGTTGATCACCGGTTAGACGCGCCACTTGCTTCCCTTTTTCTGTTTCGAGGTTTGGGGTTGCGTCTCCGGAACATATTCTTCACCTTCATCTTCTACGGGTTGAGGCGATTCTACCGATGGCGGTGAAGGTTGTGGTTGCGAATGCAATTGTGAGTTGAACGGGTTTCGCATTAGCATTTGTTGCATTGCTTGCATTTGGTTCATTTGAGTGAAGGCATTGGGGATTTGTTGGAAACCTGAGAAAGAAAATTGCGATGCCAACCAACTCGGATCCATTGTTGGATAATAGCCGGGTACCGAGAAAACGTTCGGGTTTAGGTTTTTGTTCGGGTTTGGGTTTATGTTTGCATTTGGGTTCAGGTTCGGTTGTTAGATTGTATAGATCCATGGCAAAATTTATAAAAAAAGATTGAAGAATTTTATAAAGTTGAGAGAGAGTTTGTGTTGGAATGGTTAAAAAATGGGGTGAAAGATGTGTATTTAAAGATAAAATACAACAAATGCAAGAAGTAAGAACTCATGAAAGTTAAAATAAAGTTTAATCATGACCTTCTTTACACACCTTAAAATCTTCCCCTTAAGATACATTACCTCCTTTTCAACCAGTTGAGGAAAAACTTGTGGGTTGCAGCTTTAAGCGGCTCGAGGAGCTCCACTGACACAAACTCGTGGGTTGCAGCCCAGTTATTAGTACTCCACAAACCGGAGAAAATGATATACTTGGTCTAGCTGACTTCATGAGTATTGATGTTGATGATCAAATTGCATTACTTGGTTGGTCACCTTCACAAAGATGGTTTACAGAAGATAGTTCACCAGAAAACTTTACCAATGTAGTATGCTTTGATGTGGAACAGAGTTTTTACGACAAGGCCAAGACTTGATGCAGATTTTTGAAGATGGAACCTTTATCAAATGTCAGTTAGAGTATTGGAAGATCAACGAAAGATTGGTCATTGATACCTTGCGAGTACATTGCACAACACTAAACACGGATATGCGTAATTTGAGGGGAAAATCTGATACGCGAAGCTTTAGGGTTTTGCTATGAAGACTCAAATCAAGATTCTGCATACCCGGATCATCGGTCAAGGGGGAATTTGTTTAACACATAGGAACTGACATCAACAGATACTTGACTGAAGATCGATTGCAGCATATCCAGCATTCGACAACAAAGGACATGGAGGAATTTGTTAGTGCGGTTTTGCATCCCATGTTGTGCGAATAGACTAGATGACATTTTAAGCTGATTATGTAATAGTTAGTGAACAATCAAACGTTCGTTTGAAGTGGTCAAACGAAAGGGTTTTTTCGTTTGACTTTGTGTGTTTACAAGTGAAACAAGAATGGTGACACAAGCATGGTCAAACAATATAGGGTTATTGTTTAACCATTACAAATACCAAGGGTATGTTTTTTGGAATTTCCAAAAGACAAGCGTGGCAAACAGCAAGGGTATGTTGTTTGGAATTTCTAAGTCCTAGATATACTTGTTTAAGTGTCACTTGCAAACCAAGGTTTTAGATTTGGGGGAGAGACCACCACTTGGTCTCTCTCGGTTTCCATGATGTATGTCTTTCAGTTTAAGAGGATGGCTTATTATTTGTCGGTTTGTAACGTTATATTGTCCGAATAAATACAAGAAAGTGTTTATGTTTTCTCTAACCTTCCATCTATGAACTTAATCTTTCACCAATTTTTGTTATCGGTCCTAAACTGGAATTTAAATTAGTCTCGACAATAAATACGATCTCCACGGCATCTATCTCAGCTTCATAGTTTTACTGAAATGTTCACACCATCAAATAAAACTATGGATCTGAAGCTTGCTAGAGTTTTTTTTAAACGATGAAAACTTATATATATATATATATATATATATATATATATATATATATAGGCCAATTATAGGAAGAAAACCTGGTTGAGTTGAGAAAACCAAAGAAACTCAATGTGTGGTCAAGATGAAGCCAGGTAATTTATGTTTTAGAATTCATGAAGGGTAGTATTGTAACTTTACACCCAACACCTTTTGACTATGAAGACTTGACTAAGAAATGTGCAGTACATAGTACATGATAGTACATGATGATTATATTTTTTTAAAACTTTCTTCACCTTTCTTGTTCCTTTTCTCGCACTCTCTCTCCTGCTTATTTTTACTCCACCCAAATCTTCTATCCCCTCATTAACAAACCAGAAGAATTTTTGAGATAAAAAGAACACCTAACACCATTACAATTGTGTGCTGCCAACATCGGATTCAAGGATGACTATGAGATAAAAAATGGAGCGACTATCTTTGGTGGCTCTAGTGGTCTAAGAGGGAGCGGGTGTTTCGCACATCTCGTTCGATAGAGGCGAACAAGAAAAAGAGATAGGCGGAACACGAAAAGGGGGCGATTATCTTTGGTGGTTCTAATGGTCGACGGTAGGTGATGCAGAGTCGTCGAAGTTTCACATATGTCGTCGGAGAGTTGCACAAGTTAAGTTCTTCAGTAGGTGACGTGTGTGTATATATATAATCTATCACCCCTTGTAGTTATCTATTCAAAGTTTCAAGCAAAAGTTTTGTTTATTAATTACGTATATACTCTTATAAATTATTTTATATTCGGTATACTTTATTCTAATGATGCCAAAATTCCTCCCTTATATTTTATATTATGCTTAGAACATTATAGTTCTGAGTAATTTTTTTTTACGTATTCTTTTATAGCCACATAATTTGATTTATATTATGTTTCAATTTTAATCTTTGTTCTTATTAATTTTGTTTTTTCATATTTTTTGTAGTTTGTATTGGTTGTGGATTTTGTTAATACTAACATTTTAGCCACATCTAGGTTTTGATTCTTTCAACATTCTCATCTCATTTCCGGCACCGGTCTCAAGGTCTGAATCACAGGATGAAGGATTTTATTATCGTTTCGTATGTTAGCTTGCTTGTTATATAAAATAAAGTTTATTGTTACATTTTTAATTTAGCATGTTAAGAAAGCAAATAGATTAGCGATTTTTATTGTTGTTATGTAGAAAAATGAAACATTTCTGTAGATGCAACGTTAGAGAAATAAAGTGTTACATTGTTGATGCAAGGTTACATAAATAAAGTATTTTTTTGTTGTTGGTACATATATGATGGCTTGTTACAAAAATATATGTTACGTTTTTATGTGATCTGGCCTGTTACAGAAATAGAGTGTTCTTTGTTGTTGTTACGTATATGATGGCTTGCTACAAAAATATATGTTACATTTTTATGTGACATGGCTTGTTACAAAAATAAAGTGTGTTTGTTACATATGTGGACGTTACTTTGTAAGATGTTATTAAAAATTTCCTTGAGTTATTGATGGAAAACGAAATCTTGATTTGAAAACTCATATATTCATTCATTGCGGAGAATCATAAACGACACAAAGCATATCATATATATATTTTTTTCTTTCTTTTATATAAACTCATAATAGTCATTCATTGTGGAGAATTATAAAGTATATAATACATCTAGTCATTCATTGTGGAGAATTATAAAGTATATAACACATTTCGTAACTAAGATACAAATAATTGTTACATCCAACAACACTAGATTTTTTTAGATCCAACAACACTAGATTTTTCTGGATATGTTGTTTTTTTATACGAAATGTAACAATCAAAGAAAAAAATGCATGTTACATTTTTTCGTGTTACATAAATAATGTATGTTACTGTAAATAAAGTGCATTGTTACACATTTTTGTGTTACATAAATAATGCCAGTTACGTTTTTTTTGTGTTACATAAATAATGCCTGTTACATTATCAAAGCAAAAATGCCTGTTATATTTTTTTGTGTTACATAAAAAATGTAACAATCTAAGAAAAAATGCATGTTACATTTTTTGGGTTATAGAAATAATGTAAAAATTATATGTTACGTTTCTATGTAACATTTGATCAGAGAAAAATTATATGTTACGTTTCTATGTAACACATGTAACAAAACCAAAAAAATATATTACAAAAATATATTATCATATACACTGTTACATTTTTTGTGTTACAGAAATAATGTTGGTGTAGTGATGTAAGTGATTATGAACATACGGATCAAGATTCTTGCAAATATTGGATAGTTCAAATAAATGCAGTAGGTATTAAATTTTGAATTAAGTGTTACATATATATATTTGAAAATGAAAACAAAAAGGGTCGATACTAGAGAGAGAGAGTAGGAAAGATGAATTATGGTGTATGTTTGAAAACAACTATGAGAGAGAAAAAAATTGTTTTTCAGTTCTAGGGAAAAATGAATTTGTACTTTTTACCTTTTTTTATATTATCTTACATTGGGAAATGACATCTTGAGAGGTGCAGTCTTTTTGTCTTTCTTGTAAGAGGTGAATTTGTACTTGTTACACTTTATTTCATATTTTAAGAGTAGTTACCACAATTTTTTTTTTAAATATAGGAAAATACGAAAAAGGTGAGAGGGAAAGAGCACTCGTTAAATGAGAGCTTTGGGATATGACTGCTTAACGTGTGCTATAGTATTTTCATAGATGTACACAATTTTTAAGGTACATAAGTCCCATCAAGATTTTTTAAATTAAAGTTACATACCTTATTCTTTTTTTTTTTTTAAGACGTGTCAGCATAATAAAGTGAAAAGCAACAGTGAATAGTTTCATCTATGTCATAGATGTAGGTCCATAAGTGAGAGAGAGAGTGTGTATTTTGCTTTTTGTATTTTTTGGTATAGATGAGGATTGTGAGAGAGAGAGAGAGTCTGATATCAATGTAGGTAGGGGATAGGGGGTTTAGTGTAATGATGAAGCCACTTAATTCTTACAACATGCAGAGTTTTTGTTTGTTTGTATCAAATAAGTGTAAAATTGTTCCTATTTTACCCTTTAAGTACACCATATCTATTTTAATAATAAGAGAAAGGGTTAAAAAGCAACAAACATCTAAACACTCATCCTAGCCATCCATCCACTCTAATCAATGGCTATTAATGGGTTTTCAGGGTTTATTCAACTCAAGGGGGTTTTCAATTTATCCTTGCCCTATATATATATATATATATAGTGGAGGATTCAAATGAGAAGAATTTTTTTGTAAGAAGAAAAAAGAAGAAGTTTCAACCAATAAGAATGCTTCATTTTACTTCATTTAATATTTGTATTTAATTTTAATATAAGGGTATATTGGTAAACTTACTAAATCATTAATGTGTATTCTTCCCATATAATAACTAGCTAAATTAAATTTGTAACTCTTTTTCAAAATATATACTTTTTCAAATTAAAAAAACAACTTAATTTAAAGTGTAGAATAAATTACTAGTTATGTAGGATAAATCTCGAGTTGTGTAGGATATATTTCGTGGCGTGTAAGATAAATTTCGACTGTGTAGGATAAAATTCTATAATATGTAGGAAAATTTTGGTATGCGTAGGTTTTGTAGAGTATATGTAGGATAATTAATAATTAGTTGACTAATTAATTAAAGAGAGAAAAATTAATGATATGAGTTAAAAATGAAATAGCATTTTACTAATATGCCCTTTCTTCTTTTTCTTCTCACATTAAATTTCTTCTCAAATGAACCTTCCCCTATATATATATATATATATATATATATATATATATATATATATATATATATATATATATATATATATATATAAAGCATTTCCTATGGATAAGAATGTAATTTTCCCCTTCAATTTTAAGACGGCCGTACCAAACCTCATGTCTTGTTTCTCCATTTTCATCACACCCTTCAAAATCTACCCTCCCTTCAATAATATATCGGTCTCCTTCAATGACATAGTCTGTTCAGTGTTCTGAATTGAAGGCCACATTGAATATGATTCAGTGTTCCAAATTGAAGGCCGATTGAATATGCTCAGAAAATTGGTCGCTTCAGATTCTAAGGGAAATTGAATCCGGTCGTTTCGCTTGGAACGTTTGGGATTGAATACTGAAATTGCAATCATATATTCATCACACGTGTTTTCTCCACTCATATGCAAAACCTTCCGACTCTCATGTTCAAGAAGGTTGAAGATTCAATGTCTGCGACGGTGGTGGTTGTGCTGGCCGTTCACTGATTAAGGTACGTAACAATCAATTATCAAAACAGATTTGATGTTTTGAAGTTTCAATTGATTGATTATTACCGCTTGTCAGATAATTCCACCCAAATTCTCCCTTTAGGGTTTAGTTACCTCTCGCTCAGGTGCGTTTTGATGATAATTAATTAGCATCTGTATAATTCTTCAGATGACTGATTTTCTAGACCACATAAGCATAATTCTTGAGTTATCCCTTTAAGTAAAAATGATTGTGACAAATACTTTTATATATGTCTGTTGTTATAGCTTTTGAAAGATATCCAGAACTACATTTGTTGAAATGAAAGGTACACTGGAATGATTTCTTGAATCTTGAGGTATTGTCTTAAGCTTACTAGTAAAATTTTGAGACCTGGGCTAAACGGGTTATGTTGAATGTCATCCAAAGTATATCAGATGCTTAAAACTAGGGGTGCAAACGAGCCGAGTGGCTCGCAAGCTACTCAAGATCGAATCGATAGAAAGCTCAAACGAGCCAAGCCTTATTGATCCTGAGCCCGAGCTTGAAATAAGGATGAATTAGATATCGAGCCTGAGCTCGAGCCTTGTATGTGTAGCTCGTTTAGGTTCGTCGATCCTTATCGAGTTGAGTATACTTTAGGGTTCAAACTATATTTTACATTTTGAATGGTCTAAATGTTTTTTATTTGAGTTCTCAAACTATCGAGCCGAGCTCGAGTTGAGCCTCGGCTCATTAACAGCCAAAAACGAACTCAAGCCGAGCTTTAGCTTGTTTAAACTCGCGCCACAGATACTTAGATCGAGCTTTCGAGCCGAGCTCGAGTTTTAAATTTTACTAGAGAGCCGAGCTCGAGCCCAAAATCCAAGGTTCGAATCAAGCCGAGCTCGACCTTTAGAAAGTCCTAACGAGCCGCACTCGATTAAGGTAAGGGTAGTCCAAGCCCACCATCTCCAATTCCGGGGAAAACCCGCTGCCCAAAGGCCCACTACGGTAAAACCAGATGAGATCGGATTCTTTGAACTTGAGACCTAGGGCCTCAAACCCAAATCTTCAATTCTCCACCAATGCGAATTGAGCTATAGCTCACTATCGAAAAACCTTGTGTGTAGTGACTAAATTTTGTGCAAATGTGGAATTATGCAGACTGCCTGAGCATATTTTAGTAGCCCATTTTTTCATTAATTATTTTTACTAGTATATAAATATGTACTAATTCAAATATATGTATTTTTTTCTTTACAAAATTAAGTTATTGACTTTCTATTATATGGGCCCGCTTTTTCTACTCGCCCCGTGCCCAAAATATTTCAAAGATTTTCGAAGACAGCCCTGGCACGAGCATCGGTCCCTTCCTACCGATCGCTTAATCAGTGTTGGTCTACCAACCACGTAGATCAAAACCAGCTCTAGCCTTTGATAATTGATTTTGGCTCGCCAGAGGTGCTGCTCACTGACCAGACAACGAGACCCCTGCCAGAGCCTGCCCCCTTGACCCCCTATGTTGTTGAAGCTATAAATCATATTAGTCTTGACTCTTAAATGAGTGCACTTCTTTCAAAGTTGTTTCAATTTTCCTTTTGGTATTAAGTAAATCTCAATTACCTAAATGAATTACTAATTCCGGTTTCATATGGTTTGAATTAATCATGTGATCATACTTTGGATTGTTACATACAAATTTTCAGGTTTGGTTTTATACCAATTCACCTCCCCAATGCAAAATCCAGCTGTAAATCTTATCACTATCAGCAATAGGTAAGCTTTTTGTGTGCTCCTTAAATATAAGAAAATATACTTAAGAAATAAGAACAAAATATATAATATAAAATCAAGGTTGTAAAAATCCCGACTAGGCACCGACTAATCCTCGATTAATCACCAATTAATCTCGATTAATTACAATTAATTGCGATTATATCCGATTAATCCCCGGTTAATCCCGATTAATCGCTAGTCCCCACCCCACCGGCCGACTAGCGACTAGTGATTTCTACAACCATGTATAAAATACAAAGAAAGATAAAGAAATACAATGTGAAAGGTTGCAGTCTCTTTTAACCTTTAGTTATTTACTCCTAAAGGAATGGTTGCTTTGTTTACTAATGTTGAAGGAGTGTTCAAATTCAAAAAAAATAAAAATAAAATAATAATAATAATAATAATAATACTAATAATAATACTAATAATAATACTAATAATAATAATAATACTAATAATAATAATAATAATAATAATAATAATAATAATAATAATAATACTAATAATAATACTAATAATAATACTAATAATACTAATAATAATAATAATAATAATAATAATAATAATAATAATAATAATAATAATAATAATAATACTAATAATAATACTAATAATACTAATAATAACTTCGTTAAAAAGTTGCAAGTAAGCAACTTTCCCACGCAGAACCTTTTTTGATGTTATTATGTATGCTTTGATACATTTTTAAGCCCAAATTATTAACCACCTATGGGGGTGCATAGGCACGTCATTGCAACAATGACAACGTGACACTATCCGTGGCAGGGTGATCAATCTACAATGTCTCCTTTTGTGTGCCACAACCAATTTGATATCTCATCTAATAGGAGCCTTATGGGTCAGCCCTACGATTATTTGATTTGGATACTGTGAATGGTTGATTGGTTTTGTGGTGCCGACACCCTCACATTTTTTGGTACATTTGTATCTGTCTATTTACCTATATGATTTCGTTGTTTGATATTTTTTCTCTAAGTATATAGATGATGCGGTATACATATGTTTGAGCTAGCTGGGCAGTCTCATATATTTTGTTTGCATGCTTATTTTATTAGACCTTTCATTGAACATCTTTGATATTCATTCTGATTAGTTGTATTCGGTAAGTGATAAGACTACTACAGTTTCATTTTGTATATATATGCATCTTATTATTTTGTTTCTTTATATATTCAATGGGAAATTAGCTCAGTCGTATTTTCCTTTCTTCACAGCAGATAATTGGGTTACCCATGTCGGAAAGCGAAGAGTGTATACTGCATAGGAGTGAAGATTTGCTTGATAAGTGATTTGGAGATCAACTCAATGCTAGCTTCTTTTGATTTATACTAGCCGACAAATATTTAGACTTTATTGGACTTGGGTTTTTTTGGTGAAGTTTTGATATATGTTGAACCTTATTGGATTTGCAGTTGCATTAGTTGAGGTTATTTTCTCCCGGGTTGTTTTTCGGTTGTCTCCGATTACAGGTCAGAAGCTGCTTTTGTGTGGCAATTTTAGTTTAACATATTTGATTTCTGGGAGCTGTTTTTATTCAGCATTCTGCCGAGTTTTTGGTTGCTTGCCCAGTTCGGTCTTTTTCGTTGGTTTTATCTGGTGTTTTGAGGAGTCATCTTCCCAGTTGTTCTACCGATATGGATGGTGGGGTGATTAATTTTTGGGGCCTGAAACTGTTTACCTTTGTTCCAGCCAATAATCTCACCAATAGCCAGTTCACAGCTTCTTGTTTTGATTGGTTTAATCGGATGAGGGTGCTTTGGGCTTGTGGGTATTTTGCTTGGTTTAATGCCGATGAGGTGGTTTTTTTAATTTGGCTGAGGTTTTTTTTTGGTCCAGGCCAAACGTGATTCAGAAGCCCAGTGGGGTCTTAAAAGCCCAAGTATTATTTTCTGCTATGTTTTTTTGTCGTTGGAAGGGAGCCAATTTTTTTATTTCTTGTCTTCTGTTAAATTGGGCCAGTTTGAAAGCCCTTTAGACCGGTGTGGTTGAAGGAAGCTGAAGGCCCTTTAGGGGTTGTGGGTTTCTATTTTTTAGTTTTTTGTTGTTTGTGTTTGTTGGTAGGTTCGGATATTTTTCAAACTAGGAAAGTTGTATTAAATTAGCTTAGTTAGTTTTATATTCGTCTCTCGGATAGAGGTTCCCAAGCTTGTTTGGGGTGCCCTCTTTTAGGAGTTTCGGGGGGTATGCCCCCTAAAACCTGTAACACGTCATTTTGGAATATATTTTGCCGGGCATATGCTCATTTATTCAAAAAAAAAAAAAAAAAAAAAGAACTAAGATGGGTCAGTAATCAAGATCACAAATATAAGTTTATTGATTTATTCATAGTATTTGACTCATTTGGTGAATTTTGTTTTACTATCTCATGCTTCATAATCGCTGTGATGTTTTCGTTTAAAAGGTTCAAAACATATCTATGAGTTCCATACTATTCACCTATTGAAACATGTTAACTCAAGACCGATCCTTTTCATTTCAAGTTGGTGTTTTACCTTTTTTATTTCTATTGGATTATTACCTATAGTATTGCTAATTTATTTAAGCGATTCATAAGCTAACCTAACATAAAACCATATAATTAATAAACTAATGAAAATTTACGACCCCGCTGCAACGCGCGGGTTTCCCAGTAGTATATATATGTGTGTGTGTAGAGTCAGCAAGAGGCTAAAAACAACTCCAAAGAAACAACAAAGGACGCTACAACACATGGACTACATCGAACTTCAACCAACTTTCTCAGATTTGGGGGGGGGGGGATTTTACACCAATTGGACACCCAAACTGAAAGTTCAACCATCTGAAGCAAATGGACTACATCGAACTTCAACCAACTTTCCCAGATGGGGGGGGGGGATTTTACACCGATTGGACACCCAAACTGAAAGTTCAACCATCTGAAGCTTGCCTAATGCTCAGATCCTTCATTAGTGTTCAATTTACCGGCTTTGGTTTACCTATTTTTTGTGCACGCTGGTGGAGAAGATCCATGTATAGTAAATGTGCCTTTGAACCTAAAACATATGAAAGGAAATCATACAGAAAAAATTAGTTAGGAAAGTAAAAGAAATATTATGATTTCGCATGCATACTAGCTAGCGAGTAAAAACATTTTAACTGATAACACAAAATAATGGTGATCAAAGTTTTTAAGTTGAGAAAAAACATAAGTTTACCAGTATCCAATGGCTGAGAAGAATTCTCTGGCGTCGGTGCCATCGACATAATTGCACTTGTTTGATGATTGTGAAAAGGTGGAAGAGGGTTTTGTCGAGCTTTGCCTTTATGGTATGCTACTGAGTAGGAAGATGGCTTTTGGTGATGAGCAGGGAGTACAAGGGGTTTGTTATATACAACAGAGAGTGCAAACATGTGTGACTTGTAAACAAAGTCACAGGGTTAAATCATAATGGCATCGCCTGTATAGAAACTAAAACATAATGGACATCCGCTGTAATTTCGTTAGTTAAAGGACGTACACTATCTGAACTTTAGCTCAAACTTAAAGGACGTAGAATGCAACTTACTCTAAGGAAAAAAATTGATTGCAAGAGTAAAAAGTAACATTTATTTTGTCTATAGTTATATCATATTTTGATATTATTTATAAAATTATAAAGTCAATTTAGGATTAAAATCTATATCTATACTATATAATAAACGAAACCAACTTAGGGACACATGTCATTCATTGGAGCCATCTATTTTTTAGTTTTCTCATCTTTATCTCCTACTTAATTATAGATAATTAATATTAATTAAAAGATAATTATAAAATTAAATTTAAACAATTCGTATAGGATATAATATAATCTTTTGAAATATTAGATTTCAAAATTATTTATCTTAACATTAAGAAAAGACGTACACTAAATATAAATTAATATAATGTAAAGAGTTAAATGTCATTTTAGTCCCTATGGTTTGAGCCATTTTGTCAGTTTAGTCCAAAAGTTTTATAACAAACAGGGTTTATAAAGATATAATTTTATTGATTGGTATATAAAATTACATGTGCTCAACCCATACAATACATGAGCTTCTTAAAAATGTAACTTTTTTCATTATTAATATATAAAATAAAATTTACTCAACCCGTACAATACACAGAGTTCTTAAAGATATAACTTTTTATTATTTAATATTTAAAATTACATTTATTCAACCCATGTAATAAATGAGATTTTTAAGGATATATTTTTTTTTATTATTTGGTATGTAAAATTACATTTATTAAACCTGTGTAATAAACGAGGTTTTAAAAATATATTTTTTTATTAGTTAATATATAAAATTACATTTATTTAACACGTGTATTACACGCGGTTCTAACCTAGTATGATATAAGTTAAACATTTTAAATATAAGTAATTCTATGTGTAATATATAACATAATTTGGTTATATATAATTAAGTAAAGATAGATTAAAAAAACGGAAAACGAGTTGCTTAATGAAGTTTCTAAGAACTTATTCACGTCAAAAGTTGACCAAGATGCCAAAAGTTATAGGGAAAATTACCACATAGACAAATTGACACAAAAAGTTAACAAGAACCTTGAATTTAATATTTGCAAAAATAAACATAAATAAAAAAAAACAATTAGGAGTTGGCTAAGGTGGTAAACGGTGGACTACACTTTAGCCAACACACAAAAAAAAAAAAAAAATGAATCCAAGAAAAAAAACTAGTTAAAATAATACAAGTGTAAAATATGAGATAAATGTAGCCGGTGACTAATATTAGCAAACCCCTTTAGCCGCCATCTAAAAAGTTTAGGCTTAATATTAGTCACTATAAAAAGGGATGGTTGTAATTTTAGCCTTAGCCGACTTTTTTTTGAGGCCAATAAAAGAAGACCACATTTAAAGCATGGATTAAATATTAGCAGCCTTACCCAACATTTTTGTCTATTTTAATAATAACTAAAAGTCAATGTTTATTTTGTATTAGTTCTTGCTTATATTGTTAACATTTCCAAAGTTCAACCTATCAAAACAAACCCCTTTCGCTTCTTCAGTTCTTTATCTTTCCAAATGAAACGAATTTGCACATGTCGGGAGTCACTTTCCGAAAATCGAATATGCATACTACACTTTTGATTTTTTATTGATCCTCTCGATTGCTTTCGCACTTGGAATATCTCCCTCTTTAAAACACCCTGCCAATCACTAAAATTAAAGATTCAAAATCACATCTCAGTGGGGGACCTACAACCAAACTTGTGGGGCGGTTGCCTCTCGTAAAAATATAGTGTATATTTTAGGCAAAAATCTCGATAGCCCCCTTAAAAATATGGTTAATCCTTTCTATTACCGTCCCTATAAATAAACATTGGGTCCGCCACTATTACATCTACACCTTATATCCATACATCTCTACCAATCCACCTAAGCTATCAAAAAGAAAGTCCATTTAGGACCCAAGTTGTTGCCCGTGGCTTTCAAGGAAATTATGCTATTATTTACTTTCATTACTTGGGTTATTTTATACTAAAAATATTAAAAAGTAAGGGGACTCGGGGTGGTAACCATTTACCCCGTGATGATAAATTATAACGAGTTATTATTTCCCAAACACCACCGCCACTCAAATGTACAACGTGTTAATTTTAGAGCGCGTGGTATTTTTGATGCATAATGGGGTATTGGGTGATGAGGGAAATTGTTGATTTTGAGGGAAATTGTTGGGTGTGGTGGTGAGTGATGGACATTTCCACTAAAATCCATCCGTAGTGAAGGAATAATGTTTGATGACATGACGGAACTTGATTGAAAGTTGTGAGTGAGTGATGAGTGATTACCACCCCTACCCCTAATAATCACAATTTCCAGTAAAATCATTTAGGCTTTTATACGGGAACTGAAAAAGAATAAACTAACCGTAAATTAAACCAATGTCTAACAGCTTGATTTGTTTTTTTAAGAGGTCAGTAGTATCAAAACTTGGTAAAACAATCTTATTTATGATTTAAATTCATTTGCAGTTCAGAGAATCAAATAGGTTAATTCAAGAAAGTAAAAGATTGTGAAAGTACATAACGTCGACATTTTATTGACTTTGCTACCTCCTTGAGTCCTTGTGTGTGGTTCACATATTTCCCAACCTTATCTTTCATTTCTTCCCACTTTCATTTCTTTTTGCAACCATCTGGTGAAAGCTTGCTTTCTTCCAAAAACATAAATTTTTTTTAGCATTTGTCAAGCATAAGCATACTTTCAATGGCTTCTTCAAGTTCACAAGCTCACAACAAGAACTACGTGTATGATGTGTTTCTTAGCTTCAGTGGTGAAGACACTCGCAAGACCTTCGTTGATCATCTTTATGATGCTCTTGATCGACATGGTATTTGCACCTTCAAGGACGATGAGAAACTCCAGAAAGGAAAAGAGATAAATGATGAGCTCTTACAGTCTATTCAAGACTCCAGATGCTACATAATTGTGTTCTCCAAACGCTATGCCTCTTCATCATGGTGCTTAAACGAGCTTTTGAAGATCATGGAGTGTCACAAGACAAATGAGCAGACGGCTTTCCCCGTGTTCTACGATGTGGATCCCTCTGATGTCCGAAAACAAACTGGATCAGTTGGAGAAGCACTTACCGGACATAAAAACAAGAGTGAATCAGAGGTTGGAAAATGGAGAGAGGCTCTTAAAGCAGCAGCCAATTTGTCTGGATGGGATGTGAGGAAGACTGCTAATGGGTAATTACCTTTATTATATCTCATGTTCTATTGTCAAATTATTAAAGTAATATTTAGTCTTGTGGAAGGATGAACATTTAACCATGAAACATGTACACTTGTTCCATAATTTCTGCATTATAGACCTGAAAAATAATTTTTCATGTGGCTTTGTGAGCATGTTAATTGACTCTTCTTCTCTGATCTACAGGCATGAAGCTCAAGTCATTAAATTAATTGTTGAAAAGGTTTCACTCGAGTTATGGCCCACTGATAGTCATATTGATGAGAATTTAGTAGGCATGGAACAAAGGATGCAAGATCTCAATAGAAGTTTAGAGATTGGTTCAAGTGATATCCGCATGATAGGCATCAAGGGCATGGGAGGCATAGGGAAGACAACTCTAGCCCGTGCTATTTTTGATAAAATATCCATTAATTTTGAAGGTAAAAGTTTTGTTGAGAATGTGAGGGAAAAGACCTCTAAGTTTGGTTTGGAGAAGTTGCAAGAACAAGTCCTTAGAGATGTATTAAAGGATAAATGCATTTGTGTACAAGGTGTTCATGACGGGAGAAAATTAATGAGAAAGAGGTTGCGTGGCACAAAAGTTCTTGTTGTTCTCGATGATGTGGATCGTGAAGGGCAGCTTGAGGAATTAGCTGGTGATCCTAATTGGTTCAAGCCGGGAAGTAGAATTATAATTACAACTAGAGATGAGCAGGTGCTCAACATATACAAAGAGAAGTGGATCCATGATGTCAGTCTGTTATCTACTGAGGAAGCGATTCGCCTCTTTAGTAGGCATGCATTTAAGAAAAATATTCCAACTCAAGAGTATCAAAATCAATCACGCGAAGTTGTACATTATGCTGCTGGTCTCCCCTTATCAATTAGAGTTTTGGGTTCACTTCTCCGTGATAAAAAGACTTCTGAATGGAACGATGCACTATCAAGACTCAAAAAAATTCCGTCAAAGGAAACTCTTAAAGTATTGGAACTAAGCTATGAAAGCCTCGAGGATGATTACAAGGAAATATTTCTAGATGTAGCATGCTTCCTTAGACATTGGGAGAAAGACAATGCAATAAGAATGCTTGAAAGCTGTGGATTTCACGCTACAAACGGTTTAAGAGTTCTTGAGCAAAAATCTCTAATCAAAATTGTAGAAACGTTTGAAGATGGATTCATAAGCATGCATGACCGTGTAATAGAAATGGGTGAGAATATGGTACGCCGTGAGCATCCAGATGAGCCTGGGAGACATAGCCGATTATGGGTTCAAGAGGAAATTGAATGTGTCTTGGCTGATAACTCGGTAATAATCCATTTTCTTGTAATTATGGTGGAGATGAAACTCACATTTTTTTCGTCAGTTATAACACATCTTTTATGATCCTTGGTCTTGAATTACAGGGTAGTGAAGCAACAAGATGTATAGATCTAGAAATTACTCCTGGTATTTCTTTGGAAGGTATGGGAAACATGAAGAAGCTTAGATGCCTTGCTGTGAACTATATGAAGTACGATTTTTTTTCTGACTGTGTGAAGATTGACGAAGTTCTTCAGTACTTTCCAAACTCGTTACGGTACCTATATTGGAATGAATACCCTCATTGGTGTTTACCCAAAACATTTAAAGCAAACAATCTTGTTGCACTTGAAATGGATAGTAGCAAAATCAAACAACTTTGGGAAGGGGGAAAGGTAATATGGTTGATTGGTTGTCCTTTAATTCTATAGGGGGAGGTGAAGAAAATTTAATTGAGAAGAAAAAAAGAAAGGGTACAATTGTAAAATATTAAGTAATTATTTTTTCATCTCATTTATTACAATCTTTAAGTAATTAGTTACTCATAAAAACTATTATTCTCTTATTGCCTACACACATAAAAAGTTATCCTACACATTTCAAAAATTATCCTACACATACTTAAATTTATCCTACACAACTCGTAATTTATCCTACACACCTAGTAATTTGTCCTACATTCTAAATTAATTTTTTTTATTTTTGAAAAAATATATATTTTTTGAGAATAAGTTACAAATCTAATGTAGTTAGCTATTAAAAAGGAAGACTAGATATTAATGATCTATGTAAGTTTACAAATATTCTCTTACATTAAAATTAAATGCAAATATTAAATAAAGTAAAATGAAACATTGTTATTGGTTGAAACTTATTCTTTTTTCTTTTTACAAAAAAAATCTTCTCATTTGAACCTTCCACTAATTATATAATGTTATATGTATATCTACTTGTTGGTTATCGTGACAACATATATTTACTTCTTTTTTTTGTTTATTTTTCATCTTATAATAGATTATGAAAAAGCTCAAATTCCTTGATTTGAGTAATTCAAAAGAGTTAAGGAGCCTTGACCTTGGGCTGACACCCAATCTTGAGAGGTTACATCTTGAATGGTGTATGAAATTGGTAGCACTTGACGTGCACGGTGGATGTCTAAAAAGCCTTGTCTATCTAAACCTATGTAATTGCAAGAGTTTGAAGTCTATATCTTTTATCGAGCAGTTGGAATCACTTGGGTTTCTTGATATGGGTGGATTAAATCTGAAGGGATTCCTGGATTATATAATCACAGGGCACTCTAGCAATAGTTTGCTAGAGCTGAATCTTTCATATAATGAAGATATAGAAGAAGTACCCTCATCAATTGGAAATCTTCATAAGCTTGTCTCTCTACGTCTCTATGGTTGCTCTAATCTCAAGAGTCTTCCAGAGGACAACCTTGGCCAACTGGAATGTTTAGAATACCTTTCTTTAAGTAGTACAAAAATTAAACATCTCCCTGGTAGCATTTGTAAGCTGAAACGTCTGAAAGCCCTATTTCTTGGAGTATGTGATTATCTTGAGAAGTTACCTGAGCATATTGGCCAACTAGAATCTTTGGAGAAATTAGATCTAACATTTTGCCATAATTTAAGAGAAATTCCCAACAGTATCTGTCAGTTGAAATGCCTCAAACAGTTGGATCTTTATGGAAGTAAGAGGGTTGAAAAACTGCCAGAGGAACTAGGAAACTTAAAATGTTTACAATTATTAGATGTTCGGGAGACTGGCATAACTCAACTTCCACAGAGCATTTATTCAGTGAAAGGTTTGAAAATTGAGAGATTATTTACATTGGAAGAAGAAGAAGTGGCAGAGGGCAATTGAAGTCACATTGGCTTCGCCTCTTCCCCAATTATCCTCCTAATCTCGCAACGTTTTCCACAACCATATATTCCATCAAGTTCCTACCTACCCAATCAAGATGTATGCTTCTTCACTAATTACTCCAAATTCTCAATTTCGATGACCCTATTTGTTTTCGGGTTTACACAGAGTGAGGGAAGGAGGTAGGGTTTTTTAGAAGAAATGTCGGAGGCCCTTGGCCAATTGATGAGCCATTCGCTTCATCAAGTTCTTAGGAAATTAACAGGTATGTTTCTTCACTAATTACTCCAATATCTCAATTGTTGAATCTGTTTTCTTTTTTTACATTGATTAGTGAGGGTTTTTAGAATGTAAATAGTGAAATTTGATTGTAGCTGTGTTGTTTTTGAGGTCATTTTGGGCGTGATTTTCAGGGTTTCATCTTTATGATTTCAGTCCTAGTTTTAGGGTTTCATTTTTAATTTGGACGTCAAGATGTTTGGCCTTGTAAGTCAAGAATATTTTTGTTCTTTCATTTTAGGAATTATAAAACTATGAAATGTGACCATGAAACAAATTTAGCACTGAATTTCATCATGTAAATCCCTAACCCGATTCACCCTAATATTGCTACTGGTCAAAAGGTATTGCATTTAAGTCTGTGATTTATCTCCGTTTTCTTGCAAATTTGCCACCTTGCACGCATATGCATGTTATAGACGTTTATGTGGTATTCACATATTTATCAAAACATAGATAAATCACATAATTAAATGTTTTGAAATTAATGCAACTGACCTTTAAGTCAGCTTTTTATTCTTTACTAGAAAATGTGATCTTTTCATGCAGATATTGATGGAACTCTTTGCGACTCAGATCCTCTCCATAGGACTAACTAACTATGCTTTCTATGATATGCTCCAAGAGGTATTTTCTTCAACCATTTGGTTTCTATTTATCATTTTGAAAATCTTATTAATGATGTTTAAACTAAATATAGGGGTCATTCTGTAATTTAGTAAGTTAGTTCATGTACATAGTTAGATAGTTTAGAATAAATATTAAAGTAGCGGTTACAAAGTACGAGGACCAAACTTGACAAAGTGAAAGATGGAAACTTCCCTCAATAACCGAATAGGTGTGTCTCTACACACACACCATTTTCGAACCGGTACAAGGAAAGGAACAAGGAGACGCGACTGTTGATCATACGGACGACATTCAACACACCTCTTCATGATTCAATCTCAACCACACATCCAAGAGACGTGTCCTTTCACGAAGAGACGCGTCTATTCACTCGTACCCGTAGGAAACTATAAATAGGGTTCATGTATGTCAATTGTAATCATCACTTTTCATTCAATACAAGCAAGTTTATTATTCTCAATTCTTTATATTCAAACCTGTGATTCGCATGTTCGATTACCAACAGTGGTATCAGAGCACCACGTTAATCGATCCAGGGAGCAAGAAAGAAAAATCTCAGTGCAAGATTACGAGCAAGAAACGATAATCGGGGTTTGCCGTTTGAATCAGAGAACCGGGCGACGTGTTTCGATTTCGTAAGTGCCTTTTTTTTATTTATTCGAACCGCAATAAAGGAATATACGGTCATCGGTTCTGTGTAAAAAAAAAAGAGTCAAAGTTGTTTTGATTTGATTCCAATTAATTTGTTGTTACTCATTCATTAAAGAATTATAAAACAATATCAATAGTGTCTATCTTAATTGCAAGTTTGACTTTTTTTGCAAAGCCATATTGGAATCACAAACATAAAAAAAAGGGGGTTGTTGTCTCAATTTTTTTATGTAAAATTCAAACGATCAAGTTTTTGTATGTTGAAAAAAGGGGATCATTAGCATGTTTTTAAAGTAAGAAGTCAATTTTTTGAATCATAAACGATACGTATAGCAAGAAATCGATCGGTTCTAGCAAGTTAAACCGATTCTTGGTTCAAATAGCAAGTTCCGGATCGTTTGGTTCAAAATAGCAAGAAACGACCATTCTTGGTCAAAGCAAGAAAAAGCAAGTACAGCGGGTTGATTAAATTAAGTCCAATTAGCAAGTTGGTTGGATATTTTTTTATCACTCGAAATAGCAAGTTAGCAAGAATCTGATCAGCAAGTCGGTCAGAACCTGATTAGCAAGTGGGTCAGGGTACATAAAAAAAACCTGATTAGCAAGTCGGTCAGAAACGCAAGAACCTGGTTAGCAAGTTGGCCAGACGCAAGTACTAAGCAAGATAGGCAAGAAAAGCAAGGCGAAAAAGAAAGGAGGCATGACAGGAAAAGAAGGAAGTGCATCAACGTCACTCCACGAGCAAGGGAATGTGTCTCTTCAATGCCCAAAATTGAAAGAGGCAAATTACACCCAATGGGCAATTATGATGGAAACAATCTTGAAGGCATATAGTCTTTGGGAAACAGTTGTTTCAACGGAAGGGATAAATGAAAAGAAGGCGCACACAACGAAAGCACTTATCTTCCAAACGCTACCGGAAGATGTTTTGATGCAAGTTGCGCAATACGAAAAAGCAAAGGAAGTATGGGATGCAATCAAAGTTCGTTATCTCGGAGCAGATATGGTTCAGAAAGCACGTCTACAAACTTTGAGGAGCGAACTGGAAGTTTTAAAGATGGATGAGAACGAAACAGTAAGTTGTTTCGCAAGCAAGTTGAGTGGTATAAAAGCCAAATTTAAAACTCTCGGTACCACTATCAAAGACAAGAAACTCGTAAGGAAATTACTCATTTCCATTCCGAAGAAGTTCCTACCCATCGTGGCAAATATCGAACAATATTCAGAAATAGACAAAATGCCATTTGAAGAAGCAGTGGGAAGAATAATAGCTTTTGAAGAACGTCTCAAAAGTCAAGACAAGCAAGAAGATAATAATCAAGGAGGACTCATGATGGCACGTGCAGATAACCAATTTGAAAGTTTGCATCATGGAAAAGGTCGTGGTGTTCAAAACCATGGCAGAAGTCAAGGACAAGGATCTTTCAAAGGAGGAAGAGGACGTGGAAAAGATATGGGTCCAAGAAACCAAGACAAGAGCAAGTTCAGATGTTATGATTGTGGAGAACTTGGTCATTTTGCAAGAGATTGCACCAAGTGGAAAGAAAAGGAAAAAGACACGCAACAAGAAGCCAATCTCGCATTGGAAGAGGAACCAATGCTACTGCAAGTCAAGCAAGTTGAAGACCTTCATTAAACTATATTTAGTTTAAGGGGGAGTATTGATGTTTAAACTAAATATAGGGGTCATTCTGTAATTTAGTAAGTTAGTTCATGTACATAGTTAGATAGTTTAGAATAAATATTAAAGTAGCGGTTACAAAGTACGAGGACCAAACTTGACAAAGTGAAAGATGGAAACTTCCCTCAATAACCGAATAGGTGTGTCTCTACACACACACCATTTTCGAACCGGTACAAGGAAAGGAACAAGGAGACGCGACTGTTGATCATACGGACGACATTCAACACACCTCTTCATGATTCAATCTCAACCACACATCCAAGAGACGTGTCCTTTCACGAAGAGACGCGTCTATTCACTCGTACCCGTAGGAAACTATAAATAGGGTTCATGTATGTCAATTGTAATCATCACTTTTCATTCAATACAAGCAAGTTTATTATTCTCAATTCTTTATATTCAAACCTGTGATTCGCATGTTCGATTACCAACAATTAAAATATACAAATATCTTGAATGATCATACGTACGTAGAGAGCATTTGATTTTCGTTTTTATAGATAGGGTTTAACGGCAAGCATAATGAAGAGCTTTGGAGTGTTGTTCTTTCTGATTGGGAGCTTGAAAAGGCCATAAAATTCACAGTTGACCAGGAAGCTTTGTTTAGAAGGTAATTTGCATCATGATGTAAACGCTAGTAATCACCTCTTTGACTTTTGAGGTCAAACATTACTCTCTAAATCTAGAATCCATATGGATCAAGTGTATGACTAATGTAACAATTGGATTTCTCTCCAATGTATTTAAATTTATGTCAAATTTTAGTTATGAGATCAAACATTAAATTTGGAACTTTTATGGTTCTTTTTAAGGCCGAGCAACATATCAGAGATGAAGAGAGAGAAAGAGATCATAGACTCTCTGCAACTGCTGCTGCATTTTAACCGAATATGTTGCATCTGTAAGGGTGAAGGGGGTGCTCACCTAATAGGTGAGTCCCCTCTCTTACGCCAAACCAATCCCCGTGTGCCACGTCAACTCCCCTCTTAAACTCCCCTAACACCCCAATTTGATGACGCCACTCCCCTCTTAGGTGAATTGGTTTTTTTTTTTTTTAAAAAAAAAAAAAAGAAAATCATTGATTGGTCACTCCCTCTCTCTCTCCTCCCTCTCTCTTCGGTGAGCCGCCACCGGTTTCCCTCCATCTCTCTTGGTCCCCGAGGTGTTGGCGGTGTCTTACCGCTCGGCTTCCCTCCTCCCCGATTTGCTTTACCGAAGACGCCCCGACCCCCCTAACTCCCCTCCTTCCTCCATCGGCTACCAATCCTAACCGTCGACGAGAACCTACTCGCGACCAACCATGATTTTCAAAATCCTAGCTGGCGATAACCAATGAACGTCAACACGGTAAACCTGCAATGGGTACACCTAGTCGCAGTCATTGTAAACTATATTCGACCGTTATCGGACTTATGCGACTCACGAATCGGCTAATTTGGTTGCCAGATTTTGGGATTATGGTGGCCATGACAGCTTATATATGTTCGGGTGTGAGTTTGTTTCACTAGATTTATTTTACTAGCTTAATGTCGGCCGACTTTCGGGATACCATTACAGTCTATGTGAAAAGTTTAAAGACATTTCAAAGTAAATAGAGAAGGGAATCCAGACTAGTTAGGAATTGATGGATTGATCTTGTCAAATTTTTCTCAATTATTTCATTAAAATTATAAACGTGCAAATGAAAATCAAAATCAAATTGATATGATGTTGTAACAAAGATGATAAAGGAAGAAGACGGAGAGAAAATGTTGCAGGTTTGTCCAGTTCAATCGTATTTTTGTCAGTTTTTATTAAATTTATTATTTTGAAGAGGACACCTTGTTTTTTTTTATCTATAAGACTAGTCGCATGAAATACTTAATTAATATTTGTAACGAGTTAATGCTTACCCGCGCGTTACGGCGGAATGCTAATTATGAATTTGTTTAGTATAATTATATAAGATTTGAAAATTATTAAGTCCTTGCAATGTAATGTCTCATACTAATGCTACGTTGAACATTGAGATGGCAAAGTAACCAATCTTTCTTTTCCTTACTTTAACTTTCAAATAAATTTCAAAATGTAATATTATATATTAACAAAATATTGAATTTCAAGTCCCTTATCACATGAAAATGATGTATAAAATTCACTAAAATCTATACATACTTTATAATATTTTTTAATCGCAAATGTTACATAATCACAATTCCTAAATTACATCAAATTTATCCAATACCAGAAATTGAATCCTGGTTTGCTCTCAAGAGACACACAAATTGCACCAACCAACTTCATATGATATGAACAGATTTCAATTTTAAATCCAATGAAAATTAATTAATAACCCTACAAAAAGTAATTTGGGTTACGTCTCTTTTGTTTAAAAGTCGCGTCCATTAGAAAAGGTTATTAATGGAAAGGTTACACCTTTTTTGTTTAAAAGTCACGTCCATTAGAAAATATTATTGATGGAAAGGTTGCGTCTGTTTTGTTTAAAAGTCGTGTCCATTAGAAAATGTTATTGATGGAAAGGTTGCGTCTGTTTTGTTTAAAAGTCGCGTCCATTAGAAAATGTTATTGATGGAAAGGTTACGTCTGTCTTGTTTAAAAGTCGTGTCCATTAGAAAAAGGTTATTGATGATTACCCTTTTTTATACATATACAATTAGTAACTTAGATTACGACTCATTATTTCAAAAGCTGCGTCCCTTAGAAAAGTTATTAAAGGAATAGGTGATTATCAAATTACTATAAGGCGCCTCTTCAAAATGAAAAGAAAAAATATGGTTATGATCACTCACATTTTGTTTATAATAATAATAAGAAAATTAAACTGAACGGCGATGATCAAGCAGTAGTAGATGCGAACCCTTTCATTTTTTTGTTTACAAAAAAGATGATTCAAATGACGTGAAATAATAATTTAGATATGGCTTTTTTTCGATTTTCTTTCTATTTTTAACTTTGTTTTTTATTTGATTATTTAACTAAACAATATTGAAAGGCCAAATTTAATATACCTTTTTTTCATGTAACTATAACATTATTTGCAAATTTTATTCTGTTATCGTTGTGCAAACCATCGAATCAGTTTACGCGACGCGTTTATTTAATTGTCAATATAAAAAATAAGGGTATGTTGGTTCTATAAAAAAACCAAGTCGGTTCATTAATGAAAAGTCATGCACCTTTGGTTATTATTTAAAATAATAAAATAATTCTAAATCCTAACTACCATCACGACAACGCCAACAATTGAACGTCGCCATCGCATGTAGCGGTTGCGAAAGTGACGAACAAAATTATTGGTGTGCTTTTGATTAAATTTTCAAAATTAATTTCTAAGGTTTAAGAAATTACAGCTTACACTCTATGCTTTGCTCAACGCGCCGCTTGCGTTATGCGCATATAATGTGTATATGTGTGGGCGCTCGGGGGGCAAAAGTGAAAGTGCATTAATTTTAACGTTATTTTACTAATTTCATGAAAATAACGTTAAAAGAGGGGGATGGTTAATCATGCAGCATGTAGTGGCGCTGATAGCCGAAAGACAAGGGGGTACATGCACTAATCAACAGTTGTCTCAATTGCTGAGTGTTACGTGCCTTATGTCCAAGGCTTGATGCAAAACTACTATCGAGCCAAGTGTCTCACTTGAAGCTGTCTCTCTAATCCTACGGGGTAGAGGTAAGACTGTCTACATCTTACTCTCCTCAGACCCTACCTTAGCTTTGTTATTGGTGGGATTTACTGAGTATGATGATGATGACGACGACCCTATGCTTTGCTCATAATTGTACTAACCCCTAAAGTTTTATAGAATAATATAACCAATTAAACTAATACAAATATTAGTATCTTTAGAATTACTTTTACTGGAGAAGTATACATTATTTTTTAAATACTATTTATTTAATAGAACGTTACGTATATAACTATAATCAATTAATCGGTTTTTACAAAGTATTAAACTCATTAAAGATCCAACATAATAATTCAATATTTATAATCAACATACTAAAGACTTTCACTATCAAGATCCCGCTGCAACGCGCGAGGTAGCGTTAACTCATTACTCAAATACAAATATGAATTGATAATCTTTTTCTTATTAATTTTTAACAATAACACAAACAAAAACACACGTATATAAGGGTGTACATAAAAAATACTGTTATCAACAGAAATCCCATGATAACCATCACAACCAGACATTGTCGTAATTTTTTCATCATCATGATAATCATCGTTCACATATATAATCCTCAACATCTTCCTCATCAATCACATTACACAACGGCTTCTTCTTTCCATTCCCAAACTGCTCATAAAAAAGTATGAAGACATCTAAAAAAGTTGACGGTTGGCAGTGGGGAGAGGGCGTTGATGGGTGTGCCGTGACGATTAGAAATTGTCGTTTGAACAGTGGTTTTTGCTTTTGCAAACGTAAAAGGGGTAGCCAATAACCAGAGACCAAGAGGTGGCGGTTACAAATCACCGGGGATGAAGAGACGATGGTTACGCTAGAGAGGAAGAGACGAAGATACCAGTGGAAGCTTGAGATTTCCGATCGGGGGGTCGAAAACGTATATACCGAAAATTTCTATAAAACCGGGGGGTCAAAAACGTCTATACCCAAAAATTTTCTATACGAAGACTACCTACTCTCCAATACTGAGCGAAAAGTTTGGAGGGTCGGCCGCCCCCTCCCGCCCTCACGAAGCTACGCCCTTGGAAGATACGTTTCGCCGGGGACGTAAAGGCTTCTTTTCCAAATTTGTTTAGCCTTTAATCTTCAAAAATCTTAACAATTTTATTGAATATGGAATATGAGATCAAAAAGGCTGTGCAACAATGAAGATAAGAGGCAATCGCCTTTTTGTTTGCAGATATATATATATAATATATATATATATATATAGGGGAGGGTTATCTTGAGAACGCTAAATATTGCGAGAACCGTGAGAACGAATGAAAAAACCAATCAAAACCAATTTTTTTTTATACAAACCTCATTGTAATTAAGATACAACATCAAAACAAGAATTTATAACATCAAATAATTCATTTCTCATTTCAAAATCATTCTTTTTAAATTTTTTACACATGTGTAAATATAGCAGATTTACACATGTGTAAATGGCAAACTTACACATGTGTAAATTTTCTTTATTTACGAATTCATGTAAATTTAAACGTGTAAATTGAATTTCTAACATTGTATTCGAATAATAATGATAAGTGTAGAAAAAATTTTTGAATTTGAATTGTTTTTGACCAAGTTCTCATGGTTTTTTCATTTGTTCTCACGGTTCTCACAAATATTTAGGTTCTCATTTAAACCCTCCCCTATATATATATATATATATATATATATATATATATATATATATATATATATATATATATATATATATATATAGGGTGAGGTTCCAGCGTAAACAACATCCCAGGCGTGAACTGCGTGAACATATCTGGACCGTTGATTAATATGATCTTGATAATTTAAGTTAGTGGCATAATTGTAATTAACAAGTTGGCCTCGTTACCTATAGTTTTACTGAATATGGAATATGAGATCATAATTGTAATTTAAGTAGTTTAAGAATGCTTGGTTGATTTAAAATGGCAACGTTACCCTTTAAGTTAAATTAACTGTTATTAGTAATAAGCGGATTTTTGCATCTGCTTATACACAAGTGGAAAAATTTTGACTTCTTGACCCGTATCATTTTAGCCAAAATTCTTAAATTTTACCCTTTTGACCCGTTAGCTATTTTGATACAAACCAAACTGACCCATTTAAGAGAGCTTCTAACACCTACATCAAAGGGAGGTGGTGGTGCTGGTGAAGGTTTTGATGTTACAAAAAGTGGTGATGCAAGGGTTGGTCTTGTGGGATTCCCCTCTGTTGGAAAATCAACACTTTTACATAAGTTAACTGGCACTTTTTCAGAGGTACATATTTTATATATTTATTGTTGGAAATTAAATATGGTTATACTTTAAAATTTGTTGTTGGCCCACCAAAAGTATCAAGAACATCTTACATTATTATTGTTAAGTTTATGGTTATTGTTCAAATTACATTTGACATTCTAAAGGCCCATGGTATTATGTTGTTGCCAGGTTGCTTTATATGAGTTTACTACTCTCACCTGCATTCCAGGTGTTAATACATATCGAGGAGCTAAGATTCAAGTACTACTCTTATCTGTTTTACACTTTTACTTTTTTTTTGTTTTGGTGTATTAAAAAAAGAGATATACGAGTTCCAACATGAACCTTAAATAGATGTTGACTTAGGCCTGTAAATGAACAATGAACACGAACAAAGCCATGTTCGTGTTGTTCATTTAACTTTAACCGAACACAAACAGGAACATATAATCGAACACATTTTTTGTTCGTGTTCGTTTATTTAGAAAATGAGCATGTGCGTGTTCGTTTATGTTCGTTCGTTTAAAACCTAAACGAATAGTTCACGAACATAAACAATTTGAAGTTAGATGTTGGATAACTGGGTAGATGGGTGTATATTTGGATAGCAATTTGAAGTATTGAAGCCCTATTTTGTGTTTATACTGATATACTTGGTAATTTGGGAAAATGAGAATCTGAATTTTTATAATATGGTTAAAGCCTACGAATATGGCAGTTTGATTTGGACTAGAGACGAATGGGGAATACTATGGGCCCGATAAATAGGTAACCTGATGTTCTTCTCAACTTTTTTATTGAATGTACTTTTTAAGAATTACATTTGGTTGCTACGTCATCCAAATGTTAATAAAGACTAGAGGTGGCAAGATGGGCATGCTAGGCCAATTTTGTAATACGGGTCAGGTTATGTTAAATCAACCCGAAAACACTATTTAGTCTATCGTTTACAATAATTACTTTGTTTATCATTGCAATAATAATCTAAACTTTTTACACAGTTCTTCTAGGAGGTTCTATGCTTAAGAATGTAGCCTTTGGGAGACTTACAAGTTTAAATCCATTTGTTCCATTTTCTTTTCAGTCATTTTTTAAATTTGACCCGTTTGAGATAAAATAAAACCCAAATTGACCCATTTATAAGTAAAAGGGTAGTAGTTACCACTTTTATTACTAGAGATTAAACTTACAGCTTCGATGTTTGTGGGCTCGCAGATAAGGAAGTGGCTAAAATCACAGGACAATGTAGGAGTGGTGGATGGATCTCGGTTCTTTTTAATATTCATTTTGTTTCGGGGGTGAAATGATCTTATTACGGGATAATGCGCTTATAACGGATGCTTATGAAGTGATTATCAACTTTTTGTTTGTATACTTTACAATCTAACTGTTGGTGTTCGTTATGGTTATAAATATATAACTTATTGTGTTTGTTTTATATTTTCATTCTTGGTTTTGTACACTATTATTGTTGCGAGCTGGTGTGGAGCTCAATCTTACAGTAGACAAAATTACCAATTTAATTGATTTTGTTTATCTTTCAATCTTGGAAAACGTCAACAATCATGATTATTTTAGCAAGCGGGCTAAACTTGCACCTAAGAATGACGTGCATGAGATTAATGACAGTTTCATGTATTTCAATTTGTCGTCGTAATATAATTTATCCGGTTGTCTTTTACCGTGTATAAAATCATAATATTTAATCTCAACAGTATTAAGTCAATGTTTTATGTGTTTAGTTGGTGTTAAGCCACTCGCGAAACTCGCGGGTTCTTAGACTAGTATATATATATATATATATATATATATATATATAGGATTAGGTTCAAACGTGAACAATTTCTCCAGCGTGAACTAATCTTGGCCGTTAATTTATATGATCTTAAGATTTAAATGAGTGGCATGATGGTAATTATTTGGTTAATTTTTTTAATTTAATTAAATACAAAAGGGTATAACTGTAATTACGCAATCAAAATAATTCAAAAAAAGAAACCTAAATCTTTTTCATTATATTAAATACGTACCAAAACCAATGCTATTACTATATCTAATAATTACTTGAATTCATCTATTTTAAGCACAGTTTTATAAGAAAATATTTTATTCTATATTGAGACAAAGTAATAACTTGTTGAAGCTTGTGATGAAAACCTATCGATCTAGACCCCTGGCACTGGCAGTGCGGCGTCGCCACCAACCACGGTTACGGCACCACCGCCACTGAGCTCGCCGGAATCGTACCAGAAAGATCCAATAAGATTAAATTTTGTGCCGGAATCGGTGGTGCTGTGATTGTGATGGATGACGACAGGGGTGAAGTGGCTCGCGGCGGAGAGGAGTGCCGACAGCGGCGGCGAGGTTTTAGGGTATCGACGAACTCTCACAACCCGTGATAACACCAGATCTGTAAGTTTTCAACTCATTTTTTCGTTTCGAAACCATTCCGGATGGTGTTCTTCGCAGATCCATTTAAACCGATTTCCAGAAATTTCTTAAGCGATTCAATTTTGACTAATTCGTTTGCCCCAATTTTCATCTTCAAAACTGCAAAGTTTGAATTTCGTGCTTTTGTTGACTTGTCTGTATAATTTTTCTTCGTTAGGGTCATGATTGATAATGCTGGATGTGTAGACGCAACACGCAACACGCATCATGGTAATTTTCTATATATTTTTTTAAAGTTAATTCATGTATATTATATAAATTTATATTTACAAAATTAATAATTAATTATTTTTTTTTATTTCAGATTGACAGTGCAAGAAACGATGGAATTCTTCTTGAGGCTGTTCAAGTTCTTACAGATCTTAACCTTTCAATTAAAAAAGGTTATGTTTCCTCAGATGGAAGATGGAACATGGATGGTAATTATTATTAATATTATTATTTTTTTTTAAATTTAGATTTTATTTATTTATTTTTGTTAATAAAAAAGACATAATCATGCTGTTAGATTTACCTGTTTGCAAAGACATAATCAACTTTTTTTAAGGCGCTGTACACATGTGTATTCTGAGTTTGCTCTGTTTTTAAAGCGTTGTACACATGTGTATTCTGGTTTTGCTATGTTTTTAATGCGATTTACACATGTGTATAGCGTTTGTTTTTGTGATATCTCATATTTTTTTGTGTATTGAATGTGTAAAGTTGTTGATGTACACTTGTGAATTATGCAACATACTAATTGCTGAGTTTTTTGTGTTATTATAGGAGACGTCGTAAACGAGGAAAGTGGAGATGGAAGGTCGATAAGGATGATTCACGTATGTTTGTTTGCTTGGTTGATAAGGATGATTCAGCATACAACGCGGCGAATAGTTGTAAAAGACTATGTCTTTTTTTATTTTTCCGATTATGTTGCGTTTATTGTTTTCACGAAACTTGAACTTGTAATTGTATGTTTTTTTTTTTTGGTTTGGCAAACATTATGGAAATTGTTATTTGCTTAATATAAAATAGGTTTACAAGTTTTGTTTATATGTATGTATTATGTAGCTAATTACACATATGTACCATGCTGAGTACACATGTGTACTGTTCAATTCATATCAAAGTACACATGTGTATACCGTTGAAATATGAAGGTTACGTGAATCTTAAAAATCATAATCCGAATTCTGGTGGTGAAATCTAAAAAATAAAAATGAAATAAAAGATAATGTGGATAATGAATTTAAAATAGGAAAGATGTAACTTAATTCAATTATTAAAATAATGATTTAAATTTAATTTTTTATATAATTACAATCATACCCTTAACAACTAAAAAGGAAATCAATGGTCCAGATTAGTTCACGCAGTTCACGCATGGGATTAGGTTCACGCTGGAACCCTACCCGGGTGAGGTTCCAGCGTGAACAACATCCCAGGCGTGAACTGCGTGAACATATCTGGACCGTTGATTAATATGATCTTGATAATTTAAGTTAGTGGCATAATTGTAATTAACAAGTTGGCGTCAACCTGCGCGTTGCGGCGGGACATAATCAAAGTGGAAATATATATGTAAAAAGCTTTTAAAACAGACAAAGTGTCTGTGGCGCAACCCGACCCATTTAATCGCACATATTGACTTTTTTACCTGGCCCACTTGAACTATCCATATTAAACATTTATCATGTGTTACACCTAATGTCCTAATGAATCGTGTCTCTCTATTTGCAAAAGTTAATATTGACCTCTCTACATGTGACCAAACGAATCTTCAAATCCTAAAAGTTAGAAGGTAGCCTATGCAATATCTAAAGGGCAACAATATGCATATAGTTTTGAATAGCAAAAAAACATAACAGATGCAAGATCATTGAAATATCACTTGGTTAACAGGTATGTGTCGCCATTATGGGGTAACCCACTTCATAGAGTCTCATGCCACTTGGAGGGAGGTCCCAGCTTCCAGATTCAAATCTGGGCAAAGTGAGTTTATTAAATCACTTGGTGTAATAAAAGGTGTAAGTAAGCTTTCTAATTAAAAAAAAAAAGTTAACAGGAATGTGGAAGCTGTGGGGATGTGGAATAGTTGACATTTCTGACTTTCTATCTACCAGTAGTAAGCACCGTAGCAGAATAAAGAAGAGAAAAAAAATCATTCTCAAAGAAATCATATATTTATAGCCTATCACTTAATATTATAGGACTTTGTTATATCTATAATTGTTTTAAAAACTTAGAATGATATGAAAGAAACTAAAAGGACCGACCCAGATGAATATGCAACCGAATAAACCAAATTTAAAACAAAACATTCTAAAAACGACAATAAAATGAAGGACTAAAATGAATCCCTTAGGTTTTCGGCCGTGACTAAAACCAATACACTTAGTAAATAATTATAAAGACCCGCCAGAAATTGGCCAGAAAAGTACAAAATTACATCAAATATATCGCCTAATAAACCAACCACCAAATAACCTACACATCAAAAACACCAAATTCAAAGAAACAGTTAAAGGGTCAATTTGTATTCAGACCCTACTGCAGGCGAATCTTATGAAACAGGTTGTTAGACTTCTATGAGACTAGACGGTATGGGGGCCGGCTAAGGCCCGGCGAGCCCCGGCGCCGGTCCCCCACACCGCCCCCCCCCCAATCCTTTTCCGGCTTCCCCAGCAACCCAAGGCCGTTCTCGCCGGTCCTCCCTTCTCCTTCCTTCTCTCACATATACCTATACATACATACATATATATACATAAAGGGGTTCATCCCCCACCCCCTAGGTCCATCCCCTCCAAGCCACTCCTACATGGCGCCGACGTGGCGGCCCATCCTCTTGGGGATGAGGCTCTCCATACCCTTTAGTCTGAAGCATTTCATCAAACAGATGGTGTGCAAACACCAAAGTGTCCTCTCAATAAATGCTCATGAAAACATCATACCAAGTAACACAACATAAGAAAAATCAGCAGATTAAAAGCTGTTTATTTATAGTCAATACCTAAAAGGGGCAAATAAATAAAATACTATTAACAATCAAACATACATGAACAACTTAGCAAATTAATAACAAAACCTGGTGGTAAAACCTGACCATGGAAGTTGTAGCTAGTGTAATTCAAAGAGGAATTTGTGGGATGAGATTGCTGGTTAAGTGTAACAACCCGCACTTTCATGCGTTGTTACTACTCGATACACTCGTTACGCTTAGCACCAGAGATTCGGATCATAATGTAACTATATCAATTATATCGCTAAATCGAAGTATAATTGAATAATTACGCATATTCTATCGCAAATACAAACCTACTTTCATAAATTATAATACTCACGATGATGATTGAGCAAGGGCTTAATCTACCTTCCTCGATAACCGTGAGGTGTCAAAACATAATCAAGCAACACTAACAAAGACTATCGGGTGAGTACCATGTCTCCAGCCATCGTGACGATGACGACAACACGAGCAAGTAGTGCCCCGATAATCATTGTGGCACATCACATCGAAGAACGCACTCGAAGGCACGCGTAACTCGATCATCGCACCGAATATTGGTTATATAGATACGTATGTACGGCCCTTTTGTGATCAATTATGATAAATAATTAAATAATTATATAAATATATGAAAATACGGCCCAAAACAGTCGAAATCGCGCCAAAAAAGAAGACCCAGGGCTTCCGTACGGACGGGCCAGCCAAACGGCTGGGCCAGTCGATCGGACGGGCCAGCCAATCGGCTGGGCCGCCCGATCGAACGGGCCAGCCGATCGGCTGGGCTGGCCGATCGGACAGACAGCGAATCGGCTGGGCCCATTTGATCGAACGGACCAGCCGGTCGGCTGGGCCGTCCGATTGGACATGCCAGCCAATCGGCTGGGCCGGCCGACCGAACGGGCCAGCCGATCCGGCCCACCTTTCCTCCTTTTTCCTCTTCCCTTGCCTATAAATACCCCTCTATCACCCTCAAACACTTGTTGTTGCTGCTGTTACTCGACCAAGACGTTCCAGCCCCTTAATCTTCCGATTTCTCGCGATTCTTGTAAGTTTTCAACCCGAATCTTGTACTTCCTTGATCTATATGCAATCCTTCATCTTTCTACCTTTCAAAATTCAACTTTTAACCGTGAAATCAACGGATTTGGAGTGTTCTAGGGTGATGTCACCATGGAGTTCTTCAAGGGTGATGTCATCCCATGAAGAACAACTCAGATCCGAATGGTTTCCATACGATTCTTCATGAATCTCGTCCAAATCAATGTTTTCTAATCAAGAAGCCATGGATTTGAGATGTTCAGATTGATTTCATCACAAGGTTCTTATGAACTTCAAGTGTTGGCCTCATTCCACCAAGAACAACTCAAATCTAAGGAACTCCATAAGGATGATCAAAGTTTCACACCAGATCTATACATAAAAACGGTAGAAACAGAGCTTAGACCGACCTTCTACTCATTCTTAGTGTCGTGTTGGTTAAGGATCTGATTCCTACCGAAGAGACGACCAATTTCGGGTTAAACACGGAAAAACCATCAAGAACGGCCAGTTCTGATGAAACGGGGTGATTCCCGGCCATTAGAACAGGTCGGAATTGATGGGATTTCAGTTGTTCAACACGTCACCACAACGTCTCGACCAAAAACACCGAAAACACTCGAAAATCATCAAAAACAGCTGGACAGGCTGGCCGATCGAGCGGCCCAGTCGATCGAGCGTGTCACACCCCCAAATAACCACCTAGGGCATATCCCTATTGGAGGTGCAACGATCCAACAAGGAGCCACCAACCATATCAAACACAAGTTATAATGTATTGAAATACCCAATTGAAAGAAATGTATCGTTTGAAAAGTTAAACCAAAACCAAAGTATTGAGCGGAAGCATAAATGTATAAGTGTGTAAATGTATCAAAAGCAAATCAAAATAACTGTTTATTATGACCACAACCACTCCAGCAGCATCAGACAGCAAGCTCCCAAGTTCCTTCAATAATTACCTACAAGCATGCAACAAGTGTGTCAGACTACGCTGGTGAGTTCAAGGTTTTGTTAACAAGTTATGTTACCATATGTATGTTATTACGATTTAACGCTGCGATACAATGTTGCTCATGCTAGATACCCCAGGGAATGTGCCCATGTGTATCCGGGGAGTGGGTACCCCTTAACGACCGATTGCTATGTTGCCTTCGTTAGATACCCTAGGGAGAGTGCCCATATGTATCCGAGGAGTGTGCCTCTAACAACCATAGCCATACCCAGATAATTAGTTCACGCCCGTCCTTACGGCCCGGTGTGAGGTTTCCCACCTAATAGCGCTATCAACTAATTACCCCCATTGCCCTCCAGGCAATAACCAAAACCGATTAAGTTGTTTACCCAATGTTTCCCTTCCAAATGTTTACCCGTTGTCCCAAACCACCGGGACGCATGCTTGAGAAAATGCAATGAACTCACCTTGGTTTGCTCGGCAGATAATTTATTTGTCAATATACTCTATTCAATCTCGTCCTATCATAGGTATTACGTTTAATCAGATTCACATACCATTAATCACGTATTCCAGTAGCACATAGGTCACGTTTCATATAACCACACATACTTGATCAAATTTCATGAACATTATCACCTATTTAAATTCTAACTCTTCCACTATCTAGATGTTTGCACAATCCCATTCACAAGTCACAACCCCTATCAATATGCACAATATATGATATGTTCACAACCCACTCCAAATCATAATCCCCACAAAAATCGAGATAAAACAACATGAAACAAAATGTTTATAAAAGCTATTGCCCCAACAGTTAATATGCCATTCGATTACCACCCAAAAATCCCATCCGGCCCATTGCATTAATAGATTAATTCAATATTAACTAAACAATCCAGCCCACTTGCAGTCTTTGGCCCAATTAAAGAAACGTGCGAGCCCCACAAACGTTCAAACAATGCAACCCTCTTATTGCCCTTCGATTTGTTCCTGCACTACTACCTAGTGAACACCCAAAACCTTCTGATTATAAAAATCCTAGCAACCCATCATGCACCCACCCATGGCTTTACTATCATTAAAATTATCATGCATGCAGTTCATTGGAGATCATCATATTGTTCGAAGTCATGCAACCAACATACAGTACACCCTATATAAATTTAAAATCCATCACATTGCATACCATCCTTACTACATCAAACCATATAGGACAAAAAGCATATTCAATTCACAGCCATCATCTTCTTATAAACCCAACATTAATTCCAAACTCATGACATTTATGCTAACATCTAACAGAGAAACTATTACCTCTAAACATGCACAATCATGTTGTTCATTCAAATGAAAACACACAGATCCTATCATCTTATAGTTTTATTATCACTTAAAACATGAACAGAAGCATATGTATATATCGGTTCATTATATCATCAATATTCATATCTCGTGTCTACACCAAACATGTCGGTCCGTATCCGCGTTCATATTATTATGCAGAATTCGTACCGAAACTATCATTCAAACCTACTCCCTACGTTTTTGTTTGGATACAATATGTAACATTGATATACGCAGTTACGTGTACATGTATTACTAGGATCCATGTAAATTTTCATAGTTTTAAAACGAAGTCGACCGGCAAGAGTGAAGCGAATCCAGCATCATATGTAATTTTCATACGTTCATGCATAACATCGATTCGGAACGATACATATACACACCAACAAACGAACATATACATCCATATAGTTTCACGTAATCGCTTTATCATTATCAAACATAATTACCATTAATTATAATACCAATTCAGGCCAAAGTAGGTGTGAGTTAACTAACCGAGACTCGGGATTCGAAAGAACACGTCAAGAACAGGAGAGGATCTTGCTTCAATTGGAGGGGAGGGGGTTGTTGTCGGTTTGGATGACCAGGAAGAGGAGATTAGGGTTTAAGTGTTTTGGAGTTGTGGTGATATTATGATGCATGGTACGTATATATCATCTGAGGGGTTTGGCGGTTTAGGAGAGGTGGGCCGAAGCCACCAAGAGGAAAAAGGAAAGGGAAAAGTGGGTTATGGTTGGGCTGGACCTAAGAAAGCAAATGAGCTGCACTTTGTTGTTTTTGGTTATACACTTAATAATCCATCAAATTCATTGTTTTTAAAGGTTTCATATCCCATTTATTTATGTATACGATAGTGGGGGTGGGGGGGGGGAATTACTAGGTCATGACTTCTTTTTATTATTTTTTTTAACTAATAATCAACGGATTTTTAAATATAATAATTTGATAGCCAACATATAACAAAACGGTTCGGGTCGATTCAACATAATGTGAATTTGGTTTCGATTACACGTTTGCACACTATAAAAGGAACGGTTTTTACCTCGAAGTTACGGGTTGTCACATCATCCCCAAATTGAAAGAAATTTCGTCCCGAAATTGGCAAGTAAGCACAGAGGAATGAAGTGATGAAAACTCTAATTAAACTATATGTAATACTACGCAAATAATAATCACAAATAAAAATCAAGCATTACAAGCAATCACTAAACATTCAAGTACTGCACAGGCACTACGTAAACCAAATTGTAAAAACAGGATTGCTAGGTCAGTTGGGTGCCACATCATCCCCAACTTGAAAGGGAATTTCGTCCCGAAATTCGCCAAGGATATCGAAAGTTGGTCCCACCGTTGAACAATCGGGGATAACAGAGCTTCACCTGATCTTTGCGTTCTCCCACCACAAATTTCCACTATTTCTTAAGCTTAACAGCTTCCCAAGGGGTTCAAGTACAAATCCTGGATCTGTGACTAGGTTCTCATTTCCATATATGTGTTTCTGGTTGCTAAAATCCTACCTTGACTTTCCCATATGTCAAACTTCGTTCCCATGCGTGGCTATCTGGGCCTTCAGGCCCGGTCACCCACATTTGGTTTTCAGGTTTCAATGCGTCCTATAAAAACTCAGGTGAATAGGATATCGAGGCCCATGTGCTTCGCCTACCCCACTTCCCTAAGCTGAGAAAGCTGAGAAGACGTCCTCCTAATTTGGTTCCCAAGAGTTCACCGCTCCCAGCAGTGCTAACGAGGTTAAGGCTACGCAATCTTCGAAAATCCCGTGATGAATCTGTGATAGTATCCAGCGAATCCAAGGGATTGCTGTATCCCAGAAGGAAATCAGGAATGGCATAAGGTCAATTCTGGAATTCTACCTAACGATGTGGAGGTAAACCAGGGAGCTCTTCAGGAAAGACATCAGGAAACTCTCGAACAACCGGAAGGTCTTCGAGTTTCCTTTCGTCAGTCTGAGAGTCAGTAATAAGGGCCAAGAGGGAAGGATAGCCCTTACGTAGACAACTTAGAGCCTTCATGGCTGAGATAATACCAACTGTAGCACCGCTACGATGACCCTGAACAGATAAAGATTCACCACTAGCAAGGGGAATACAGACGACTTTCTCCTTGCAGAGAATTTCTGCCTGATGTTTGGATAACCAATCCATTCCTACAACTACGTCGAAGCTTCCGAGAGTGACAGGGAGTAGGTCAATGTCGAATACTTGACCCAAGAGATCTAATTTGCACCCCATGAGGACATGAGACGCTTCAATAGTTTTACCATTTGCTATTTCCACTACATGTTTCTATATATGGAAATGAACTAATTTAGGAGTCGAAAACGAGGGAAGTGTTCAGGTTCATCACATTAAGAACGATTAACTACCATGTTAATACACAACAGGGAAGAACCCCTCTTACACTCGTTAAGCCTCATTGGGATTTGCATGCACCACGCGTTATTATTATGTGTGCACCCATGATAATAAGGCGGTTTGCATGCTCCTCTCGATGCTTCTTAACTTATGTTTGAAGTTTCTCCCACCCCAATCAACACAAAACAAGCACTACCAACAAGATTAGGATTTACTAGATGTAAGTGTTATGTTACACTATCAATGTGTCATGATGCCTACCATGTGGTATCGTGCATGCTATAAATATAGTTACGTTTACTAGGCATATAAAGCATAAGCTAACGAGGAACAAACCTTGCAGTCTGAAGCTGAGTGTCATGGTCATCGTTTGGGTCAATTCGGTTATAGTCTGGTTTTATGAAAACGTTTTAAAACCGAGTTCTCTATAACCAGTGGCTCTGATACCAAACTGTCACACCCCCAAATAACCACCTAGGGCATATCCCTATTGGAGGTGCAACGATCCAACAAGGAGCCACCAACCATATCAAACACAAGTTATAATGTATTGAAATACCCAATTGAAAGAAATGTATCGTTTGAAAAGTTAAACCAAAACCAAAGTATTGAGCGGAAGCATAAATGTATAAGTGTGTAAATGTATCAAAAGCAAATCAAAATAACTGTTTATTATGACCACAACCACTCCAGCAGCATCAGACAGCAAGCTCCCAAGTTCCTTCAATAATTACCTACAAGCATGCAACAAGTGTGTCAGACTACGCTGGTGAGTTCAAGGTTTTGTTAACAAGTTATGTTACCATATGTATGTTATTACGATTTAACGCTGCGATACAATGTTGCTCATGCTAGATACCCCAGGGAATGTGCCCATGTGTATCCGGGGAGTGGGTACCCCTTAACGACCGATTGCTATGTTGCCTTCGTTAGATACCCTAGGGAGAGTGCCCATATGTATCCGAGGAGTGTGCCTCTAACAACCATAGCCATACCCAGATAATTAGTTCACGCCCGTCCTTACGGCCCGGTGTGAGGTTTCCCACCTAATAGCGCTATCAACTAATTACCCCCATTGCCCTCCAGGCAATAACCAAAACCGATTAAGTTGTTTACCCAATGTTTCCCTTCCAAATGTTTACCCGTTGTCCCAAACCACCGGGACGCATGCTTGAGAAAATGCAATGAACTCACCTTGGTTTGCTCGGCAGATAATTTATTTGTCAATATACTCTATTCAATCTCGTCCTATCATAGGTATTACGTTTAATCAGATTCACATACCATTAATCACGTATTCCAGTAGCACATAGGTCACGTTTCATATAACCACACATACTTGATCAAATTTCATGAACATTATCACCTATTTAAATTCTAACTCTTCCACTATCTAGATGTTTGCACAATCCCATTCACAAGTCACAACCCCTATCAATATGCACAATATATGATATGTTCACAACCCACTCCAAATCATAATCCCCACAAAAATCGAGATAAAACAACATGAAACAAAATGTTTATAAAAGCTATTGCCCCAACAGTTAATATGCCATTCGATTACCACCCAAAAATCCCATCCGGCCCATTGCATTAATAGATTAATTCAATATTAACTAAACAATCCAGCCCACTTGCAGTCTTTGGCCCAATTAAAGAAACGTGCGAGCCCCGCAAACGTTCAAACAATGCAACCCTCTTATTGCCCTTCGATTTGTTCCTGCACTACTACCTAGTGAACACCCAAAACCTTCTGATTATAAAAATCCTAGCAACCCATCATGCACCCACCCATGGCTTTACTATCATTAAAATTATCATGCATGCAGTTCATTGGAGATCATCATATTGTTCGAAGTCATGCAACCAACATACAGTACACCCTATATAAATTTAAAATCCATCACATTGCATACCATCCTTACTACATCAAACCATATAGGACAAAAAGCATATTCAATTCACAGCCATCATCTTCTTATAAACCCAACATTAATTCCAAACTCATGACATTTATGCTAACATCTAACAGAGAAACTATTACCTCTAAACATGCACAATCATGTTGTTCATTCAAATGAAAACACACAGATCCTATCATCTTATAGTTTTATTATCACTTAAAACATGAACAGAAGCATATGTATATATCGGTTCATTATATCATCAATATTCATATCTCGTGTCTACACCAAACATGTCGGTCCGTATCCGCGTTCATATTATTATGCAGAATTCGTACCGAAACTATCATTCAAACCTACTCCCTACGTTTTTGTTTGGATACAATATGTAACATTGATATACGCATTTACGTGTACATGTATTACTAGGATCCATGTAAATTTTCATAGTTTTAAAACGAAGTCGACCGGCAAGAGTGAAGCGAATCCAGCATCATATGTAATTTTCATACGTTCATGCATAACATCGATTCGGAACGATACATATACACACCAACAAACGAACATATACATCCATATAGTTTCACGTAATCGCTTTATCATTATCAAACATAATTACCATTAATTATAATACCAATTCAGGCCAAAGTAGGTGTGAGTTAACTAACCGAGACTCGGGATTCGAAAGAACACGTCAAGAACAGGAGAGGATCTTGCTTCAATTGGAGGGGAGGGGGTTGCCGTCGGTTTGGATGACCAGGAAGAGGAGATTAGGGTTTAAGTGTTTTGGAGTTGTGGTGATATTATGATGCATGGTACGTATATATCATCTGAGGGGTTTGGCGGTTTAGGAGAGGTGGGCCGAAGCCACCAAGAGGAAAAAGGAAAGGGAAAAGTGGGTTATGGTTGGGCTGGACCTAAGAAAGCAAATGAGCTGCACTTTGTTGTTTTTGGTTATACACTTAATAATCCATCAAATTCATTGTTTTTAAAGGTTTCATATCCCATTTATTTATGTATACGATAGTGGGGGTGGGGGGGGGATTACTAGGTCATGACTTCTTTTTATTATTTTTTTTTAACTAATAATCAACGGATTTTTAAATATAATAATTTGATAGCCAACATATAACAAAACGGTTCGGGTCGATTCAACATAATGTGAATTTGGTTTCGATTACACGTTTGCACACTATAAAAGGAACGGTTTTTACCTCGAAGTTACGGGTTGTCACAGAGCGGCCCAGCCGATCGGCTGGTCCATACGTTTGATGTTAAGAAAAGATCTCTTGCAGTAAGGTTGGCTAGAGATTTCTTGTAAAAACACTAGCCCTACTCAGTTCATAATGAGAAGATTTTCATCTTCTTTATCATTTTATCATTATGCACATAAGAGAGGAGCCGTATGAGATGAAAATCTCATGTACGGTTCTGTAACGGAGATTCTTTGAATTGAATGACGACCGTAACGGATGTCAGCTCAATCCGAAGGAAATTATGCGGAAGCTTTACAGAATTATTATGAAGCTATGCGACTAGAAATTGATCCCTATGACCGAAGTTATATACTCTATAACATAGGACTTATCCACACAAGTAACGGAGAACACACGAAAGCTTTGGAATATTATTTTCGAGCGCTCGAACGAAACCCATTCTTACCACAAGCTTTTAATAATATGGCCGTGATCTGTCATTACGTGCGACTATCTCCACTATAGAAAGAAAAAAGTAAAGAAAGATCAAATTCGCTAGTAAATACTAGAAAAAGGGCTTTCTACATATGCATCGTCTTAAACAACGATTTTTATTAGCTGTAGAAAAGAAAGAAACTTCATAGAATTTGAAAGATCGAGCGGCCCACTCGATCGGGCGGTCCATCCGAATGGGCCAGCTCAGTTCAATTTTTTTTGTCCAATTTCACGTAGATCGATACCGTTTAACGCGTAATCCAATGCTCATGTGATTAGTCTGAAATCAGGACATTCTCAGGCACCATTCCGTCAATCCAACCGAATACGCACTGTGAGTATACTTGACCCCTTTTATCGAATTTTGGGTGTAACATACGTTCCTTATAAATCAAACTTATCAAACGAATGATTCAATTGTCAATCTATCACTTGCGAATAACTGTTTGCATAGATATACGTGATGCTAGTTGCATGTATGCTAGGACTTATACTCGTGACGTCCTACCCAGACTAGTATAGTACTATTGCGCCCGACGGGGTCTAGTTATGCCATCGAAGAGTCGAGCATCGAGGACTTAGCTGGTAATATCAGTTTTGTGAGTATATATGTCGTGTATTACGTTTATGCATATGGAAATTCGCAGCACTTTTAATCTATTATACTATTACATATCAAACCTGTATACTCGCCAATACTTTTGTATTGACAATATTTTAACATATGTTGCAGGATTAGTCGAAGTCTACATCAAATCAAGCTAGGAAGTCTAGAAACTCACCTAAATTCTAAGTTGACGGATTTGAATTGTTCGAGAGGACAAGAAATCTGTGGTAACTTATGTGATTGTATTGTTTGTTAGTATGGGATGACAAATGTAATGAATATTATCGCAATATAGTTGTTATGGATTCTCTTGAGCAATCTGATTCGCCTAGTGCCGCGCCCCGATGATTCCGCCATCGGTTGGGGTGTGACATTAAGAATATGGAAATTTTATTTAGAAGATCTTGACTATGACTTGTTTGTAAAATGCCAACAATATTTTACAACTATTTAAGAAACAATTATTGATCTCAACCAATGTGGAAGCAAGAGAGTAGTATGTAAACAAAAATTTTAAAAATTAACAAATATGTTATGGAGTAACCCAAACCAAACTCCCAAAAACTGAATAATAAACCCGATCAACACCCTAAATGTACAACCTAAAATGTACGGAGTTTAACACGTAATCATAAAGGACACACCTTTTTGCAAGGCCCCCACACTGACACTTCCTCGTACAGCAAATGACACCACTAAAGTAATCCAAATACCAACAAATACACAAATTAAATGAAAAAACAAATCGCATAAACATGCAACTTGAAGTATATGCCCAACCCACTAAAAGATATGTCGCAACCCAATATGCGAATCGTTGGCAACCGCAACTCTTTAATGAAAACTCACCACTGTTCAATAAACACCCGTGTGCCTCTTCCCGTAATCAACTTAATGTCTTAAGACCACCCGTAGTGGGGCGTGGTTTTTAAAAAAAAAATGAAAAAAAAACGCCTTATAACGCCGGCCCACCATTACGCCAGGCGTTTTTTGGCGTGTTTTTTGAAAAAAAAAAACGATTTGGCGTTTTATTTAAAACGCTTTGCTCATGTTGACCCACCAATCACAACACCCCAACGGCTAGTTGTGGGTTTTTTATTTTTTTTATTTTTGAACTATTTACCTATATATATATATATATACATATATATATATATATATATATATATATATATATATATATATATATATATATATATATATATATATATATATATATATATATATATATATATATATATATATATATATATATATATATCTATGTAGTGGAAGGTTCAAATGAGAAGAATTTTTTTGTAAGAAGAAAAAAGAATAAGTTTCAACCAATAAGAATGTTTCATTTTACTTCATTTAATATTTGCATTTAATTTTAATGTAAGGGTATATTTGTAAACTTACATAGATCATTAATTTCTAATCTTCCTTTTTAATAGCTAACTACATTAAATTTGTAACTTATTTTCAAAATATATATTTTTTCAAAAAATAAAAAAAAATAATTTAGAGTGTAGGACAAATTACTAGGTGTGTAGGATAAATTATGAGTTGTGTAGGATAGATTTAAGTATGTGTAGGATAATTTTCGAAATGTGTAGCATAACTTTTTATGTGTGTAGGCAATGAAAATTAGTGTAGAAAATAATATTCTTTATAAGTAATTAATTACTTAAAGATTGTAATAAATGAGATGAAAAAATAACTACTTAATATTTTACAATTGTACCCTTTGTTCTTTTTCTTCTCAATTAATTTTTCTTCTCAAATGAACCTCCCCCTATATATATATATATATATATATATATATATAGGGTTAGGATCATGAGTGAACAAAATTCTTGTTTGTGAACAGAGTGAACTAATCTCAGCCATCCATTTGTTTTTTAATTAAATGGATAGGATTGTAAATTTACCTTTACTTGTCATAAATTAGATTTAAATCATTTTGTTTTAATTCTTGATTTCAGTTACACGTTTCCTATTTAAATCATTTTGTTTGAATTCTTGATTTCAGTTACATGTTTCCTATTTTGTAGAGATTATACCTTTTCTCATGACATATTTACATATATGTACTTTTTAATTTACATGTGTATTTATGTGTATAAAACAGTTTGGTTGAATAGAAACTGTGTATAAAATATACATAAACAGAACTAATAAATGGTTTATACACATATGTAATTGTATTGGATACTCAAAGTACACATATGTATTATTCAAATTACATATGTATGCATGTGTATAAAATGGATATACATATGTGTATAAAATAGGTTGGCTGAATAGTAATTGTGTTTATTTTTAAATTAATAAATTAGTTAATTGGTGAGAGAAATGAAGAGAGAGAATGTAATTAAATATTTAATTGGAAAGAGAACTAGTTAATAATTTACACTTATACCCTTTCCATTTATTTTCTACACATAAATAATTAGGAAATTGTCATTATTATAAATCTCAAGATCTCCTAAATCAATGGACAAGATTTGTTCATTTTGTTCACAAAAACAATATGGTTCACTCTTGAACCCTACCCTATATATATATATATATATATATATATATATATATATAAACTCATTCATTTTCAACCAAAACTATCTCAAAAACTCTCTAAAAAACACAACCATTTTATAAAAAACTTGATGGATTCTCCTAGTTCTTCATCCATGGTAAATTTTTACTACAACGAGTATTTTGCGGATGGCGATGGTTCCACCGATGAGGAGGTTGAGCAAGAGGCGATTACGAGTGCTTGTCAACTAGCGGTGAGATATGTGAAGCATTGTCATCGCCCCCCAAGTTCAAAAAAATAAAAGAGGTTATATTGAACGAGACCGACGTGCGGCACACGATCGTTTGATGAAAGATTATTTTGATGAGGCGCCGACATTTTCGAAAAGTGTACGTCGGCGTTACGAATCCTTGCTTATGGAAACACTACCGACATCAACGACGAGTATCTAAAAATGGCCGAGAAAACAACGCGAGACAGCTTGGAGCATTTTTGTCGCGGTACAATTCCTATACTTTACTTTAAAAAAAAACGACGAGTATGTTTGCAATTTTTTTTGAAGCTTATGTTTGTCTATGTTTTTTTATAAAGGTATTATTGATGTGTACGGTGCGCGTTATCTTAGAACGCCCACATGGGACGACCTTCAAAAGATCTACGAGGTACATAATGCGGAGCATGGTTTGCCTGGTATGATCGGGAGCATAGATTGCATGCATTGGCGTTGGGATAACTGCCCGACTGCATGGCGAGGCCAACACACACGGGATGACCAAAAAGGACCCACTATTATTCTTCAGGCGGTTGCTTCACAGGACCTTTGGGTTTGGTCGGCTTACTTTGGCGCGGTCGGGTCATGCAATGATATGAATGTTTTTGAACAATCTCCGTTGTTAGAGGAGTGGATTTTTGGCAAAGCTCCAAAAGCGTCGTTTTATGCAAATGGAAACTACTACCCTCATGGATATTATTTGAGCGACGGAATTTATCCTAGGTATTCGATTTTCGTGAAGAAGTTTAGTGATCCTATTGATGAAAAAAGAGCATACTTTAAAAAGGTTCAAGAGTCTTCACGAAAAGACATTGAGAGATACTTTGGGGTTCTTAAACAACGCTGGCAATATTTGAGAAATCCTTGTCGTGCATGGAGCAAGCAAAAAATGAGAGATGCTATGTACGCTTGTATAATCATACACAACATGATTTTGGAAGACAAAGGAAAGGCGATATGCCAGAATTATATGCTAGAAGCCGTTCAAGAGGACCATCCACAGGCGTCAATGGAAGAAAGAGTGAATAATGCGCGAGAGTTGCGTTACGAACCGTACCATTCCCAGTTAATGGTTGATTTGGTACACCACGCATGGTCGGTTCGGCATGTACCACCTGAGAGAGAGGAAGAAACAGAGGACGAAGTTGGCGAGGGTGAAGAAAGCGAAGACGAAAACTAGTGTTTTTTTTTAATTTAATCGGATTTTAATTTTTTATTTCTGGTAGGTGTATTTTTTTTTAATTTAAGGAAGTATTTAAAGTTTAAAAAAAATAATTGTGAAATGATTGCATGGGCGTTATTGGAATAATGCCCCACTACACCACTTTTGCAATAATGGCCCATGCTGACTGGGATGACACATGTCGAATAATGCCCCATGGTGGGGGCATTATTTTATTTTACCACTACACATCTAATACAGTATAAAACCAACCCACCAATAAAAACACACACACAGATCATTGCTCTTCATGCGGGTACGTGTCTTATCTTTCCAACCAAGACAACCCTTCCCTAATATCAAAACCGAAGATTGGATACCCATAACGACCAGAACTCCTGAAGGGTCGATTTAAAACGAAATCTGTGTCGGAGTCGTTGGTGTGTGATCTCACCGGTGACATTTCTGTGACTGCAATGGAATCGTTGGTGTGTGATATGACCGGTGACATTTCCGTGAGAAAGTAATTGCCGTCGCCGTCGCTGGTGTACATATTATATTATGGAGTTAGGAGATTTGTGGTGAGCGGTTACGACTCACCGTAGACGTAGAGGCTACGCTTATGATTTTTTGAAAGGTTTTGCGTAGTGGTTTTTGCTTTTCCAAACCTAAACAGGGTAATTATCGATGGAGACAAATAGGCGGCGGTTACAACTCATCGGGGAGGAAGAGATGGCGGTATGACTCGCTGGAGATGAAAAAGCGACGGTTACAATTTTGGATAGTTTTCGGTTTACTAAAATTTTGTTTTTATGGCAACAATATTGGTAGCAACTCTGGTGTAAATGTTAGGATGTTGAACGGAAACTCTGTATGTGAAATTTGGATATTTCGTACGGATGAAGTGAAAGGGAAGGGCTCCCTTTTATGTTGTGCAATATTTTTTTCATGAACTATCACAACGGTCTGTAAAAGTCAACACCCGTGCGAATTCAAACGACACATCCCTTGCCTTTTGTGACATTCTATTTCCGAGGAGGCGTGACCTCAAAAATATATGATTACAGTTAAACAAAGACATAAATATTGTAGGCAAACCAAATATTGTAGGCAAACCATATATCACAAATTCGTAGAAAGTCGCGAGTTGTGATGCATTTTCTACGGAAAATGGTGTCAGAAATTTTAATTTTTCTAGTAGTGATCACTACTAGAAAAGTGGTCATTTTGCTACGGAAATTTCCTACGCAAAAAAATGCGTCGCAAATTCTGACACATTTACTACGCATTTCCTACGGAAAAAAGACCTTGATTTTTTTGGGCAATTGGTGACACAATAGTGACAAATATACTAATTCTAAGTATTGTGTCGGAAATGCGTAGCAACTTGCTACGCATATGCGTAGCAACTTGCTACGCATTTTCGATGGAACCATTATTTATTTGTTGGAATTAGATTTATATGTTAAATTCATTTAAATATTAATTGTTGCGTCAGAAATGCGTAGCAACTTGCTACGCATTTATGACGAATTATTTATTATTATACTTCGATTTTATTTTAATGTTTAATCAGCATTATTGTTAATCATTGCGTAGGAAATGTGTAGCAACTTGTTACGCATTTGTGATGGAAAATTTATTGTGTAGGAAATGTGTAGCAACTTGCTACGCATTTGTGATGGAAAATTTATTACCATATTGCGTAGGAAATGTGTAGCAACTTGCTATGCATTTGTGATGGAAAATTTATTGCGTAGGAAATGTGTAACAACTTGCTACGCATTTGTGATGGAAAATTTATTGCGTAGGAAATGTGTAGCAACTTGCTACGCATTTGTGATAGAAAATTTATTACCATATTTAAATATTTAACTAGTTTTACTATTACCATATTTTATTATTACCATACATCTCTTAATGCTCTTTCAATCATTACTATCCACCATATTAATAATAAGTTTAAAAATTTTCAAATTTCATCCTTATAAAAATCCTTAATCTTTTTATGAATGGTTTTATTTTGAAAGAAAAAGGATTCAAATTATTTTATGTATGGTCGAGTCCGGAACATCATAAAGTACAAAATCAAATCAAAAATAAATATATATAAACATTAGTAAACACTCAAAAGTTAATGGCTTTCTTTTCGATAATAGTTTCATTAACCTTAACCTTCAAGTTTTAACAATACTAAATCCCTAAATTTATATTCAAGCACAAAATTCAAACGCCTCATCTAACTCACTGCTAAAAGGGAAAACCATAAATTTGTATAATTTGTATAAAATGCATAACCATGATTTGGTAATTGTAAGCTACCCGAGTACCTGTTGTGCATGCATAAAATAAATGGCAAACACCATGACAAGGCTGGGTTTAACAAGAAATGAAAATAAGTTATCGAAATTGGAAATCATAAAAATGAATACATGTACCTCGAGTACGATATTGTTTGGCCGGTATCGGTTAGGTTTGGTACGGTATGAAATTGAAACTGAAACCATATAATTTAATATTGTTACTGGTACCGATATTGTTCGGGTGGTATCGGTCAGTTCCTTAGGATAGCAATACTTGTGTTGGAATTTCTACCAAAAAAACACTTTCCTAAAAAAAATAAAACAACTTTTAGAAAAAAAAACTTTTTATAGTAAAGTGAATACAAAACATTTTAGAAAAACTAACAATAAAAGATTACAAAATGAAAAAAAAAAAAGAAAACAAAAAGGTTTACACATAATTGAGCCAATCAAAAGCTTTACTTCAACTTCACATGGATCACCGTCCTATGGTCCATTGTTCACCTAATAATCAATCTAACGGTTAGAATGTAGGGATCACCACTTAAGTTACTTCAACTTCACATGGATCACCTTCAACTTCACAAACCTACCCCCTCCCTCTCCCTCTCGATCTCCTTGCCGGCAACCACATCGGTCGACTGTCGGCCGGCATGTCGGTCCCGTTCACCGGTAAACACCCCTTTCTCTCTTGTGTACTGCAACACTCGCACACCCTCGCTCCCCTAGTGACTTCCTACAACTCCGACAACGGAAACAGCCGGCCACCACCATCTGGTGGTGGCGTACGGCGGCGAAAACACATATTAGATGGCGAGAGAGGAGAGAGACGAAGGAGAGAGAGAGAGACGAGACATAGATGGCGAGAGACAGCAGCGCCGCCGTTTGCGGCGGGGCGACATAGGTGGAGCGGCGGCGGTGGAACCGTTCCTTCAACGTTTTTCCCGACAAACACGGGTAAGCCCCCACCTCTCTTCCCCATTATTGTTGTCGATGATGATGATTATAAATTGTTGCTTGTGAGGATTGATGATGATTATAAATTGCTGATTGTTAGGATGATGGCGAATTGTTGTCGATGATGCTGAAGATCTGCTGTTATTGATATAAACCTTGTATCAAATCATTCATTTTATCCTTCACTGTAAAACAAGTCATCTCGTTGACCATTTGTCCATTTATTTAATTCTTTCTATTTATTGAATTACATAAATTATAAAATAAGTAGCAATTATCATGACATTAACCATGCTTTGACTTTTTCGTAGGACTTTTGTTTCATATTATATTTTGTCAGCTCTTGGCTTCTGCATGTTAGATTTCTTTGTATGGTCAAATAAATGATTTTTCATTTTTGTTGTTTTCAAATGTCAGCCGTTGGTCAAAGAAGACAGTATTGGTAGTGGCTTGGTTCAGACTCAGTGGTGGCAACAACCCAAACCAACCTGGCAATTGCTACTGTATTTTAAAGGTTCACATACGCTGAGATAGTGAAGGCATCACATAAATTTAGAGAGAAGATGATGACAAAACAAGCTTCCGATGAATATGGAATTTTATTTTCTTTATATTTGTAGATTGTATATATTTTTTGTTTGAAGATTTGTATAAATTTATGATTAATGTTATTGAATTTGTATAGTTTTTAGTTTTATTTGCTTTTGTATAGAATAAAACTAGAAAAAACATTTTCTTTAAACAAAGCATATTTTTACTGACGGGTTTGTGACACAAAATCCATTGCTAAAAACCTTTATTTTTTATTTTATTTATTACAAATTCGTCAAAAATGCGTAGTAAACAGGTAGTAGGAAATTTGTCATAAACTATGAAAAATATAAAAATTAAATTTCGTGACAATTGTGTAGCAAAAATTAAAAATTAACTTTCGTTAAATGGGTAGGAAAATGCGTAGAAAATGTGTAGCAATTTGTGACGACCCTTTTCTGTCAAAAATGGGTAGGAAAATGCGTAGAAAATGTGTAAGAAACCAGTTTCCTACGAGTGGTTTTCCTACATACGCATTTTGTCACAAATTCGTAGAAAATCGCGAGTTGTGACGCATTTCCTACGGAAAATGGTGTCAGAAATTTTAATTTTTCTAGTAGTGTGTTATGTTCCCGGTCGCAAACTTCAGTAAAGGGCCGCCAGCAGCCGCCTCACCTCTCAACTAATCCATCAACTCTCTAACAGCCCTATTGAACTGATCAACATTACCCACACTTACGGGGCTCGCCAAAATCACAGTATTTGTATTTCCAGTCTCGTTGGAGTATTTCAAAAAGCATGACTCGTAATATGCTATAGCTTCTGTTTGGTTGGGGCAGAGTTCTATTAACTTAATGATGGAGTCATTCAAACACTTTGTGCATGCATCGGGTTTGATATCACCACGACAAAGAGCGAAGGAGATGACTCTGTCGCTGAGTTGGCCGATAGTGAAGTTGTAGTAGCCGAAGCCGGAGTTGGTGGTGGGGAGGGCCAAGAGGGCGGTGTCGAGGTTTCTTTGGTACGTACTGTTTATGGTGTAGTTAGCTTTGTTCTCACATATGTGGTGGAAGAAAGGTGGTGGCTGAGCTAAGGTGGTGGTGTTGGTTAAGCATATGATAATAAGAGAGAAGGAGAAGAGATGTTTTCTGAAGAGTATGAACATGTTTTTGTTGAATCAGTTCTGTTTAAACATTATGGAAAACATGAATTACATACCTGTTACAGCAGACAGGCCAGCAGAGAATCCAGTCAGAGATGCAGCCATTGAGTTCGACATACTTGTCAGGATGATCTGGTTCCTCCTTAGGGTGTAAGATTATGATGGTGATGAACCCGAACAAGGGAAGAATCGGTTAGGAGAGAGAGACATAAATAGATGTTATGGGGGTTGTGTGAATTGTGTAATTGTCTAACTCTTAAACTCTCTAATGATCTCCTTATATATACACCCAAGAGGAAACCTAATTAGTTAATAAGGGTAATATGGTCCATCAACAATTACCAACTAATTATTAATAGTTTATTAATATATTTTGATTTATATAATATAAATGATTATAATGGCTAAAAGATTAAATATTATATTAATAATATATTTAATCTCACAGTTTTGTCGTGTCGGACGAGGAAGGAGATGTTCTGACATTTAAAGAGTGGAATATGATGACAAAATAAAAGTCTTGGTAATCGGCTACAACTGATCAATAATTAAAGGTATGTGGTTAGAAAGACATCTGATATAAAGGGAATATATTTAGATCCTTTACGGACTTGGTAAGATATGGTGAGCTGATAGCTAATACCGTGATAAATGAGAAAAATCGGTGAATGGAAAAAGCAAAAAGGCGTGGTTCACTCTACAAAATAACCGGAGTTTGACTTGTTAACCCATTTAAGGTAGAGTTTTGCACGCATGAATAAATGAGACACTAAATGGAATAGATCATTACAAAATCATTTCATCTAGTTGATTTGGGTCAATAGAATGAAATCACCCATTACATAACGCATTTTATTCCCTCAAAATCATTTCATCTGCTTCCCATGGTTTTTTTTCATTCTATCCCCTCTTGCACCATTCGTTAACAACACCACAAACCTACCACCGCCGCCACCATTGCCATCCACCGCCGCCACCAACCGCCACCGTTGTCACCACCAACCCACCACCGCCACCTTCCACCAACCCACCACCGCCACCACACACCACCGACGCCATCACCGTCACCACTCGCATCCCACCGCCGCCCACCCGTCACAGCCACCATCACCGCCGTCACCATCCACCGCCGCTGCCACCTATAACCAACCACCCACAATCATTGCCACCGACCACCACCATTTACCGTCGATTTCATTTCTTCATGTTTTCTTGCCTACTAAACAATAATAATTCATTTCATTCCCTGGTTCATTCCATTATTTTATACCAAACAGATTATAATATTATGATATATAATATTTTACTATTAATTTTAAAAGTGAATTTATTTTCTCTTTTAAATTCACTTCAACAAGTTTGTTTTATTAACTCTAAGGGGCTGTTTGGCAAGTGCTGAACCAGTAAGTGCTGAACCAGTAAGAGGTCTGAATGGGTAAGAGGCTCTGAACCAGTAAGTGCTGAACCAGTAAGAGCTGTTTGGTTGTATCTCTGAATGACTGTGCAGAATGACTATATTACCCCTCTGAACTATTATGTGCTGAATGAAATGTATCTGTTTGGCAAGAGTTCTGAATAGTGTACAGATTGATGAAAAATTGTAAAAGAAAAATACAAAACGCCATAGAAAATCCAAATTACACATCAATCCTTTAAATTCCATGGAAACATACGAAAATCCAAATACAAACTAACACAACATACGAAATCCAAATACAAATAACACAACTCTGCATACAATTTTAATTTGAATCATTTGGAAGCAACTGATTAGCAATATGGTTACGTAAAGAAGTCATATAGTCAATACCTTGTGAACCCCACTCTATGTCTTGAACTAACAGGCCATCATTTTCCCCACTTTGCATTTCATGAAACATCGTGTTCTCATCATAGTCCATAAATAACTGATCATAAATATTGCATTTCCTTATAAAATTATGGATGGCGAAACAAGCAATCACTATGTCTCTTTGTATTGGAAAAGAAAAGGGAGCCATTTGCTTTAGGATTGGGAATCTCGCCTTTAGAACACCATATGCACGTTCAATGACATTTCTGAGTTGTGCGTGAGCATGATTGAATCTTTCTTCCTTAGTTAACGCACGTTGTCGTCGAAAATCGGCTAACCAATACCTCGTACCACGGTAGGGAGTCATAAATCCACGAGTGTTGGTGTACGCAGCGTCACAAAGGTAATACTTATCTGTATCAGTATCAAAACTATCATAAAAAACAAATAATGTATGAAATGAACATTGAAGAATGGTTAAAAACCTGGTGGCGGGAAAGGAAAGCCAGAATTTGGGTTGAATGCAACTTCTTTTAAAACTCGTGAATCATGTGCAATGCCCTCCCATCCGGCCCATACGAATGTGAATATCATATCAAAGTCACAAATTGCTAATACATTTTGAAAGCATTCACCTTTTCCTCTTCCCCTGTAACGAGTCTGTTGATCAACAGGCACGATCGCATGTATAAGAGTTCCATCTAAGGCACCTATTGCTCCAGGAAATATTTCTTTTAGCCTTCTATGTTGTTCGGAGTTATTTGCGCTTACATTAGAAGATGTTGGAACTATAACTTCTCTTGCGAAATTCATCATTGCCTTTAGGACCTCATGAAAACATCTATGAATTGTTTCCGTTGAGTGTTGATACCTTCGTTTAACCATTCGAAAACGTTCATTATGTCCAATGACCATCAAAAACATAGCCAACTTTTCTTCCAAGCTTATTGACCTACTACTTTGCACCCAATTTTTTTGTTTAAAATGATTGCATAATAGTATAAATGCATCACGTGAAAGACGCATCATCTCATGACATTGTGTAGAAGTACCATGCAATAATTCTTGCGTGTATTCATGACCGGTTAATGCCGAATTCAAGTCTCTTATCCTTTCAACATTTATTCTCGAGGCTAATGAAACCCAATACCAACAAAAGATCATGATAACTATAATCTCATCGTCCGGATCCATAAGGTACCTATCATAACATCCACATTAACATAACATTCACATTAACATAACATTCACATTAACATAACATCCAAAACATAACATCCATAACATAACATCCAAAACATAACATCCAAAATATAACATCCAAAACATAACATCCTAACATCCAAAACATAACATCTAACCCAAAAAAAAAAAAAAAAAAAAAAACAATCAAAGCACAATATTAGTTAAACAATCCATACTTCGCTCCCGCATTCTTAACCCATTTCTCACAATTCTGCGGCTTAAGACGTACCCACAGTTTCCTAAGATCGGCACTCTCACCAAAAAGCAAAAGCGCTGTTTCGTATTTCGCATCCGACTCATCCCAACCCAATGTCTCCAACTTCTCCAAACATGCATCCATATCATCAGAAAGTGTGTGTTTCTCAATCATCATCTTTGCCAACTTGCTAATATCTTCACCAACTTCTATAAGCTGTGACTCTAATGTTGCCTTATGTTTTCGTTTCTCTCCTTTTTCTTTTTTTTGGGACCGAATACTTGACTCCTCACTAACACCTTTACCTAGGGAATCCACTTGAGTGCATTCGACATCCATACCATCCAAATTGTGCTCATTCACTTCCTCAGAAGGATGAGGAAGCGTAGAACTTGGCCCCCAACTATCAAACCCATTTGAAGTAGACCCCTCAAACAATTGACAACAAAGCTCGGGGAAAGCAAGTGGCGCACTTCTCAAAGCTTCTACATACTTGTTAGACTGTGTGAAGAAATATTTTAAAATACTATAAAATTAATGAAATATACCACTACTAATTATTAGTATAAAACAGATACCTTCATCTCAATTTGCCACTCTTCTTCTGACAAGTTAAAGCTGTTTGTAACTGGATCATAGACATTCCCGGTTTTGTTTTTAAGCTTTAACCAAGCTGCAAATTTTCCTTTTAGAAAATCATAGTGATTCTTCATTTGACGTTGTTCCACTATGAAATTATGTTGTGTTTTCAAATTTTCAGCTACAGTTTTCCATGACGCTTGTTTAAGACTACTTCCTTCACGTCCATTAACGGTTATTTGATGAACACATGCTTCAACAAAGGTTTTTTCAACACCTTCTTGCTTCCAATTAATCCTAATCCTTTTTGCCATTTCTTTGCCATTTCAACATACAACATAACCACAATCAAACATACAACACAAAGAAAACATGTATCTTTACAACATAACCATTTACAATCATACCATTCTACATATAACATCAATGAACATAACCATTCTACATATAACATCAATGAACATAACCATTCTACATATAACATCTATGAATTTTCAACATACAACATAACCATTCTACATATATAACATCAATGAACATAATAATGAGTAAAATATTGAAAAAAATATCAGAAAAAACTAATAAAAAAATTCAGAAAAATAAACAAATCCATAAAAAAAACCTAATCAAACTTAACTACATCATAATAATGAGTAAATTAAATGAAAAATCAGTTTAATAAAAAAAAGGCAAGAAACGAACCTGGGTGGGATGGAGGAGGAGGAGGCGGCGACCGAGAGTGAGGAGGAGGAGGGATGGAGGCGGCGACCGAGAGTGAGGAGGAGGGGGGATGGAGGCGGCGGCGACCGTGAGGAAGAGGAGGGAGGCGGCGGCGAGCGTGAGGAGGAGGAGGGAGGCGGCGCGACCGTGAGGAGGAGGAGGGAGGGCGGCGAAGAATGAGAAGGAAAAGTGAACCCTAGCTGTTGTTGTTGCAGAGAAGAATGAGAAGGAAAAGGGTCCCTTGGTCTTTTTTTTGTTTCAGCATCTTTTAGGGGCTGGATGGTACAGCGCTTAATGATACCATTAAGAGGTTGGTATTTTGCCAACCAAACAACCTACCTCTGTCCGAATAAGAGGCCAGCCTCTTAATGAATCATTAAGAGGGTTTGCTAAACAGCCCCTAAGACTATCTACAATGCTAAACGCGTCCTTAGACGCCCTTAGCTGCCACATCATCTGCCACATAATATATTTACAAATCCTTAAAAACAGTGTCGGCTTTGAAGGTGTGCGGGGAGGACCTCCGCACAAGGCCGGTGATTTCGAGGGGCACGCGATTTAGAAAAAAAATCCGATATGTATATGTGATTTTTTTAAATAGTAAACACATAACAATTCCAATATCGATCCATTTACAAATAATTTTTTATGGTTTAGAATTTAGCTCACTTGACATTAGGTTTATCGAGCCCAATACTAATTTAATTATTATTTTTTATTTTTTATGGTTTTGAATTTAGTCCACTTGGCATTAGGTTTACTGAGACCAATACTAATTTGATTATTATTTTTTAAATAATAACAAAACATTACAGTAGTGTCCGCCATGTAGTTTTCATATAGAATCTTTTAGGTATATACGTTTTCGAACCCCCGGTTTTATAATTTTATTAAATATATACGTTTTTGACCCCCGTTCGGAAATCTCAAGCTTCGCCACTGTCCGGAAGGGCATATTTTTTCAAGCTCGAACATGGTACGTGAATTCTCGAAGACACCTCTGCTTAAAAACCTCAACTTCATTTCCAACCTTACAAATATCCTTACCCTTCTTAATTTTCACCTCATCACCTATCCATTACACACAATATTTAAATAAAACATTTCTTTTTTTACTTTGGGCCCACCTCATCGCATGAACCGAGACAAACCCATACCCTTATGCAATGGTATCTAACCTAAGAACATGTTAGGACAGATACACTCTAATGATAAGGATCTTTATAGGCTTATAAAGGCATCCCTTAATAAATACATCAGAGAAAGTCTAATATCATTCTTTGATCATTCATAAAAGTTGAATGACGTTTGCATTTGACTAAGAGTATCCGTTTGATTGACATTTGCATTGGTGTAACCTTGGAATATTCAATCTCATTGAACAATAGGCTGGCAACGAGAAGATGTGCATTAAAAGTTGATTGTGGACTAGCAAAGGAAGTCATAAGTAGTGATTCTCAAGACGTGTTTTATAAGACGATATTAATATGATATTATGGTTGCAGGGTATGGGGACGTCCTCATGCCCGTTTTGGTTCGGCGCCGGAGTCATCCCATCCCCCCCCTCCCCCGGTCTTCATCCCGTCCCCGTCTTCAACGTCGAAGAACAGACATTCACGACGATCCTCCAATGGTGGGCCCCCTTTGTTTGTTTCTGTTAGTGACTTGTACATTAGGCTTCAATACTTGTACATAGGGCATAGAAATTAAAAAAAATAAATAAAAAAAGGGTGGGGTAGGATCATCCTCCCATACCCTCTAGTGACCATCCTTGGGAGGACTATGACGTGGCGCCTACGTGGCGGATCATCCTCCCTTAGAGGACAATCACCATACCCTCTAACCTAATATAGGGGGAGGTTCAATTAAAAATTACTAGTTAAAGTAAAATCTCGAAAATTAACTAAAAAACCTAAAAACATACCAATTTTTTTACAAATTTTCGCTAGTTTTTTTATATAAAAAACCGTTTTTCAAAAAAAAAAAAACTTATACTGCACATATACATTATATATGTCACATGTGCACTACAATTTTTTTTTCATTTGTAAAAAAGTTTTTCTATATATAAAAAAATAGCGATTTGTAATAAAAAAATTGTAAAAAAAATGGTATGTTTTTAGACTTTTTTAGTTAGTTTTCGAGTTTTCGCAATAAAAGTACTTTTCACTTAAGCCCTCCCCTATCAATATAAGAGGTTATACATATATTCTATGGTATAATAAACTAGTAAATGTCCCCTCGTTATGGCAGAGTTTCAGTCGAACAAAAACTATAAAAACAAATAATGATGCCGCTCCCCATGACACTGGCTACCTATGTTTTGTGTCAAGGATATCGACACGTGTTTTACATTGTTCGAAAATTAAAAAAAATACTGATATCAGGGCCTGATAGTACTGACACCGTGTCACACCCCTATTTTCCACGTGTCACTGGTGGGCCCGGTGGGGAGTATCGTGACGTAGTTGATATCATCATAGTGAAACAACACAATATTTAAATGCACAGCGGAAGCAAAAGATAGATTTTTATTTCAACCAAATAAAAGTGTAATATTAAGTATCACATCATGGTTGAGTAATATCCACAGGAGGATCAAAATAAAGAGGAATCTGTTCAACAGACTTTAAAGGCATCTAAAGCTTGCGAGACTTGAGTAATGATGCCTGGAGTAGCCAGCCTATTTCGTCTAGTACCTGCACTTAGCCTTTTTTGGAAAATACGTCAGTTTACACTAGTAAATACAACTTAACTGACTCATTTTGAAAATTGTTTGAAAATTGATTTGATTGCACTTCGGCAAAAATATTTTTATAACTTGGGACAATTAAAATAATCTTGTATACAGTTTTACTCATTTGTCGTCCATTAGGGCCGGTTGCATAATGCATCTGTCAGGTGTACGCCTACACCCCGTGCTTAGGTCGTGGCCATTTCTTTGAATGATGCCAAGGATATCCGGGACATGGTCGATTCCTTATAGTGGGATACCAGTTTTTACATAATGCATCTGTCAGGTGTACGCCTACACCCCGTGCTTAGGTCGTGGCCATTTCTTTGAATGATGGCAAGGATATCCGGGACATGGTCATTTAACCCCCAAGGGCCATACACCAAATAATACATATCAAACAGGTTATGTAACTACATCAATCACAATACGATTTAAATGACTACATACACCCGACCAAGTGGTACTTTTATAGTACCGTATCCCAAGCCCGTATAGGGAAAATAAGTTAAGAGTATTTACCTGAGCAAAGTATAAATCAAATACAGCAAGTGAACGTATCTTTTACTGGGCTCCTAATCTGGAACGAAGGTTTTTAATAACCTATTAGAATCCTAACGGGTCTTTAATTAAGCTTAGACTTAGACCGGTTAGTTTTCAAAAAGAAGATACGGTTCAAACGCATGATAAAGCGAAGACCGGTTTAGAATGTGGTTTTGACCCGACAAGCTTGAATACTTGTTTAATATGAGTAACTTAATCACATTCTGGATTTTGAGACAAAAATGATTTGGTTTGACCCGTTTCGGCTAATATATGCAAACTAGTTACACAGGCCGATCCGAACGCGAAACATGCATAACGGGTAACCATAAGAGTCATGAACATGTTCCATATGTTAATATGCCTTAAATATGTTGTGACATCAGTAAGATATCTTCTATTATGCCCCATATGAATTTATACTCAAATTATGCCCCGTAAGGGCATTTTGGTCATTTAAAAGGTTATAAAAGAGTTTAAATAAAATTCTGAGTTTCGGGTTTGATGTAATCAATAAAAATACTTAATTTACTAAGTTATATCAGTAGGGTATAACCTATATGTGAAATTTATCATTTCTAACCATATTATGCTCCGAAGGGGCATTTTGGTAATTTCACTTAAGGTTTAAAGGTCAAATCTGGAAATCTGACTTCAAAACTTCTACTTACTGTTGGAACATAAAAGTTTACTTAAAATATCAGTATGTATCAAGTCTTATATGTCTAATATGGTTTTAATACATACTATGCGTTTAAAACGCTTAAAAACACTTAAAATGGCGATCTTGAGCTATTTCAGGGTTCTTAAAGGAAAGCTGATATTTTTATTATTCCAGAAGGCTTAAAATATTCTATTTATCATAATAGATCAGTAGAAAAAGGTTTGGTGTCAAAAGGTTTGGTAAAACTCATTTTATAGCCTAAGAGGGTAAAACCGACAACTGCCGAATTAAGCTTAGAACTCTAGATTATGATCAGCCTAAAAATAAATAAAAATCTCCAAAAATCCAAAAATACTATTTTACATCAGTAGGTATAAGGTTTGGTATCAAAAATTGGGTTTAGATAGGCTATATGCTAATTATGCCTTTTAATTAATAAAAAGTTTTCTAATTACGTTATTGAGCGTAACTCTTAATCTAGACCTCAAACTGATGTCAAATTCTAGGTACAAGTTTATAAATCAGTACTTATGGTTTCTACTCTTTTACATTTTCAAAATTCACGTTTTAAGGTCATAAGGGCATAATAGTCAACATTTAGGCGATTAATGGAAACATGCATATAAATCGGATAATTAATGAACAAAGTTGTATAATCTCAGAGGGTTATACTTATAGGTAACTTGGTCTTATTAAAGCTCTAAGGCATTCCTAACCCATGCTCAAACGGGTCAGAACTGAAAGTCAAAGCATAAGTCAAACTATGCGACTTTCGGTCCCGAACCGAGCCTAAACTGAAAATTGTCGAGTTGAACATGTTTAGACATGTTCTTACATTAATTACCAAGTTATATTAATGATAAAACAGGTTGCATAGCCTTTACATTGCTAATTATGCATTTATTTGAAAATAGGCTTCCTGTTGACTTTTTATAATCAAGTTTGACTCGACAATTGACCTAGTTAGAGTGGGAATCAGAGAATACCCTTTTAAGGGTTTATTGCCCACATAATTACCAACTCATAGGTACTTTCAATTTGAATTTTGACTGAAGAAATTAAGATTAATGACGAAGTTAAATCTTAATTACGACAGTTTGACTTTACGCTAAATAACTAAGCTAAACTGAATTAAGAGAGGTTAAACACACTTACAATAGTCCTAAGCACAACTAAGATCCCTAGGAATGAGTCTTGAGCTCCAGGAACCTCCAAGAAGAGAGTTGTGAAAGTTTTCAAGTGCAAGTTCAAGTGTTGCAACATGTGGGTCTTTATATAGGAGTTCTTGATGCCTTTAGATCATTACAAGTAAGTATACAAGTGTTATGGGATCATCCCAAGTGTCCCTAGGTCCCTTAAAACCATCAAACAAGCCCCTTGAATCGAAAAATGGTAAGTTAAGTCGGTTAAACCGGCTGGAACAGGCAGCTGTGCTATTTTTCAGCATCTGGGCACCTTAGGCGGCCCACGTAAGGAATCTTATAAGGTTTACGCGGCTGGATTGGGGGTCTGATCCGGTCACCAAGTTTCAAAAATTGCAATTTTGGTCCCTGGTCCTTCCAAACTTGATTTTAAGCTCATTTCTTGCACTTTAAACCCCCAAACTTGACTTTTAAGGACCCCAAGTCATAAACTAACTTTGTTTAGTCCCCGATTATTCATACGTTCAACGAAAAGTCTTAAATTTCAATATTGACGCTTTTAACCCCTCGCATACGAATATTGTCATAACTTTCTGATACTTTATCGAAACCTTGTGAAATTTTTATCACACATTCTTGTGAGTATATTTAATCATTACAAAGCTTCGGGTTCGCTAAATGGTCACTCAGAGGTATACTTTAAACATGTTGACACATTTAACCCCTATAGTTTGTAATTGCGCACTTTCTTTCACACTTAGCTTCGTATGATCCATGATTTATTCGTTTAAGGGTATAAACATCATGTAGGGTTATTGAAAGACATGTTTATTCATTGTTAACATTTTGAATCCTTTTACACACATAGATTCCCTGTTTGTCAACTTTAGTCCTTCATACGTAATCTTTCACACGTTCAAAGCTTATGACACGTGTCAATACATTATTGGACATGAATTTTCGAGGTGTTACATCCTCACCCCCTTAAAAGAAATCTCGACCTCGAGATTTGCTAAAATGCTGGAAGTTATTTTTGTCGCATAATGGACTTAACTTTTATTGTATATCTGGAGTCTCTCCAAGCTCCCAAGTTGACCTCTATAATAGGTATATGTATCCTTTTTTGGAGCTTCTTAACCTGTCGATCCTTCATCGATACAGGTTTCTCAACATATCATAAATCTGCATATCATTATGTGATAATGCTTCTCAACTTATTGATGAAACATATCCTTAAATCATTAGTGTGTAATACATGGCAATCTCCGCCAAGCTCTTTTAAGTAGGTTTTAGCTTATAAGCTATTTAATCTTGATACATTCGATTCCTTCGAATGATTTTATATATATTCAGAGCTTAACTAGTTGGATAATTAACAAATTGGTACACCCTTCCAGGGTGATATCTTTGTTGAACCTTATTCCTTAATAAGAACTTAGGAGGTTTGTTATTTCCATTAATCTTGATTTTCTGCCAAATAATGGCAACTTACAGATGATTCTGGATTGTCTGATCTTATTCGTTGTTTCCAATGCAACTTTCAGATCCTGATAATTGGACTTACCAATCTTTTGTCAAACAATAAATGTTTAACATTCCATCTATACAAGGTCTCCAAAGGAGCAGCCTTAATACTTATATAACTACTATCATAGAGAAGCTTATTTTAAGGTGAGATGGTTATTCCAACCACTGCTTAAAACTAATCTTAAGGAATAGCCAATCCTCGCTGTTAATCGAACAAATCGACGATCCTAGGCAGCTGATAGAAATTCTTAATTATTGCCTAATTAGTGTTGCGATAATCAAATGCATAAGCAAAATGAACCGTCTTTCTTATTTAACTATACCAAATTCTCAGAATATTGAGTTAGGCTATATGAATCCTTTGTTTTAAACTTGCTTAATCAGGGTTTTGATTCTTCTAATGATGGTACTAGTCGTCTTGGAGATTTCCTAATAATACAGCCCTAAATGGGGTATAAATCTTAATTCTACTTGCCTCTCAGGAGGTAAACAGGGTAATCTTTGGAGAAGATAATCAAGACACAAGGAGGTTACAGAGATTTCCAAATCTCTGGCTCCAGTTCATCCATCATTGCTTGTGTCAAATAAGTGACGCATTTATGTTACAAGTCCATGAATTCCTTAATCGGAGACATTTTCTTGGACAATTCCATTCTGGATATCTTCTTTGAATACCATTAGTTGACTTTAGTACCATATGACCATTGGAATATCCTTGCGGTTCCATGCATTAAACCTCCATACTGATCAGGCATGGAAGCAATCTATGGAACTTGTTAAGATACATCAATCCTCATATGGCGCTTTTTGTCATACCATCTGGTATTCTTAATCGATAGAGATCAAGAGATATCAACTACATATTCTGACGTACTTCATCTGGAGAGAGGGTACACTAGAATTTTACGACTAAAGGTTTCTGACGGGTACAGAGGAAATGGTTCTTATGATTTCGCCTGTAAGTTTTACCATACACTTAATATCTGGGGTTCTTACGGGAAAATTTCTAAAAGTTTACTAAGCTTATGGTTTTATGAGAGACTTAGCAGCATCTGAAACCAAACGTTACTCCTAGCAATAAAATCACAATAAGGGATCTATCTAGTGTCATTATTAATGTGAGTTGCCTCTAATCATTCATCAGGAGGGTTAAACGCCTCCATTCTTACTCTTTTTAAACTTAGCTGCAAAATCCTTGACAAATTTTAGGGCAGTCTCAGCTTTAACTGGTTATTTCTTAATCTATACAACGTGAGTAGCTGAGGTAGATCCATAATGGACTTATAATATAGGCAGGCTTTGAAACCTTAATGTGCCCTCTTATTTCCGATGCTAACCACCAATAATTATTTTCTTAAACTTAGACTTTGGGTAGATTGAATAGGGTACTATCTCAGCCAATGAATTAAAATTTGCGACATACTGTCGACAGTTTAGAACTTTTTATGGTGAGAGTCAGAAAATTCTTATTCCATCTTTTTCCATTTCGATGCGAATAATAGGTCTTTCTAATAAGGTCCTTAAAACTGGGACCATCCCATACTATTTAAGAGGATCTTTCTTGTGGACTTCATTAATGTCCTTACTAATTAAGGGTATTGCCATTGAACGATTGGGGTGCATACCACACCATGTCCTTTTCAGCATCACTGCTGATACACCTAGTGGATTCTACTTCATCCAACAATTCCCTGCAATTGATAGCCCCTTTTTACCATTGAAGTCTCTTGACTTCCGAGAGACGAAGTACTTTTTAAGTATATCCTAAAAAGGAATGGGCTCCTTGCCATATATGATTCTGTTAAGATTATTCTTCGTATTTGAAGTGTGAATCAAGTTCTTCTCATGAGCAGCGACGTGTGTTTTAGAGCAAGCAATGTCACACCCCCAAATTCCACCTGCGGGTAACACCCGCTTCGAGGGCGTGACTGACCAGGATCCAGCCACCAATTATACTGAATAATTAAATTGATAACAAAAGTAATACTTACTAACCATAAGATTAGCAAATATCAAGTTCAGAGTTTAAGATTTCAAGTTCAAACAGTAATAAGTAGCGGAAGCATAAGTAAGGTAGTTTAAACAAAGTTCATAGTTCAAAATAAGGTAACACCCAACACAGGGGTGGACAGACACTACTCGTTCCCAAGCAGCAAGCTCCTTCGTCAATGGTTACCTGCAAAGCATGCAGTAAGGGGGTCAACAATAATGCTGAGTGAGTTCACTAGTTGTCCAGTTTTAATTACCAAAAACTTGTTTCACCTGTTAATTTATCCGTTTATACATGCCATGGGGAGCTACCCCAAAAGTTAGCGACTAAACTGTTTTTCCAATACCGAACACTAGGTAACCGTTTGCGTTTCCGCAGGATGCCCCGATGTCAATGTTCTATCATCATTGACGGATGCCTGAGTACATTAGTTCACGGCCGATCCCATACCATGGCACGGTGTGAGGTTGGTAAAACCTAAATAGCGCTATCAACTAATAACCCGTTCGCCTGGCCCCGGCGACTAATCGGTATTATGTAGTAGGGACTTGAGTGATAGAGTTGCGTTTAGTGCCGTTTGGTTGCATTCCGTATAAACAGTAATTAACTAAAAGGTTTCCCAATGACAAGGGAAGGAAAAGTAAGTTTGTTCCCAATAACTAGGGAAGGAATGTAAATGGTATCCCCTTTACAAGGGGATAGGGTTGTTTTAGTCTCGTGTCCCAAACCACCGGGACGCATGCTTTTAAGTTGTGAACTCACCTTGGGTTGCTCGGTAGATATTTTTACCCGGTCAAGTATGTTGGTCACCACGTCCTAACATGGTTACCAAATATGGGTCAAGTCGGGTACAAGTCAACACATAGCGAACACATATAGGCACACTTAATCATGCATACAATCAAACAGTTGGGGGTATTGGGCCTAAACAGCAACAGATACACAAGCAGTCCAGTTAACAGATAATCCAACAAACTCTTTGGCCCAATAACAGCCCAGTCGAGACAAGGGTTCATGGTTTCGACTCGAGAATGCATGGTTACGAGTCGCAACTAAGGATTCCGACTCGCAACCGTGGTTTCGGCTCATCATGCTTTGGTTCCGAGTCGCAACCAGGGATTTCCGACTCGCAACCGTTGTTGCGGTTGATCATAAGCTGCTTTGCGAGTCGCAACCGGGAGGTCTCGACAAATCACGTTGTGGTCTCGAGTCGCAACCGAGGGTTCCGACTCGCAACCGTCGTTGCGTGCACCTGAATCCTTCTAGAACCTGTGCAGTGTACTATCCAATGATATTGCATTTTCATGTAATTTGTGTACCATGCCCACTAAACATGTTTTCTTGTCTATCTTGCAATCAAAACAGATTAAACAAGCATATTCAAAATATTTCATGGCATTCAAATTGTTCATCATAATATTCATAATATTCATCTTTTAAGCATAAGACCATAAGTTCTTTGTAAGGAAAAACTAAGATCAAAGAACACATATTTAACACGATCTGTTTTAACATAAATGAGCATAATCGGTATCATTATTTTCGGTTCCTAGTCTAGCATGTTTCATCATTAATCAGAACTCATAGGATCAAGCAAATCATGCATATCATTCGGTTAAAACCATCCAAACAAGCTTCTAGCACTAACCAAATAACAAAACCATTTAACACATAACCGGATCATTTTCATTAAGACACTAAATCATTTCAAGCAACCACTTTTATCATCAAACAAGCATTTTAGTAACAAGACAAACAAGCAAAACAACTATGAAGATATTCATGCTAACCGGTTGGAAGTAGGAGCACAAGGGATTGATGAACCAAGCTCCAAATGATGATCTCGAGCTAGAATCCGAGAGCCTTGATGCTACCGTTGGATCCGAGATAGATGAGAGGGTGAGAAAGTGATCTTGGTTTGCTAGGGTTTTAGGGTTTAGTGAGGAAGAAGGAGTGAGTGAGGGAGAGTGTTGTAAAAATGGTTAAGGGAGGGGAGGGTCGGTTTATATAATGTCACGAGTGGGCTTAGGGGTTTCCGGGTTGGGTTCTCGGTCGCAAGGCCCTAACCGGCCCACACTACTGTTCACTCGAGACCGAGCATGGTCTCGAGTCGGGTTTCGGCTCCTATATATATAACACACATATATATCTATATACGCGTATACAAACATACACATAACATGAACAACAATAGATCAAATTTTCATTCAAAAACACATATACACGTAAGTTACATCAAAAGGTTTCCCCGGGAAAATCCGAAGTGTCACATTATCCCCAAGTTTTAGGAACTTTCGTCCCGAAAGTTAAGGCAGCCACTGTCAAGCTAGCGTAAGTGAAAGCGTTTCAACGGGGTGTCACATCATCCCCCCGTTAGTTTGGAATTTCGTCCCGAAATTCGGCTGTAGCTTCAGTGCTGGGGTTTTCGTTTGGGAACAACTGGGGATACTTGTGCTTCATCTGGTCTTCCCGCTCCCAGGTATACTCTGGGCCACGTCGCGAGTTCCAACGGACTCGTACAAGAGGTATCTGGCTACGTTTGAGGATTTTGATCTCTCGATCAGTGATCTCAATCGGTTCCTCAGTAAAGTATAGCTGTTCGTCAATAGTTAGTTCCTTGAAAGGAATTACGAGCGTTTCATCTGACAGACACTTCTTCAGATTGGATACGTGAAATACGTTGTGTACCGCACTCAGTTCTTCAGGCAGGTTCAATCTATAAGCAACCTTACCAATTTTCTCGGTAATTTCGAATGGTCCAATGTATCGCGGATTAAGCTTGCCCCGTTTACCAAAGCGAACCACACCCTTCCAGGGTGAGACTTTAAGTAGAACCCGGTCGCCGACCTGGAATTCCAATGGTTTCCTACGCTTATCAGCGTAACTCTTCTGACGGTCACGAGCTGCCGCCATGCGTTGTCTGATCTGGGCAATCTTTTCCGTTGTTTCTACCACCATCTCTGGGCCCGTGATTTGACTATCACCGATTTCCGCCCAGCAAAGAGGTGACCGGCATTTACGACCGTACAATGCCTCAAAAGGTGCTGCCTGAATACTAGTGTGGTAGCTGTTGTTGTAGGAGAATTCCACTAGCGGTAGATGCTTCTCCCAGTTCTTGCCAAAATCGATCACACACGCTCTAAGCATGTCTTCTAGGGTTTGGATGGTGCGTTCAGACTGTCCATCCGTTTGCGGGTGATAAGCGGTGCTCATGTCCAAACGTGAGCCAAAGGATTTGTGCATAGCTTGCCACAATTCCGAAGTAAAACGAGCGTCTCGGTCGGAAATAATTGAGGTTGGCACCCCGTGCGTCGAAACTACTTCCTTTAAGTATATCTCCGCCAAGGTAGAAAACTTGTCTGTTTCCTTAATAGCCAGAAAGTGCGCGGACTTGGTCAATCGGTCTACTATTACCCAAATAGTATCGTTTCCGCGTTGAGACCTAGGTAGCCCTGTAACAAAATCCATGGAAATTTGCTCCCATTTCCATTTCGGGATTTCTGGTTGTTGGAGTAGGCCTGCCGGCTTCTGGTATTCTGTCTTGACTCTTGCGCAAGTCAAACATTTGCTGACGTATGTTGCTATGTGGGCCTTCATACCAGGCCACCAATATGTAGTCTTCAAGTCGTGGTACATCTTGTCCGAACCAGGATGTACGGAGTAGCGGGATTTGTGGGCTTCATCCATCACGAGTTCACGTAAATCTCCATAGAGTGGAACCCAAATGCGCCCTGTTACATAGTAAGCGCCATCTTCCTTCTGTTCCAGTCGCTGCCTCGACCCTCACAGAGACTCAGCCCTAATGTTTCCCGGTTTCAATGCCTCAACTTGAGCATTTCGGATCTGGGTAGGGAGGTTAGACTGTATGGTAAGTTGCAATGCTCGCACGCGCTTTGGTATAGTGTCCTTTCGGCTGAGGGCGTCTGCCACGACATTGGCCTTGCCCGGATGGTACTTGATGGCGCATTCGTAGTCATTCAAGAGTTCGACCCATCGACGCTGTCGCATGTTCAATTCCTTTTGCCTAAAGATATGCTCGAGACTCCTGTGATCGGTGTAAATAGTGCACTTGGTACCGTACAGGTAATGTCTCCATATCTTAAGAGCAAAAACCACTGCTCCTAGTTCCAAGTCATGCGTTGTATAGTTCCTTTCGTGTGTCTTGAGTTGTCGTGAGGCGTAGGCAATAACTTTCTCGCGTTGCATTAACACGCAACCGAGCCCATGAATAGATGCATCGCAGTAAACTACGAAGTCGTCAGTGCCTTCAGGCAACGAGAGAATAGGGGCACTACAGAGGTTATCCTTAAGCCTCTGAAAAGCAGATTCCTGTGCTTCATTCCACTTTAGGCGACGCCTTTCTGAGTGAGTATAGTGAGGGGTTGCGCAACCTTTGAGAATCCCTGAATGAATCTGCGGTAGTAGCCTGCCAAACCCAAGAATTGGCGAACTTCAGTGGGAGTCTTAGGCGTAGGCCAGTTTTTTATCGAGTCGATCTTAGCGGGGTCGACGTGAATTCCATCCTTGTTAACCACGTGCCCAAGGAAATGGACTTCTCGAAGCCAGAAGTCGCATTTCGAGAACTTGGCATACAGTTGCTCATTGCGAAGGAGTTCCAGAATAAGGCGTAGGTGTTGTTCATGCTCCTCTTGACTTTTCGAATAAATCAGGATGTCGTCGATAAACACAATCACGAATTTGTCGAGGTAAGGCTTGCACACTCGGTTCATGAGATCCATGAACACTGCCGGCGCGTTGGTCATTCCAAAAGGCATAACGAGGAACTCATAATGACCATAACGAGTCCTGAATGCAGTTTTAGAGATGTCTTCATTACGAACTCTCAGCTGATGATAGCCTGATCGCAGGTCAATCTTAGAATAGTAGCTCGATCCTTGCAGCTGATCGAATAGGTCGTCGATGCGCGGGAGAGGGTAACGATTCTTGATGGTAACCTTGTTCAGCTCACGATAGTCGATGCACATTCGGAATGTGCCATCCTTCTTCTTGACAAAGAGTACTGGTGCTCCCCAGGGTGATGAACTAGGACGGATAAATCCTTTATCCAATAGTTCTTGTAGTTGCGTAGAGAGTTCCTTCAGTTCCGCAGGGGCTAAACGGTACGGTGCACGAGCTATGGGTGCTGCTCTGGGAGCTAGCTCGATTTGGAATTCGACCTGACGGTGGGGAGGGAGTCCGGGTAATTCCTCAGGAAATACCTCGGGATAGTCGCGTACTACAGGAAAATCTTCCATCCTCTTTTCCTTTTCATGGGTGTCGGTGACGAGTGCGAGGATAGCGGTGTGCCCTTTTTGCAAACACTTCTGGGCTTTCAGGAGCGAGATGATGCCTGTGACTTCTCCACCTTGGTTGCCTTGAACAATGAGGGGTTGGTCAGAACGACGAGGAATGCGAACCGCTTTCTCTTGACAGAGGATCTCAGCGCGATGTTTGGATAACCAATCCATACCAATGACGACATCGAAGCTTCCAAGTTTGACGGGGAAAAGATCGATACTAAACGTGTGGCCAGACAATTCTAGTGTGCAGTCGTGGATCATGTGCGTGGCCTCGATGTTCTTACCATTAGCTATCTCGACGATGTGCTTAGAACTTAATAATGCAGGCGGGTGCTTAAGTTTCTTACTAATGCGAAGGGATACATAACTGGCATCGGCACCGGAATCAAATAACACAGAAACATAACGATCATCAAGTAGGAACTTACCCGCCACGACGTTGGGGTCGTTCCTTGCTTCTCCAGCTCCAATCACAAAAGCTCTTCCCCTTGCACCATTTCCAGCATTGTTGTTTTGCTCATTGTTCCCAGCTCCCTGATTGTTGTTGCGATTCTGATTCAGCTCAGGGCAATCCTTTCGCATGTGCCCTATTGCCCCACATTTAAAACATGCCCGGTTGTTTCCCTGCTGCTGTTGCTGTTGAGGTTGTTGCTGATTCTGCCTTGCTGGGAACTGACTTCTACAATCCTTGGCTTCGTGCCCCATCTTGTGGCATCGCTGACACTGACCCTTGTTACATGCCCCATTGTGGTGCCTGTTACACTTGTTGCACTTAGGGTAGCTTCCCCGGTAGCCACCCTGTTGCTGAGTGCCTTTGTTGTTGTCAGTTTTCCTTTGCTGAGCTGGGGCCTGAGTAGAGTTGGCATCCTTGCCATGATTTCCATCCCACTTTCGTTTGCCATCACTGGAAGTTCCTTCCGCAGCACTGATCCTTTTGGGCAACCTGCCCTCCTCCACAGCCTGGTTGGTGAGTTTGTGGGCAAGACGAACCACGGGCTGTATGGCAGTGAGGTTGGCCGAGGTTACGTGGCTCCTGATTTCCGGGACTAAACCCTTGATGTACAATTCGATCCTTCGATACATAGGTCGGGACATGTTTGGACAGAAAGCAGCATAGTCGTTGGACAGCTTGGTGTAGGTCTCAATCTCTGACCCAACCATCTTGAGTTCATAGTACTCGTCCTCGAGTTTGTGGATGTCATCCCTGTGACAGTACTCTTCCTTGATCATATCCTTGAAATCTTCCCATGCAGTAGCGTTTGCAGTCTCCAAACCAAGCATTTGAATTTGCGCCTTCCACCATGAAAGTGCGCTTCCCTCTAGAGTACCAGTAGCAAACTTTACCCAATTAGCAGGGGGACACTCGCAGACAGCGAAGACAGCTTCGACCTTCTCGATCCAGTGTAGGAGACCTATGGCACCCTCAGTGCCACTGAATGGAAGAGGCTTGCAATCCATGAAGGTCTTGAAGGTACAAACTCGTGGTTGCACAGGCGCAGGCTGACCTGTTGCGAGGAGTGATGCGAAATAGGTTTAGAGGCGAAAAGACGATGTGGCGGTAGGATCTAAACATCCTAAAACAACGAGCTTACCTATAGGGTGAGCTGCGAAAGCTGCAGCCACTGTGTTGAGCAGGTTAGTGAACTGAGCCTGAGTCATGTTGACGTTTCCTCGTCCGCGTCCACTCATTGTCTTCATAACCAGAAAACATAGTATGAGTGTGGTGTCGTAACATAGCGAGAATAAGATAGAAGAGGGGAGGCGTATCTATCTAATCAGGCAAACTAGTACGCATAATAAAGCAGAAAGCATACGACAAATAAACAAGTAAATATGGGTCCGAGCTATGAGGTCAGATAAGTCGAGCCTTGCACTTGGAGTGTAGTGTCGTCACGAGTCACGGGTTATAGTCTGGTTTTTCTCAAAAAGATTTTCCCCTTTTTAAAACCAAGTTCACTATAACCAATGGCTCTGATACCAATCTGTCACACCCCCAAATTCCACCTGCGGGTAACACCCGCTTCGAGGGCGTGACTGACCAGGATCCAGCCACCAATTATACTGAATAATTAAATTGATAACAAAAGTAATACTTACTAACCATAAGATTAGCAAATATCAAGTTCAGAGTTTAAGATTTCAAGTTCAAACAGTAATAAGTAGCGGAAGCATAAGTAAGGTAGTTTAAACAAAGTTCATAGTTCAAAATAAGGTAACACCCAACACAGGGGTGGACAGACACTACTCGTTCCCAAGCAGCAAGCTCCTTCGTCAATGGTTACCTGCAAAGCATGCAGTAAGGGGGTCAACAATAATGCTGAGTGAGTTCACTAGTTGTCCAGTTTTAATTACCAAAAACTTGTTTCACCTGTTAATTTATCCGTTTATACATGCCATGGGGAGCTACCCCAAAAGTTAGCGACTAAATTGTTTTTCCAATACCGAACACTAGGTAACCGTTTGCGTTTCCGCAGGATGCCCCGATGTCAATGTTCTATCATCATTGACGGATGCCTGAGTACATTAGTTCACGACCGATCCCATACCATGGCACGGTGTGAGGTTGGTAAAACCTAAATAGCGCTATCAACTAATAACCCGTTCGCCTGGCCCCGGCGACTAATCGGTATTATGTAGTAGGGACTTGAGTGATAGAGTTGCGTTTAGTGCCGTTTGGTTGCATTCCGTATAAACAGTAATTAACTAAAAGGTTTCCCAATGACAAGGGAAGGAAAAGTAAGTTTGTTCCCAATAACTAGGGAAGGAATGTAAATGGTATCCCCTTTACAAGGGGATAGGGTTGTTTTAGTCTCGTGTCCCAAACCACCGGGACGCATGCTTTTAAGTTGTGAACTCACCTTGGGTTGCTCGGTAGATAATTTTACCCGGTCAAGTATGTTGGTCACCACGTCCTAACATGGTTACCAAATATGGGTCAAGTCGGGTACAAGTCAACACATAGCGAACACATATAGGCACACTTAATCATGCATACAATCAAACAGTTGGGGGTATTGGGCCTAAACAGCAACAGATACACAAGCAGTCCAGTTAACAGATAATCCAACAAACTCTTTGGCCCAATAACAACCCAGTCGAGACAAGGGTTCATGGTTTCGACTCGAGAATGCATGGTTACGAGTCGCAACTAAGGATTCCGACTCGCAACCGTGGTTTCGGCTCATCATGCTTTGGTTCCGAGTCGCAACCAGGGATTTCCGACTCGCAACCGTTGTTGCGGTTGATCATGAGCTGCTTTGCGAGTCGCAACCGGGAGGTCTCGACAAATCACGTTGTGGTCTCGAGTCGCAACCGAGGGTTCCGACTCGCAACCGTCGTTGCGTGCACCTGAATCCTTCTAGAACCTGTGCAGTGTACTATCCAATGATATTGCATTTTCATGTAATTTGTGTACCATGCCCACTAAACATGTTTTCTTGTCTATCTTGCAATCAAAACAGATTAAACAAGCATATTCAAAATATTTCATGGCATTCAAATTGTTCATCATAATATTCATAATATTCATCTTTTAAGCATAAGACCATAAGTTCTTTGTAAGGAAAAACTAAGATCAAAGAACACATATTTAACACGATCTGTTTTAACATAAATGAGCATAATCGGTATCATTATTTTCGGTTCCTAGTCTAGCATGTTTCATCATTAATCAGAACTCATAGAATCAAGCAAATCATGCATATCATTCGGTCAAAACCATCCAAACAAGCTTCTAGCACTAACCAAATAACAAAACCATTTAACACATAACCGGATCATTTTCATTAAGACACTAAATCATTTCAAGCAACCACTTTTATCATCAAACAAGCATTTTAGTAACAAGACAAACAAGCAAAACAACTATGAAGATATTCATGCTAACCGGTTGGAAGTAGGAGCACAAGGGATTGATGAACCAAGCTCCAAATGATGATCTCGAGCTAGAATCCGAGAGCCTTGATGCTACCGTTGGATCCGAGAGAGATGAGAGGGTGAGAAAGTGATCTTGGTTTGCTAGGGTTTTAGGGTTTAGTGAGGAAGAAGGAGTGAGTGAGGGAGAGTGTTGTAAAAATGGTTAAGGGAGGGGAGGGTCGGTTTATATAATGTCACGAGTGGGCTTAGGGGTTTCCGGGTTGGGTTCTCGGTCGCAAGGCCCTAACCGGCCCACACTACTGTTCACTCGAGACCGAGCATGGTCTCGAGTCGGGTTTCGGCTCCTATATATATAACACACATATATATCTATATACGCGTATACAAACATACACATAACATGAACAACAATAGATCAAATTTTCATTCAAAAACACATATACACGTAAGTTACATCAAAAGGTTTCCCCGGGAAAATCCGAAGTGTGACAAGCAACATTCGGCTTCTTGAACCCTTTCATGACTTTTCTCATAGCCTTTCTAGCAGCTGCATTAATCACAGTTTTGGAGATTAACTCCATTAACATCGAGGTTCACATTTGATGCACCATTAACATTTGTCGCATCTCCAACATCGCGACTGTTGTTTATCTCTTCCGAGTTTTCCATACTCGAAGCTTTGGTGTTAAATACCAAATTCAACAAGTGCTTAGGCATTCCATACCCAGTGTCTCCTCGAATTGTCAAAGACTCATCATAAGGAGTCTTGATAACTACTTGCTTCTTATCACACACAACATGGACTTGGTTATAAGACAACCAATCCATTCCTATCATTATAACAAGTCCCTCTTATTTTAACGGAAACAAGGACAGCGGGTTTTTATGTGCCCCCTTCTTGCCATAACCATAGCAGTTGGCGTCCTTAAAGTCCTTGCATTCCTGAGTTTTGTGATCCATCTCTGTACAGATGCCACATCTCCTAGTCTACTTAGAGAAACATTTTCCGAAGTGCTTCTTCCCGCAGGTTTTATATTTGGGTTTCACCTCCTTTGGCTTGGGCTGGTTATAGTTTGAACCAGTCTTACCCTTTTTGTAACCTTTATTTGGGGTATTATCGCACTTTCGCTTATGATCCCTTAATACACGGTCCACGACGTTGTTTACGGCTGTATCTATCATAGCCTGTAGGTCGGTGCCCGTTAAGTTCAGTCTTGTATCATTATTCTTGATCAACTGGATGATTGAGGGCTTCATAGGAATCAGCCATGGTGAAGCTTTGAAGGCTACAAACCATGTAGTAATAATTTGCTGAATTGTCGAACTCGATGATTAAATAGCCATGGTGTAAATCAACCATATAGGCCAATAGATAGTATTTAATTTATTTGATTATGTTTTGCCTAGGTTTTTAAATAAACCATCTTTGGCATTTAGACGGAATATAATCCTTCATATTTATTAGATAGGGGACATATGTCACGACTGTCAATGTCGTACCGACATTTTATATAGCACAAGGGCTTGTTCCAAAGGACTTTTCGATGGCACAGATGCCTTGTCACTAGGGAAATTTTAAAACATAATCAATGATTCCTTTGGATCGGAAAATTTCATAATTCATTGCCTTGACAAGAAGTTATGAAATAAAACTATCTTTTTCATGTATATATCTTTGCCCGTAGGTATACATCCCAGATGGATGTTTAGATGTGTATATCATGTTCGACGTTTATTAGCCATGATGCATACTGATCATTTAGGCTAAATAAGGGGTTTGGAAGTTCCTAATATAAAGATGACAAGTGTGATTTTATAGCATCACTGTTGTCGGGAGTGTTAACACGTTTTCAGGTGTTAATAAGGATCTGAATTTCTTTTAAACAGGTTTTACCATCTTAGCCGGGTCTTTAACGACATTCAAGCTAGGTTATACCTTTTAAGATTCTTCTTAATACATATACTAGCAAAAAAGGAATGATATTTATTTTATTCAGGATTTTCATTATAACCCTAAATGATAAGTTAATAATGGCGCAAAAGGCCTAGTCACGTAGACAGATTTAATTATTAAACCAGGATTTTACAGAATCGAGGTATTAAGGTTGAATTAAAGTTAATTACCTTTTCCTGACAGGGAGTTGTAGGCTACCACTGTCTTTAGTCCCAGAGGACGTTACTTATAGCCCGTGGGCACTTCATCCTTAAGGGATGATTATATAAATAAGGGAATTTAGAATAACCCTTTTTAATAATGACTTATGTGATTTTATCGAATCACACTTTGTCAAGCATATTAATCATGCTTTCTGATATTAACAAGGTTTTGAATCTTTTGAATAGGTTGTACCATCTTGGCCATGTCTGTAATGACAATTAGGCTAGGTCTTACCATCTTGGCCATGTCTGTAATGACAATTAGGCTATGTTTTACCATCTTGGCCATGTCTGTAATGACAATTAGGCTAGGTTTTACCTTTAAGATCCTTTTAATATTAACGCAGAGCAATCCTAAATTGAGATGTTAACAAGGATCTGAATCTAATTGAGGAACTACCATCTTGGCCATGTCTTAGAACGACACTTGAGCTAGGTCTTGTCCTTTTTAGATTTTGGCATTTTATCATAATGGTAGATCTTATAATAGGAACCTAAACGTTCCACTAAAATTTAAACAATACATGGTTGCCCAAAACGGGACTTCTAACTGAAAATGACTTGCCCATGCAAGGGCTAATCATAAAAATAACAAAGGAAACAAATAAAAGATAAAACGAATTAGGATTAGTCCTATGTTCTTGTCTAGACTCAAGAATGTGCAATTGTGTAACTGAGATTAAACACAAAAGGCTAGTGTTTAATTCACTCAGTGTTGGCTCTGATACCAACCTGTCACACCCCTATTTTCCACGTGTCACCGGTGGGCCCGGTGGGGAGTATCGTGACGTAGTTGATATCATCATAGTCAAACAACACAATATTTAAATGCACAGCGGAAGCAAAAGATAGATTTTTATTTCAACCAAATAAAAGTGTAATATTAAGTATCACATCATGGTTGAGTAATATCCACAGGAGGATCAAAATAAAGAGGAAACTGTTCAACAGACTTTAAATGCATCTAAAGCTTGCGAGACTTGAGTAATGATGCCTGGAGTAGTCAGCCTACTTCGTCTAGTACCTGCACTTAGCCTTTTTTGGAAAATACGTCAGTTTACACTGGTAAATACAACTTAACTGACTCATTTTGAAAATAGTTTGAAAATTGATTTGATTGCACTTCGGCAAAAATATTTTTATAACTTGGGACAATTAAAATAATCTTGTATACAGTTTTACTCATTTGTCGTCCATTAGGGCCGGTTGCAAGGCCGGACTTAAGTTACCTGACACGCCACAGGTATAATGCCCACAAGGTCGATTCCTTGTAGTGGGATACCGGTTTTTACATAATGCATCTGTCAGGTGTACGCCTACACCCCGTGCTTAGGTCGTGACCATTTCTTTGAATGATGCCAAGGATATCCGGGACATGGTCATTTAACCCCCAAGGGCCATACACCAAATAATACATATCAAACAGGTTATGTAAATACATCAATCACAATATGATTTAAATGACTACATACACCCGACCAAGCGGTACTTTTATAGTACCGTATCCCAAGCCCGTATAGGGAAAATAAGTTAAGAGTATTTACCTGAGCAAAGTATAAATCAAATACAGCAAGTGCACGTATCTTTTACTGGGCTCCTAATCTGGAACGAAGGTTTTTAATAACCTATTAGAATCCTAACGGGTCTTTAATTAAGCTTAGACTTAGACCGGTTAGTTTTCAAAAGGAAGATACGGTTCAAACGCATGATAAAGCGAAGACCGGTTTAGAATGTGGTTTTGACCCGACAAGCTTGAATACTTGTTTAATATGAGTAACTTAATCACATTCTAGATTTTGAGGCAAAAATGATTTGGTTTGACCCGTTTCGGCTAATATATGCAAACTAGTTACATAGGCCGATCCGAACGCGAAACATGCATAACGGGTAACCATAAGAGTCATGAACATGTTCCATATGTTAATATGCCTTAAATATGTTGTGATATCAGTAAGATATCTTCTATTATGCCCCATATGAATTTATATAGGGCTGTAAACGAACCGAACGAACACGAACAAGGCCATGTTCGTGTTCGTTCGTTAAGGCAATTAACATGTTCGCGAACTGTTCACGAACGCATACCGAACATAAGTTTATGTTCGTGTTCGTTCATTAAGGAAATTCAGTTGTTCACGAACAGTTCATGAACACTGGTCTCGAACACAAACGAACGCAAGTGAACACAAAAGAATGTAAACGAACATTTAACTTGAAAATAAAAAAATAAAAATACTGTTATCCTTAAAAGATTGGATATAAGTAGTTAAATACAACCATTAAATGATAAATCAAAACACAAGAAGTCTAATACACCACCAAACGATGAATCAACTTTAACTAACTTAGACATAATTATCCCCAAAAATGTCTTAGCATGTCCAAATTTTAGCTAACTTAGAAAAAATAGGGTTTCAAGTTTTCAATATGTTTAGATAAAAGGTTTATTATATATTATTTTTTAATATAATCTAACGAACACGGACGAACGTAAACCGAACATATTACCGAACGTTCACGAACGCAGTCGAACGAACGAGACCTATGTTCGTGTTCGTTCGTTAAGCTAACCGAACGAATTTTTTTGTCCGTGTTCGTTCGTTAAACAAATCGAATGAACATAAACGAACTTCCCGCCGAACAGTTCACGAACTGTTCGCTAAACGTTCGGTTCGTTTACAGCCCTAAATTTATACTCAAATTATGCCCCGTAAGGGCATTTTGGTCATTTAAAAGGTTATAAAAGAGTTTAAATAAAATTATGAGTTTCGGGTCTGATGTAATCAGTAAAAATACTTAATTTACTAAGTTATATCAGTAGGGTATAACCTATATGTGAAATTTATCATTTCTAACCATACTATGCTCCGAAGGGGCATTTTGGTAATTTCACTTAAGGTTTAAAGGTCAAATCTGGAAATCTGACTTCAAAACTTCTGCTTACTGTTGGAACATAAAATTTTACTTAAAATATCAGTATGTATCAAGTCTTATATGTCTAATATGGTTTTAATACATACTATGCGTTTAAAACGCTTAAAAACGCTTAAAATGGCGATCTTGAGCTATTTCAGGGTTCTTAAAGGAAAGCTGATATTTTCATTATTACAGAAGGCTTAAAATATTCTATTTATCATATTAGATCAGTAGAAAAAGTTTGGTGTCAAAAGGTTTGGTAAAACTCATTTTATAGCCTAAGAGGGTAAAACCGACAACTACCGAATTAAGCTTAGAACTCTAGGTTATGATCAGCCTAAAAATAAATAAAAATCTCCAAAAATCCTAAGATATTATTTTACATCAGTAGGTATAAGGTTTGGTATCAAAAATTAGGTTTAGATAGGCTATATGCTAATTATGCCTTTTAATTAATAAAAAGTTTTCTAATTACGCTATTGAGCGTAACTCTTAATCTAGACCTCAAACTGATGTCAAATTCTAGGTACAAGTTTATAAATTAGTACCTAAGGTTTCTACTCTTTTACATTTTCAAAATTCACGTTTTAAGGTCATAAGGGCATAATAGTCAACATTTAGGCGATTAATGGAAACATGCATATAAATCGGATAATTAATGAACAAAGTTGTATAATCTCAGAGGGTTATACTTATAGGTAACTTGGTCCTATTAAAGCTCTAAGGCATTCCTAACCCATGCTCAAACGGGTCAGAACTGAAAGTCAAAGCATAAGTCAAACTATGCGACTTTCGGTCCCGAACCGAGCCTAAACTGAAAATTGTCGAGTTGAACATATTTAGACATGTTTTTACATTAATTACCAAGTTATATTAATGATAAAACAGGTTGCATAGCCTTTACATTGCTAATTATGCATTTATTTGAAAATAGGCTTCCTGTTGACTTTTTATAATCAAGTTTGACTCGAAAATTGACCTAGTTAGAGTGGGAATCAGAAAATACTCGTTTAAGGGTTTATTGCCCACATAATTACCAACTCATAGGTACTTTCAATTTGAATTTTGACTGAAGAAATTAAGATTAATGACGAAGTCAAATCTTAATTACGACGGTTTGACTTTACGCTAAATAACTAAGCTAAACTGAATTAAGAGAGGTTAAACACACTTACAATAGTCCTAAGCACAACTAAGGATCCCTAGGAATGAGTCTTGAGCTCCAGGAACCTCCAAGAAAAGAGTTGTGAAAGTTTTCAAGTGCAAGTTCAAGTGTTGCAACATGTGGGTCTTTATATGGGAGTTCTTGATGTCTTTAGATCATTACAAGTAAGTATACAAGTGTTATGGGATCATCCCAAGTGTCCCTAGGTCCCTTAAAACCATCAAACAAGCCCCTTGAATCGAAAAATGGTAAGTTAAGTCGGTTAAACCGGCTGGAACAGGCAGCTGTGCTATTTTTCAGCATCTGGGCACCTTAGGCGGCCCGCGTAAGGAACCTTATAAGGTTTACGCGGCTGGATTGGGGGTCTGATCCGGTCACCAAGTTTCAAAAATTGCAATTTTGGTCCCTGGTCCTTCCAAACTTGATTTTAAGCTCATTTCTTGCACTTTAAACCCCCAAACTTGACTTTTAAGGACCCCAAGTCATAAACTAACTTTGTTTAGTCCCCGATTATTCATACGTTCACCGAAAAGTCTTAAATTTCAGTATTGACGCTTTTAACCCCTCGCATACGAATATTGTCATAACTTTCTCACACTTTATTGAAACCTTGTGAAATTTTTATCACACATTCTTGTGAGTATATTTAATCATTACAAAGCTTCGGGTTCGCTAAATGGTCACTCAGAGGTATACTTTAAACATGTTGACACATTTATCCCCTATAGTTTGTAATTCCTCACTTTCTTTCACACTTAGCTTCGTATGATCCATGATTTATTCGTTTAAGGGTATAAACATCATGTAGGGTTATTGAAAGACATATTTATTCATTGTTGACTTTTTGAATCCTTTTACACACATAGATTCCCTGTTTGTCAACTTTAGTCCTTCATACGTAATCTTTCACACGTTTATGACACGTGTCAATACATTATTGGACATGAATTTTTGAGGTGTTACACACCGATAGATACCCAAAAAATAAGAACTTTTTCCCTCTTTATTTATAAAAACACCCCTAAAATGAGGGTAACTTGGTCTTTTAAACACTAATTATATTTTAGTCCCTAATATTATTACACTTAAACCCCTTTATTTTTACAAAAGAATAAACTGTGATTTTACCCCCTGTGGTTTAGGCCAATTGGCACTCTGACCCCCTCTAACGAAATAATTGCAATTTTACCCCCCAACGTTGATATTCTGTCGCAATTTTACCCCATGCCGTCAAATAAGTTAACAGATTTGTTAACTGGAATGTGAAAATTGCCCTTTCATATTACCCCCTATGGTTTGTTCTACTCTGTAATATTACCCCTGGTGTAAAATGACTAAATTGTCCTTTCTTATTACCCCCTATGGTTTGTTGTACTCTGCAATATTGCCCCCGCCATCACCCACCTCCACCGTACCATCAGCCGCCACCACCCACCTCCACTTCCCTTAATCCTCACATTTGCAGAGAAGTTTCAAAAGCCTGGACACGCTAGAAGACGGTGATCAGAACATCAGTTCGGGTGTTGCTCGAGTGGGTCTGTAATATCTCATTCTAACTCTTTTGTAAATTATCCATTTGCTAGTTAAAATTTTTAGGATAAGATGATGTCTTTTTCACAATTCAAATCCAAAATGATAGTACTCTTTGGTAACCATGGTGTCTTAAATCAACCATAAGGTTATAAATTGCAGTTTACTCTATAATTTATTATTCGTTTTTATCAAATCTAGTTTTTTTGTTACTTAGGGTATAGTCACTTAGTCACTTGCTAATGTAAGCCTTATTTTACATTAATCTGACCCTGATTTCACCCAAAAGCTTACAAAACACTTGAGGTTATAGAATAAGGTTTCTGATTAATCCAGGGTTAGCAAGCTAGGTAATACTAATATTTTCAAAGATTCAAAAGAAAAAAGAAACAATAGTTTTGATCTTTAATTTATTCATACTTTAAAAAAGTTACCCACAGTGGTAGCCTTTTAGACTTTTAGTTAGTTTTACTTTTGACAACATAAAAAGTTTTCATGAATTCTTATGCATTATGTATCAACAGATCATAGATATGTTCATGTGTTTGTATGCATATGAAACAACCAACATTAAAGAACAAATCCACATGTCAAACGAAAAACATCAAACACCCAATAGAAGTTCAGTAGTAATATATGTACCCAAACCACCACTTACAAGAAAAAAACATTGTTAAGTTGATGATGACGACAACGACCGTGTTGATGATGACGATAACTAACCCGATAAAGAAACGAGGCTGTTAACATAAGGAAACAACTTCTCACAGTGACTGAAAAACACCGGTCCTTGAATGGTCGTCATCACCAGCTCACTCTTTTTTTCTCTCCGTGTCGTTTCTCCATCTGGTCGCCGCCATCGCCGCCGTGGTGGCGGCGTTGTTGCTGCTGTTGTTCTCTGCTGCCACTGAGTCTCACCGGAGACGAAACCGGGTGGGAGAATTGTTGATGATGGAGAATTTGGGGGAAAAGACAGATAATAAAGGGCTTTTTGATGATGGAGAATTCTTGCAAAGTATCCAATCTCCCCCGATGAGTTAAATTGTTGTTGGATGAAGTTATTGATGGTTTTAGGGCTTGTTGATGATGGAGAATTTAGGGGAAAAGACAGATAATAAAGGGGGTGGGAGGGGTTAGGGTGAGAGGGGCACTCCTCTCTTAGGGGGAGTCCCCTCTCTTACGCACACCCAATCAGGTTATGCCACGTCAACTTCCCTCTTAAACTCCCCTCGCACCCCAATTTGATGGCGGCACTCCCTCTTAGGGGAATTGTTTTTTTATTCAAAAAAAAAAAAGTTTTCATTGGTTGGAAAAAGGGTGGCCCACCTTCTCTCTCCTTCCCTCTTCGGTGCCCCCTCCCCGAAATGGGCTTCCCAATTCAGCTCCCCGCCTGGATGGCGGCACCGCCCTGCTCGGTGGGGTTAGTCCCCGCACGGGGTCACCGAGGGTGCCCCGCTCCCCCTTAGGGATGGGTTTTATAACGACGACGACGACGACGAGGACGAGGACGAGGACGAGGACGAGGACGAGGACGAGGAGGAGGATGACGATGACGATGACGATGACGATGACGATGACGATGACGATGATGATGACGATGACGATGAGGATGACGATGACGATGAGGATGACGATGACGATGACGATGACGATGACGATGACGATGACGATGACGATGACGATGACGATGACGATGACGATGACGATGACGATGACGATGACGATAACGATAACGATAACAATAACAATAACAATAACAATAATAATAATAATAAATATGGTGTAAGATTACCAAAATACCCCTACATATAACAGTCAAATAACTGTTGACTGATGGCAGAGGGTAAAATTTCGACAGAACATCAACGTTGGGGGTGGGGGTGGGGGGGTAAAATTGCAATTATTTCGTTAGAGGGGGTTAGAGTGCCAATTGGCCTAAACCCCAGGGGGTAAAAATGTAGTTTACTCTTTACAAAATTTTGGCTTATTAGTTACACTTCTCCCCTTCCATAGCAAACTTATAATTATTTTACGTATTCTTATCATATCTTATAAACTATAATGTTTTAAAAAAATCCAAAGGTACCTTGTTGACCTACTCATTTTTGTCGACGTTTCGATAGTTGCCTTGGTCAGTATTGTTGTGCGGATTAAACTCTACAAGTAGATGATGCATTAGTGTACAAGTGATTCATACAATGTGTCCTATCATATTTCAAATGCTCAAGACTCTCTACGTTGTTCTCATTATTATCAATTTAATAATATTCCAACCATTTTCACTCCAATTTTGGTTTAATTAAGATTGTTCACCAATTTGTTCTGACGACTCGAAACCTTGCACATACGGGTTTGATATGAGCTTTCTTCGTATTCTGTATGTTTGTGTATTTACTTGGTTGGGTGTACACACTTACACGGGTTAGCAAGTAGTAAATTGACATCAAACAAGCTCACTTGTTTTATCCAATTTGTTTATTAAAAAGCTTTATATAACACCATATTCAACAGGATGGAATTTTATTTTTCATAAAAAAATTATAAAACGTTTTTAGAAACATTTTCGTTTTCATAAAACATTTTTTTATAAAAACTTTTTTTAGAAGTTTGGTAAATAAGTTTTCTACCAACAAACTTTTAGGGAAAAACACAATAATCTAAACATAATGCATCTTCAAAAACTGAATACCAGATTATGTTGCATTTTTAGGGATTTTAAGTTTAAAAATACTTTTATAGATAATATTAGTTAGTTGAAAAAGATACATGTTATTTAATTTGTTGGTTTATAGGTTCTATATATAGTATAATTCATTAGTTGTTTTCACTTCAAGAAATTTCGTGTTCTTTAGATATAGTATAATTCATTAGTTTTTTTCGCATTAAGAAATTTCTTATTCTTTAGAATTCTTGGTTTACAGGTAATTCAATTTTCTGTTGTATATAACTTTGATTTATTCTTCTATGCTCACACTTAATATTCATCTTATTTATTATTTAGTAGTTTTGGAGCTTCAATATTCATCCCTTGAGATCTTTACACAGGTATGAATGTTTCTAAAACATGATATATTATTTATTTTTTTATATTATGTTTAACTGTGAACGTCGTTTTTTATCCTATATTATATATAACCGTAACATGATAAAAATATGTAACTAAAATACTTAACATTTTTTCCAGTTCCCAAACTGCTCTGGCTACTACTAGCGCTACTACTAGCTACTACGTAAGTATCAGTTAAAGAGGAGAACAGAGAAGAAACTCATCCTCCAAAGGATGTAAAAATCAAACAGGAAGAGATACAAGAAATTCTGAAGGACACTGATCTCGATGATGACAAATGGTGGTGTAACAAAAATAGATGATATCCTTGAGATGTTTAAGCCGTATGATCTTATCATGATGCAATGTACTTGACACTTGAGCTTTTAGTTTTCAACTTTTATATTTAAGACGTATATTTCTTTATTCGTGTGCTTCTTTATATAACTTTTATTTTTGTTTAAGACTTATTTTTTCTTATTCGTGTGATACTTTATTGCATCAAAGGTTTCTTTAAGTACTTGATAATTTAAATTCTAAATGTAATAATTACCAGACATGTGTGATAATTTGACATATATCCACCACAATAATGCCACCATAAATATTATACGAATAAGAAAACTACAGAAACAAGTGACGCAATGCAAAGTGTCACCCCCGCCACATCGCGCGGGTACCCTACTAGTTTAAATAATTAATCTTCTAAAGGATGCTATTTATCTTGTGTATGTTTAATGTGGTACTCTTGTGTTATTACAAACGGTTATTTACCCGTAAATCTATAAGCTTTCAGTTTATAGAGATAAGTATGTAAATTTCTTCAAGTAATCTTGTATCAATTTTATACACTACTTCAAAATAAGCGTTTTGCGATGATCAAAACCATCACAAATGGCCTTTTGCAACAAGATGTTCTATTTGTTATAACTTAGTATCCATATGTCATGTTATAACTTATGAATGCGTGAAAAGGATGCAAAGTAATTATTATGAATGCATGGGTATGATTACTATTGCTTAACATTAGAAGAAAAATACAACTTTGAATGAAATCAGATAATGTCTTTTTAAAAGGAAAACCAAGAAAATATACATTATATTCATTCTAAATATCTATCTAGGAATAAAATCAGATATTGAAACTTCATTTATAGATTCTCATATTTTAGGATCCTGTAGACCACTTGTTTTCTTGGAAGAATGAAAAAATGCAGGCTCTGATGGTACATGAAGTGTGACAGAGAAGCTATGCAACATATGAACAACGGAATCCATGGTTGGCCTACTGATGACATTTTCTTGAACACATAATAATCCAACGTGGATAGTTCTAATGACGTCATGTAAACTTGGTCCCATCTTCAATGCAGGATCTATGATATTTGATGTTGTTCCATTTCGCCAACTTTTCCATGCCTAATTAAATGATATATATTAACTTTGTTATAGAGATATCAAACATATAATATAAAAATTACTTTTGTAAGGGAATATTTCCACACAAATAATATATGTTGTTTTAATTCAGGCTTGGAGAAATGATAGGATACTTACAAAGCTTAGAAGATCTTCTGAACTCTAACTAAATGATAAGAACTTTATACATATAATAAAAAATAACTTTTGCAATGGAATATATCCACAAAATTACATATGTTATTTCAATTCAGGTTTGGTGAAATGATATGATACTTACAAAGCTAAGAAGATTTTCTAAACTCTCTCCATGCTGAAAACATTTGTTTTCTTGACCCGTTACTATCTCTAGTACCAACACTCCGAAGCTAAAGACATCTGACTTGTTTGAGAAATGGCCATGTCGGACATATTCAGGTGCCATATAACCACTATAAGAGTGCATAGACCAGGAAAAAAGTTATCACTTGCAACAACATATGGTCACAAAAAGGTCATCATTTTCAGCCGAAAGTAGACCTTATTTCAGAAACACTAATTAACAAAGTGGGAGTTATACGCCCTTCTAGAAGTATATGTAAAATTACATATGGTCCTGCTATGAAATTAAACTAATGGAAGACTTACTATGTTCCAACAATCCGACTCGTGTCTCCTTGGGTTTCCTCAGGTTTAAATAATCTTGCCAAACCAAAGTCAGCAATTTTAGGGTTCATTTCTGCATCTAGAAGAACATTACTTGCCTTCATATCACGATGAATTATTGTTAGACGAGAATCTTCATGAAGGTATAACAATCCCTTCGCTATGCCCAATATTATATTGTACCGCATTTCCCAATCAAGAAGTATACGTTTAGTTTGGTCTGCAAACATAATCATTAACTGGGAATTAGTGACAAGATTCACTACAAAAGAAAAATCATATTTTTGCTAACAATGTTAAATTGTTTAAACATCATTAAGTTATGTTCCTAAGAAAGTGTTAAGAACTTCTATGACACATGCAACAAAGTTTTTCTTTAAGAACTTATGAAATGTAAAACAATCATTGGTTGCTAAATGCCTAAATTGGCCAAATTTCTTGCTAAAATATTATTTCCAACCCACAAATATGTGTAATGTTTTTCTTACGGTGCAATCTATATGGGACTCAAAAAAAGGTGTCCTCTTTAAGAACTTACCTAATACGAACTGATCAAGACTTGCATTTGGCAAGAACTCATAAATGAGAAGTCGTTCCTTCCCTTCTATGTCGAACTCATAAATCCAACCCACGAATACGTGTAATGTTTAATAATGGTTTTCTTTACATATCAATGTTTGGGATTGAAAAAATGCTTCCTCTTTAAGACTTACCAAATATAAACTGATTAAGGCTTCCATTTGGCAAGAACTCATAAATAAGAAGTCTTTCCTTTCCTTCTATGCTGTAACCAAGGAGCCTAACCAAATTACGATGTTGAAGCTTCAAAACTAGGAAAACCTCATTCTTGAATTCAACATCACCTTGTTGTGAATTCCTTGCTAGTCTCTTAACTGCTATTTCATTCCCGTCTATAAGGGTACCCTAAATATCATATGATGGCTATAATGTATTAATGTTTAACTAAGATCAAGATTCTGAATATTTAAAACACAATGACCAATATTGATTTGTCTATACCTTGTAAACTGCACCGAATCCACCTCGTCCAAGCTTATTGTCTTCGGAAAAGTCATTAGTTGCTGCTTTGATTGCACTAAAGCTGTATTGTAATGGTTCAGCAATGCCAATGTCCATAGTTTCAGCTAGTAGAATGAAAGATAAGTTAGATGTGGCTTTAGCGACCAAGTTGTCTTAATGCTATGACTACAAGTCAAAGCAATGTGTGTTTAACCCCGTTATCCGTTGGTTCAATTTGTAACTATGAATGTTAAGGTGCAAACATGAAACTTACTCTGAGTACTTTCATGAGGTGACGAAATTTGTGTTTTCTTCTTCATGGTCCTCATAAAGAAACACAATGAAGCAATTATGATGGCCGCAATTGTCACAAAAACAATTACTATTATCACAATAAGAGTTGTGTGTTCCTCTTTACCTGAAAAATGTAAAGCGTAATGATGAAAATGTAAGTTATTTTGAAGATTTTCTAAAACTAAAATTACTTGTTATTATAGAAATGTGATGAAGTAAAAAAGAAATGTTGATATTAAATTTTTTAGGTAAATATTATTATCAAGTTAAAGTTAATTTTGTAGACATTTCAGATCCTCCTCATCCTTTATAGGTTTTGGGTAAGCACATATCAAAATTTAAATCTAATTGTTGTTCATGTGTTTGACTATATTTTTTTTTATCATATGTGTGTAAATTTTCGTTTATGTGTGTTTGAGCTCTGGATTTAGGTTCTGAACACAAGTGAGATGAATTTTAAAGGTAATCCTTAATCCTTAATGGGGCGAATATACATGAAATTCAGATTTGTATTTTAATTTCAGGGTTTGAAAATTGCCAACGGTGGTGCATTGTGTTTGGTGCACAAAAAACCTAGGAACAAAACCGGCCTATCTGACCAGAAGCGGTTCGGTTCTAAATTAACCCGTAACCCCAAAGCTGATACGAATCAGCTGGAGTTTAATTTTATTATTGCTTATTATCTTTTTTTAATGTTTGAGGGACCATTGTGGCCTTTTGGTATTTTCTTGGTTGTCTTATGTAAACTTAGAATTATGGTTTGGGTTTTAACCTAGTATTGCTGCTAACTTCTGATTCATTCAAAAATTAGCTTCCTTCCATTCTCTCAAGTTTCCTTCTTCTTTTACCCTATCAAGGGTATCAGAGCTATTCCGATCCTTCGTCGGAACCCTCACCACTCACCATGACGAACACCCGCAACCAAGATCTTGACAGGGCTGTCAAGGAACATGATAAGGCAATCTCAGATATTCAAGCATCTTTGGAAACGCTAATGAAACAACTAGAACAGTCTATGAAGCTGCAGGAACAATCTATGAAGCAACAGGAGCAGATTCTGAACCATGTTAAGGACCAGTCGAGCGGAGTTTTCTCCACAGGAATTTCTTTCGGTAACTTTGGCGAGGGAGAGTCCCGCCCTAACCGACCCATGCGCGTCAGGAAAGTGGAGTTTTCGCGATTCTCAGGAGAAGATGTTGAGGCATGCATATACCGCTGTGAACACTTTTTTATTCTCGATGAGACTCTCGACAATATAAAGCTAAGGTGCATTGTGGTCCATCTTGAAGGAGAAGCCATACAATGGCACCAAGCTTTTATGAAAACCAGGGGAACTACGGTCGCGGAATACCCTTGGGATGACTACGTTCGAGCTATCTCGAACCGGTTTTCAGACACAATGTTTGAGGACCCTTTAGAAGAACTTGCACTGCTAACACAAACTAGGTCACTAAAGGAGTACAACAACATTTTTGACAGCCTACTTAACAAGGTAAGTCTTAGTGAGGCCCAAGCTATTACTTTATATCTGAAAGGTTTGAAGGAAGAGATTCGGGGGCCGGTCAAGATGTTTAAACCCACTACACTCCATCAAGCCTATGGGTTAGCCAGGACCCAAGATCTTAATAATGCAAGCATGGATAAAAAAATTAAACTAGCGAGTGGCAGAACCGGGTTTGTGAAGGGGGTGATACTAGAATCACGCCACCGTCTAATGCCGCTAAGCTACCGCTTCTTCCTACCCCACGAGCGACGGAAAGCACTCTTGCCAAACCGAACCAACGTCGTCTCTCAAGTAAAGAATTGGAAGCAAAACGGGCGAAAGGAGAATGTTTTTTTGGTGTACCAAAAAGTTTGTGCCGGGTTACAAATGTACTCGAACTCGTGGCCAAGTCTATGTTATTGAGTTGGAAGACGAGGATGATGTAGAGGTTGAGGGAACTGAGGAAGATGAAAAAGAACACCAAATCTCTATCCATGCGCTAACAGGTCTTCCGTTGTACTCGACTATGCGGGTTCAAGGATCAATGGGAAACCGTCAGTTGCATATCCTTGTTGATTCGGGATCAACTCACAATTTCATTGATAGCAGGTTAGCAAAGAAACTTCAATGTGAGGTTAGAGACATCGCTCCTATCAACATGGGGGTGGCGGACGGGAAAGAACTCAAGTGTACTCAGTTATGTCCCAAGTTTCAATGGGCCATGCAAGGCCATTGGTTTAGAGTGGTGGTGTTGCTTCTAACGTTGGAAAATTACGACATGATCTTAGGGGTTCAATGGCTCCTTCCATTACAAGATATTTTGTGGAACTTCCAAAAAATGACCCTGCGGTTCGAGCTGGAGGGTAAACAATACGAGTTGAAAGGCTTACAAAATAACAAGGTGTCGGTGTGCTCGGTACAGAAAATGGATGAGTTACTAAATAAGCATGCGAAAGGGGGTCATCTACAACTTTTTAGTTTACAGTTGGCTAACCGGGGACCCGATGCCACGTATCAATCGAAGGTTTAATGCGATCCCGGTATTCCACCCAAGAGCCTCCCTTGGAAGTCGTTAGTCCGCGCCTTCGCGAAGGTGTTCCGGCTGCCGAATGGGCTGCCTCCTTCTCATTCGTTCGACCATCGAATCATACTCAAGGAAGGAACGGAGCCGATAAGTCAACGCCCCTACAGATATCCGTCGGTACAGAAAGATGTTATAGAGAAAACCACCCAGGAATTGTTAGATTCGGGGGTCATTCAGAATAGCCAAAGCTCTTTTGCAGCTCCGGTTGTCTTGGTTAAGAAAAAAGACGGCCTATGGCGTATGTGTATGGATTATCGTTGTCTCAATGAGGCAACAGTTAAGGATAAATTTCCCATTCCATTGATTGAGGAGTTGTTAGATGAGTTGGGGGTGCTACATTATTTTCGAAGCTGGACTTATGTTCCGGGTATCATCAGGTGCGCATGGCACCTGAAGACGTCCACAAAACCGCATTTCGAACCCACGAAGGGCACTACGAATTCCTCGTTATGCCATTCGATCTCACAAACGCATCGGCAATGTTCCAAGCCCTTATGAATCACGTGTTTCGTTCTATGTTACGAAAAGGAGTATTGGTTTTCTTTGATGACATATTGGTCTACAGTCGAGATGAACAGCAACATGTGAAACATTTGAAACAAGTCCTTCCCATTATGAAAGAAAATAAGTTGTTTGCAAAAGAATCTAAATGTGTGTTCGGGGGTCGAGCTGTAGAGTACTTGGGCCATATAATCTCCAGAGAAGGGGTGAAGGCGGACCGGTGATGATAGAGGCGGTTCAACAATGGCCTGTACCCAAAACCATTAAACAACTCCGGGGGTTTTTTGGGCTTAGCGGGGTATTACCGACGCTTTATCCGATCATTTGGCATGATTGCAAAACCACTTACCAATCTCCTCAGGAAGGATGCGTTCCGATGGAGTGAAGACGCCCAAGACGCATTCGAGAGACTCAAAGCGGCTTTGTCATCGGCCCCAGTTTTGGCTCTTCCGGATCCTAAGAAACAGTTTGTAATTGAAACGGATGCTTCGGCGGGTGGAATTGGGCCGGTGCTCATGCAAGAGCGTCACCCGGTCTCGTTTCTAAGTCGGGCTCTCTCACCGAAACAAGATGCATTATCGGTTTATGAAAAGGAGTTATTAGCAATTATGGTGGCAGTGAAACAATGGCATTATTACCTCATCACTGGTCCGTTTTTTATCCGTACAGACCAGAGAAGTTTGAAGCACCTTTTAACTCAAAAGGTGACCACTCCGTTGCAACATAAATCGCTAGCAAGACTGATGGGTTACGATTATTGCATTGAGTATAAACAAGGTCGGGAGAATGTCGCGGCTGATGCCTTATCTCGGGTCCAAGGCGGTACTCTATTTACCATGGCTATTTCGCAACTAGAACCCATTTTGTTGCAAAGAATTTTGGATAATCAAAGTGGGGATATTGAAGTGCAAAACATAGTACAGAGGCTGAATAAAGGTGAAAATGTGCCAAGGTTTAAATGGAACGAGAAGTGGCTAGCCAAGGAAGTGCACATGGTGGTAGGGGCTGATACAGATCTAAGAGAGAAAATTGTGAAAATTTGCCACGAGTCCGCCATGGGGGGTCATTCAGGAATACGAGCTACGACTCAACGGGTTAAGGGTATGTTTTTTTGGAAGGGAATATCGAAGGTGGTCCGTCGGATACTACGAGCATGTGATGTGTGCATGAGAGCCAAACACGAAAACATTGCCACACCAGGTTTGTTACAACCATTACCGATTCCCGAAACTATCTTTACTGACATCTCGATGGACTTTATAGGTGGGCTACCAAAGGTCAAGGGTAAGGATACTATATTCGTGGTGGTAGACCGACTTACAAGATATTGCCATTTCATGACGTTGGGTCATCCGTTCTCTGCTAAGGAGGTGGCTCAGGTCTTCCTTGATAATGTGTTTAAACTCCACGGGTGTCCTAAGTCAATCGTTTCTGACCGTGACCTGATATTTTTGAGTGCCTTCTGGACGGAGTTTTTAAACCTTCAAGGAATAGCGGCTAACTTGTCTACCGCATACCATCCACAGTCGGACGGTTAAACGGAGGTAGTTAATCATTGTTTAGAGGGTTATTTAAGGTGCATGGTGATGGAAAGGCCTCATACTTGGGTCAAATGGGTGTCGCTAGCGGAATGGTGGTATAATACCACGTTTCACTCGTCGTTAGAAAAATCTCCTTTTGAGGCTCTATACGGGTACCACCCTCCTTTGCATATATCGTACATTCCTCGAGATACTAGTGACCGAGACGTGGATGAGATGATGCAAGACCGTGAGACAGCGATTAAGTTGATGAAACAATCATTACTCAAGGCTCAAAATCGTACGAGGCAGCAATCGGATAAGCATAGGACGGAGTGGGTTTTTGAACCAGGGGCATGGGTATATTTAAAATTGCAGCCATATATGCAGAACTCTTTGAGGGCCTACAAGCACTCGAAACTCACTCCTAAGTATTTTGGGCCCTTTGTGATTGTGGAGAAAGTGGGTAACGTTGCGTATCGTTTGGGTTTACCGGAAGAGGTGCAAATTCACCCCATTTCCATGTGTCCTTGTTGATGGAGGCGGGTGGACTAGCAACTAAGATCATTCCTCTTCCAGTAGAAGCTCGTTTCACTCTTCAACCCCATGTTGTTTTGGATCGGAAGCTAGTTAAGAGGAGGAATCGTGCGGCGATGAAGGTTCTAGTTCATTGGAAGGGTCAAGGAACACAAGATGCTACATGGAAGTTCCTGGACGAGTTAAGGTTGCGTTTTCCTGATTTTGCAGAGCTCACTTCTTGAGGTCAAAAAGTGCTGAAGGGGGAAGTCTTGATACGAATCAGCTGGAGTTTAATTTTATTATTGCTTATTATCTTTTTTTTTCATGTTTGAGGGACCATTGTGGCCTTTTGGTATTTTCTTGGATGTCTTATGTAAACTTAGAATTATGGTTTGGTTTTTAACCTAGTATTGCCGCTAACTTCTGATTCATTCAGAAATTAGCTTCCTTCCATTCTCTCAAGTTTCCTTTTTCTTTTACCCTATCAAAAGTGGTTCAGTTTTTCTTCCAAATCATAGGTTCCGAACCGTTTCCACCTCCTTGCTACTCAAGCCGCTCTCCTATACAGTCGCTTTTTATTTGCTTTGCTTATTAATTAGTTTTGGTTTCACAAAGTTCTCAATCATAAGCATTCCTTGGTGTCAGTTCCTCAGTTCCTCACACGATGCATCAATTCGCAGAAACAATAGTTCAAACACTAAAATTAAAATTAACATATACATTAGAGTTAATTACACAAATGGGTCATGTGGTTTATACCTAATTTCGTCTTTGGGTACTAACTTTTTTTAACAGGTTTAGGTTTTATGGTTTCAATTTTATAATACCTTTGGGTATTAACACCAAAATTAGTTAATTAATGACTAAAATACCTTGCATCTTTTTAAGTTTATCAATGTAACACATTTGGGGTACTAACACCTAATTTTATTACATTTAAATCAATTCTACAAAATCTATTTATTTTTTTTATTTTCATCTTTTTATTACATCTCTTAATTAACATAAAATCTATTTTTTCATATTTTTATTAAATTTCTTATTTAACATAAAATCTACTTGTTACACCAGTATTTTTTTAAATAGATTTTTGAAATAAAATCTACTAGCTATAAAGCTTTATGTAAATTAAATTTTTACCCGTTTTAAATAATGTAAACCTTACTCGTTTTTAATTTTGGATAGAAATGATTGATAATATAAATATCTATCATGTAAAAAAATTTAAGCCTTTTTTTAACTCGTTTTTTTTTTTTGTTCATTTACATTTACTATTTTAGAAAGATATTTAATTTACATAAAACTATATAGCTAGGTATTTTAGATAAAACTATATAGCTAGGTATTTTAGATAAAATTGCAAGAAATGTAAATGAACAAAAAAACGAGTTAAAAATGGCTTAATTTTTTTTACACGAAAGATATTTATTATTATTATTATTATTATTATTATTATTATTATTATTATTATTATTATTATTATTATCAATCATATATAAAAAAATAAGTAGAGTTTATGTTAGTTAAGAAATATAATAAAAATATGAAAATAAAAAAATAAATAGATTTTGTAAAAATGATTTAAACTTAAATAAAATTAGTTGTTAGTACCCAAATGTATTATATTGATAAACTTAAAAAAGGCAAGGGTATTTTAGTCATTAATTAACTAATTTTGGTGTTAGTACACAAAGGTGTTACAAAATTGAAACCATAAAACCTAAACCTGTTAAAAAAAGGTTAGTTACCAAAGACGAAATTGAGTATAAACCACAGGACCCATTAGTGTAATTAACTCTATACATTATTAATATTTGTTTTATTAATAATGCCCCATAGTGGGGACATTATTTTGTTTTATCACTACATATGGTCTAATACAGTATAAAACCAACCCACCAATAAAAACACACACACACAGATCATTGCTCTTCATGCGGGTACGTGTCTTATCTTTCCAACCAAGACAACCCTTCCCTAATATCAAAACCGAAGATTGGATACCCATAACGACCAGACTCCTGAAGGGTCGATTTAAAACGAAATCTGCGTCGGAGTCATTGGTGTCACCAGTGACATTTATCAACTTGGGTCATGTCTCATTTATTTAAAAGTCACACTCTATAGTTCATTTTACTAACACCCTTTTATTTTATATGTAGTCATGTCTCATTTATTTAAAAGTCACACCCTTTAGTTCATTTTATCAACACCCTTTCATTTTATATAATGCAACAAAAACTAACTACATGCTTTTTTGTAACCATCATGTCCATAGAACACAAACACACCGTTTAAGTTTTTTTATTGATAACAAGGCACCATCGCATCTACATGCCTTTTCAAATTGTTTCAAGATAAAAGCTGCCACCGTTTCACATAATTAATAGCACCGCCCCATCGCATATATCATAGTATCATACAACACCGCATATCAATTCAAATAATAAACATAAACAATAATTTTCAAACTCTAAACAACCGGAAGTCGTTAAAAACAAACGTCCGATAAAACTTTTCAAAAACCGTCATGACAGTTGAGAATCAAAAAGACGCGTCTCCTCTCCGACCACTATTTCCCCATCATCCACCTTTTCACACCCTCCCTCACCGATCGATCTAAACATTTACAATTATTTCTTAGTAAGTTTAGACGGTTACGGAAAAGGAATGGAGCCACAAATTAAAACACCAACGATTTTTGTATGGCGGTGGCGTGGTGGTGGGGCGACGCTTACGGAGAAGTAGGTTAGAGACGGACAGGATCGACGGTGGTGACCGTGATGGATGTTGAAGAGTTTAGCGTGAGATAGAGGAAACAAGAGATTCGTTGTTACAAAAAAATGTGTGGCGGTGGTGCTGTTGTGGAGGCGGTGGTGCTGTTGTGGTAGCGACGACTTGATGGTTGGGATGGCCATTTTTGTGGTATGTTTGTTGAGGGTGAGTGTACATTATCCTATACTATAATAGTTAAGTGAAGTATAAGAAATCTGAGAATACGAGGTTTTTAATTTGGAAGAGTGAAGATAAAAGAGTTTTGATTATAAAGTATTGAATTTGGATGGTATAATGTGGTGGTATTTGTTTAAAGTTTTGCTTTATTCAGTGTTTTACCATTTACCATTCTTCAAATTACAATTTCATATATGCAAAGCCGTATTTAATAAAAGTGGTATAATAAAAAGGTGAAAATAAAAAAATAAATAGATTTTGTAAAAATGATTTAAACTTAAATAAAATTAGTTGTTAGTACCCAAATGTGTTATATTGATAAACTTAAAAAAATACAAGGGTATTTTAGTTATTAATTAACTAATTTTGGTGTTAGTACCCAAAGGTGTTACAAAATTGAAACCATAAAACCTAAACCTGTTAACAAAAAGGTTAGTATCCAAAGAAGAAATTAGGTATAAACCACATGACCCATTTGTGTAATTAACTCTATACATTATTAATATTTGTTTTATTAATAATGCCCCATAGTGAGGGCATTATTTTGTTTTACCACTACACATGGTCTAATACAGTATAATGCCCTATAGTAAGGGCATTATTTTGTTTTACCACTACACATGGTCTAATACAGTATAAAACCAACCCATCAATAAAAACACACACACAGATCATTGCTCATCATGCGGGTACGTGTCTTATCTTTCCAACCAAGACAACCCTTCCCTAATATCAAAACCGAAGATTGGATACCCATAACGACCAGAACTCCTTAAGGGTCGATTTAAAACGAAATCTGCGTCGGAGTCGTTGGTGTGTGATCTCATCAGTGACATTTCTGTGACTGAAATGGAATCGTTGGTGTGTGATCTGACCGGTGACATTTCTGTGAGAAAGTAATTGCCGTCGCCGTCGCTGGTGTACATATTATGGAGTTAGGAGATTTGTGGTGAGCGGTTACGACTCACCGTAGACGTAGAGGCTACGCTTATGATTTTTTGAAAGGTTTTGCGTAGTGGTTTTTGCTTTTCCAAACCTAAACAGGGTAATTATCGACGGAGACAAATAGGCGGCGGTTACAATTTTGGATAGTTTACGGTTTACTAAAATTTTGTTTTTATGGCAACAATATTGGTAGCAATTCTGGTGTAAATGTTAGGATGTTGAACGGAAACTCTGTATGTGAAATTTGGATATTTCGTACGGATGAAGTGAAAGGGAAGAGCTCCATTTTATGTTGCGCAATAATTTTTTCATGAACCACAACACCCGTGCGAATTCAAACGACACATCCCTTGCCTTTTGTGACATTCTATTTCCGAGGAGGCGTGAGTGGTAACGTTTTGTTGGTTTTTGTATAGATAGATAATATTCTACTTTTAAATCTTATTTTGCATCCTCAAAATTATATGATTACAGTTAAACAAAGACATAAATATTGTAGGCAAACCATATATACCTGGTGATGATGGTTGTGGAATTCCCGGAGTAGTCTGATTGAAAAAATCATATACCTCAAACCTAAAATTACACGTCGATTGAAGAATTCTCCCGCCATTTGTCCCATTAATACTAGAATTTGGGATCTGATTTACTGCAGCCTCCAAACAATCACTACACACTTGCTCCGACAAGTTTGGAGTACACTGCACAAGACCATGGATCGTTAGGAAATCTGGCCCGGTTATGTTCCCGGTCGCAAACTTCAGTAACGGGCCGCCAGCAGCCGCCTCACCTCTCAACCGATCCATCAACTCTCTAACAGCCCTATTGAACTGATCAACATTACCCACACTTACGGGGCTCGCCAAAATCACAGTATTTGTATTTCCAGTCTCGTTGGAGTATTTCAAAAAGCATGACTCAGTAATATCCTATAGCTTCTGTTTGGTTGGGGCAGAGTTCTCTTAACTTAATAATGGAGTCACTCAAACACTTTGTGCATACATCGGGTTCGATATCACCACGACAAAGAACGAACGAGATGACTCTGTCGCTGACTTGGCCAGTAGTGAAGTTGTAGTAGCCGAAGCCGGAGTTGGTGGTGGGGAGGGCCAAAAGGGCGGTGCCGAGGTTTCTTTGGTAAGTACTGTTTATGGTGTAGTTAGCTTTGTTCACACATATGTGGTGGAAGAAAGGTGGTGGTTGAGCTAAGGTGGTGGTGTTGATTAAGCATATGATAATAAGAGAGAAGGAGAAGAGATGTTTTGTGAAGAGTATGAACATTTTTTGTCGTGTCGGACGAGGAAGGAGATGTTGTGACATTTAAAGAGTGGAATACGATGACAAAATAAAAGTCTTGGTAATCGGCTACAACTGATCAATAATTAAAGGTATGTGGTTAGAAAGACATCTGATATAAAGGGAATATATTTAGATCCTTTACGGACTTAGGGGATCCGGGGTGGTCCGTTATAAACCCCCAATCACGCGTGATAAACAACAACGCACCGCCGCCACTACTCCCGATCACGCGTCAAAGTTAAAACGCGTTATATTTTTAACGCGTGATCATTCTTCCATTTCACATGCAACTGAATTTGCAGGCTATGAAAACAAAGTTTCTTTCCAATTATATTATTTTATAAATTGTATTCAGGTATTATTTTACATTCAGTGATGTGCTTTTTGCAAATTCTGAATTGTTAAAAACATACATAAAGAAAATAAATAGATTTTCTTTATTGTTCCGACGGTTGAGATACGATTTAATCGAACTAGTAGGTTCTTTAGGTTTGGAGTTTCATGAGTCGGACGAGGAGTAGAGTTTTTTTTAGAATTTTTTTTTTTAAATTGTAGCCTAAAATATTTCTAGTATATTAAATTGAACTAGTATATGTTTTAATTTTAATGAAACTAGTGCTATTAAATCCGCGCGTTGCGCCGGAAATCCTCGCGTTGCGTTGTGGTTGGGTATTAGTTTGTTTAACTTCGGTACTGACACTTGCTATAGCAACCAATAGAGAAAAAACTAAAAAAAAATCATGATATGACCAAAAATATACCAACACAGCGAGAATTTGATCGGTATTGGTTTGTTTTTTTACGCCACCTACACTCGTTACAACAACCCATAAAGAAAAAATCTTGATATGACCAAAGAATACCGACACGTGATTTGCATGTATTAAAAAAGCGCAAGTTATATAAGATATATAAAAAACCAAATACTACATATTAAAAAACACTAAACAAAACATATAAAAAAAGCCTTTGAAATAAATAATTATTGTTTATTTAGTTTCTTTATTAATAGTATAATAATTCATTTAGTTTTTTTATTAATAGTATAATAATATATATGAATTACTATTCATTCTGTTTCCCTATTATCATATATGAATTTATAATTTTAGTGTTTTATTGTTAATTTCTAATTTAAAATAAAAAATAAAAAAATTGTGAGTGATGGAATTCTATCACTAGTGACCACCCCCACTACATTTCTATCACTAGTGATAGAATATTGGGTGATGACATGACATGAGTTGATTGGATATTGAGAGTGATAGAATTCTATCACTAGTGACTACCCCCTCTCCCCTTAGTAAGATATAGTGAGCTGATAGCTAATACCGTGATAAATGAGAAAAATCGGTGGATGGAAAAAGCAAAAAGGCGAGGTTCACTCTCATAACCGGAGTTCGACTTGTTAACCCATTTAAGGTAGAGTTTTGCATGCATGAATAAATGAGACACTAAATGGAATAGACCATTACAACATCATTTCATCTGGTTGATTTGGGTCAATAGAATGAAATCACCCACTACATAACGCATTTCATTCCCTCAAAATCGTTTCATCTGCTTCCCATGGTTTTTTTTCATTCTATCCCCTCTTGCACCATTCGTTAACAACACCACAAACCTACCATCGGCACCACCCACTTGTCGTTGCCACCCGCAACCTACCACCACCGCCACCGACTACCACCTCCACAACCTCCGCCGCCACAACCGCCAGTCTCCGCCACCTACCACCCCCTTCGCCACCGCCGCCACCATTGCCACCCACCGCCGCCACCAACCACCACTGTTGTCACCACCAACCCACCACCGCCACCTTCTACCAACCCACCACCGACCACCACACACCACCGACGCCCATCACCGTCACCACTCGCATCCCACCGCCGTCCACCCGTCACAGCCACCATCACCGCCGTCACCATCCACCGCCACTGCCACCTATAACCAACCACCCACAATCATTGCCACCGACCACCACCATTTACCGTCGATTTCATTTCTTCATGTTTTCTTGCCTACTAAACAATAATAATTCATTTCATTCCCTGGTTCATTCCATTATTTCATACCAAACAGATTATAATATTATGATATATAATATTTTACTATTAATTTTAAAAGTGAATTTATTTTCTCTTTTAAATTCACTTCAACAAGTTTGTTTTATTAACTCTAAGACTATCTACAATGCTAAACATGTCCTTAGACGTCCTTAGACGCCCTTAGCTGCCACATCATCTGCCACATAATATCTTTACAAATCCTTAAAAACAGTGCCGGCTTTGAAGGTGTGCAGGGAGGACCTCCGACAAGGCCCGTGATTTCGAGGGGCACGCGATTTAGAAAAAAATCCGATATGTATATGTTATTTTTTTAAATAGTAAACACATAACAATTCCAATATGGATCCATTTACAAATAATTTTTTTATGGTTTAAAATTTAGCCCACTTGACATTAGGTTTATCGAGCCCAATACTAATTTAATTATTATTTTTTATTTTTTATGGTTTTGAATTTAGTCCACTTGTCATTAGGTTTACTGAGACCAATACTAATTTGATTATTATTTTTTAAATAATAACAAAACATTACAGTAGTGTCCGCCATGTAGTTTTCGTATAGAATCTTTTAGGTATATACGTTTTCGAACCCCCGGTTTTATAATTTTATTAAATATATACGTTTTTGACCCCGTTCGGAAATCTCAAGCTTCGCCACTGTACGGAAGGGCATATTTTTTCAAGCTCGAACAGGGTACGTGAATTCTCGAAAACGCCTCTGCTTAAAAACCTCAAATTCATTTCCAACCCTACAAATATTATTACCTTTCTTAATTTTCACCTCATCACTTATCCATTACACACAATATTTAAATAAAACATTTCTTTTTTTACTTTGGGCCCACCTCATCGCATGAACCGAGACAAATCCATACCCTTATGCAATGATATCTAACCTAAAGACATATTAGGACACATACACTCTAATCTAATGATAAGGATCTTCAAGGACTTATAAAAAAGCATCCCTTAATATCATTCTTTGATCATTCATAAAAGTTGAATGACGTTTGCATTTGACTAAGAGTATCCGTTTGATTGACGTTTGCATTGGTGTAACCTTGGAATATTCAATCTCATTGAACAATAGGCTGGCAACGAGAAGATGTGCATTAAAAGTTGATTGTGGACTAGCAAAGGAAGTCATAAGTAGTGATTCTCAAGACGTGTTTTATAAGACGATATTAATATGATATTAAGGTTGCAGGGTATGGGGACGTCCCCATGCTCGTCTTGGTTCGGCGCCGGAGTCACCCCCTCCCCACCCCCCCCCCCCCCGGTCTTCATCCCGTCCCCGTCTTCAACGTCGAAGAACAGACGTTCACGACGATCCTTCAATGGTGGGCCCCTTTTGTTTGTTTGTTTGTGTTAGTGACTTGTACATTAGGCTTCAATACTTGTACATAGCGCATGGAAATTAAAAAAAATAAATAAAAAAAGTGGTGGGGTAGGACCATCCTCCCATACCCTCTACTGACCATCCTTGGGAGGACTATGACGTGACGCCTACGTGACGGATCATCCTCCCTTGGAGGACAATCACCATACCCTCTAGCTTAATACAGGGGGAGGTTCAATTAAAAATTACTAGTTAAAGTAAAATCTCGAAAATTAACTAAAAAACCTAAAAACATACCAATTTTTTTTTACAAAATTTCGCTAGTTTTTTACATAAAAAAACTATTTTTCAAAAAAAAAAAAAAAAAAAAAAAACCTTATACTGCACATGTGCATTATATATGTCACATGTGCACTACAATTTTTTTTTTTTTTTTGTAAAAAAGTTTTTCTATATATAAAAAATAGCGATTTGTAATAAAAAAATTGTAAAAAAATGGTATGTTTTTAGACTTTTTTAGTTAGTTTTCGAGTTTTCGCGATAAAAGTAGTTTTCACTTAAGCTCACCCCCATCAATATAAGAGGTTATACATATATTCTATTGCATAATAAACTAGTAAACGTCTCCTCGTTATGGCAGAGTTTTAATCGAACAAAAACTATAAAAACAAATAATGATGCCGCTCCCCATGACACTGCCTACCTATGTTTTGTGTCAAGGATATCGACACGTGTTTTACATTGTTCGAAAATTAAAAAAAATACTGATATCAGGGCCTGATAGTACTGACACCGATAGATACCCAAAAAATAATAACTTTTTCCCTCTTTATTTATAAAACACCCCTAAAATGAGGGTAACTTGGTCTTTTAAACACTAATTATATTTTAGTCCCTAATATTATTACACTTAAACCCCTTTATTTTTACAAAAGAGTAAATTGCGATTTTACCCCCTGTGGTTTAGGCCAATTGGCACTCTGACCCCCTCTAACGAAATAATTGCAATTTTACCCCCCCAACGTTGATATTCTGTCGCAATTTTACCCCATGCCGTCAAATAAATTAAGAGATTTGTTAACTGGAATGTGAAATAACTATATTGCCCTTTCATATTACCCCTATGGTTTGTTCTACTCTGTAATATTAACCCCCTGGTGTAAAATGACTAAATTGTCTTTTCTTATTACCCTCTATGGTTTGTTGTACTCTGCAATATTGCCCCCCGCCATCACCCACCTCCACTGTATCATCAGCCGCCACCACCCATCTCCACTTCTCTTAATCCTCACATTTGCAGAGAAGTTTCAAAGCTTGGACACGCTAAAAGACGGTGATCAGAACATCAGTTCGGGTGTTGCTCGAGTGGGTCTGTAATATCTCATTCTAACTCTTTTATAAATTATCAATTTGCTAGTTAAATTTTTTAGGATAAGATGGTGTCTTTTTCACACTAACAGCTTAACTTCAAATCCAAAATGATAGTACTCTTTGGTAACGCACGATTGGATGAGAAGGGCGGCCAAGGACACGCGTCATGACACTGCGACACGTGTCAGACCTACGTGGGACACGTGGCAACCGAAGCTAGGTCGACCCTCCCCGCGACACGCGACAGGGGAGGCCGACTCGTGCGCGACACGCGGGAGGCAACAAAATTGGCTATAAAGCCAGGGGTTTGGGATAAGTTCAAATTGCTCAGTTCGACGGTCTAAAACGTCGTCCTACTCTTTGTATCTCCGTTTCTTTCTATCAACGCCCTAAAACCCCGAAACTCTACTCGTTATTAGGGTAATAACTCTAATCACTGGTACGATACTTTATCCGATCGATTGAAACTATCTGATGGATGTTTAAGTGCTGCTCAAACTCGGGTTATACTTTGTAATTCGTCGTGAATTCGATGGATGTTTAAGTATCGCACTTTGTCATTCGTTGTGAGGGTTTCTATCTCGTGGTTGTCGTTAAAGTTGAATTGAGTTAATACACTAATACGAGTTCCATTGTATCTAGAAATTAGAACCCGTGAGCAGGAAGCTGCTAGAATACTTAATAGCTAAGTAAACCTAATAGTTAAATAAACTGAGCAGTTTAGTTAGCTGAGTAGATTAATTAATATGTTAATTAAGTTAAGTATGATTAATTAATCGGTTAATCAAAATTAATTAAGTTAATCCAGATTAATTAAGCTAAGCAAGATTAATTAAGCTTAATTAAGTAAATTAAATATAAAATAGATAATATCAAAGGAAGGTGCAAGGAAGCTATAAGAAGATATATATATGTGGGTAGGAAGCTTCCTAGAAGATGTATAGGTAACTTCCTAGAAAAGATATAGGTAAAATTTCCTAGAAAATACAAAGGAAACTTCCTAGAAATTTCATACTTCTTACCTATAAATAGGAAGCTTAGGATTCATTTTCCTTTGTTCATTTTTCTACTCTTCTCTCTATACGTTGGTGTTGTAACCAATAATCACCAAAGCGATGTTCTGTCCAATCGATGCAGGAACCAACGAACGAATGCCAAAGTGTTGTACTTTGTGAATTTCGGTAAACGGAATCCAAAGTACTATACTTTGTGAATTTCGGTAAACGGAATCCAAAGTACTATACTTTGTGAATTTCGGTAAACGGAATCCAAAGTGTTATACTTTGTGAATTTTGTTAAGGTTCGAATCTCGTGACTACCGTTAGGTTTGATTTGGGTTTTACACAAATACGTATTCCATTCTGTTAAACTATATGTTTAACTACCAGAATACTCCCAACCACACACTTACAATCAAACAAGCTGTTAAGTCATCAGAAGATTCAAATCAATAAAGTATATGCTTAATTATCAGAAGAAGTAGAATCAAGAAGCTTGTTAAATCAATACTGCATGCTTATACTGTGAGTCATTCTCTTTTTATCAAAATTACTTTCAAAACCCTATTTGCTTTCCAGTTATAATTACAGGGATTAAGTCTTTGCAAATCTTAAAGTTACTGGCAGTAAGTGGGGTATTGTGCACATTACTATTGTTTATCAGATTAGGTGGGCGTACCTAAGTCATGATATATGTCACTTTTAGGTGACCGGACCTAAATAAAATCCGGTGTTTTCTAAACTCTGATATTTTTCTTAACTCACGGTCCTGATGAAATTTCCGCTGCAATATTTTTCAAAATAATCACCGGTACCACTGGGCTGTTCGCGGCTCCCGATTCCGGCCAGGGTGGGTCGGGGGTCGTGACAGAAGGTGGTATCAGAGCCACTGACTTAAGCCAATAGGTGTTGTGATAATAATACCTAAGCTTAAATAAAAGAGTTAGGAAATTGCTATTAACTGGTAGCACACATGATAGGGTTTAGAATTGAACTTAAGAAAAGATGCCTTAGTACAAGCTAAGCTAAATACGTGTGTAAATAAAGTGTGATGGGTTGGTATGCCGTAAGGATAATAACTAGAACGTTACAAGTATAATAAAAAATTGCAATAACACTTGACCACTGTTATTTCTTATTTTTTAGTACTACTTTGTTCTATAACATGATCCGTCATGTAAAGACTAATTTGCTTAGTCCTTGTTGAAAGTCAAAATGCACTTTTCAAATCGTGATTTAAGAAAAATACTATTTATGGGAAAATCTAAAATTTTCTCCGGCAAGACTGGGTATGGCGTAGCAGACTCTCCAGCTTGTCCGGATATACTAAGGTTACCTCTCCGGCTAGAACCGAGTAAGCATGTATATAATATGTTAAACAAGTGACATGATTTCCCTAAATAGTATCATGACCTGATATCTGACTTGTTTTTGGAAATTATGAATCTGTTAAATACATTAATCTTATGAAAAGTATGTGTATAACAGCATGTGAAATATGTGATTATATATATCTATAAGGATATCCAAAAACCATAAGGATTGACAATTTGAAATGAAGCACAAGCATATGTGTCAATAATAAATCTAGATTCCTTTATCAAGAATCTCTTTCATATATCAATATCAAACATTATTTCGTTTGATCATCTACCTCGTAACTCGAGCGACAATAATAACAATGGAAACCCGTTAAGTTGGGACACCATCAAAAGTATAATAATTTCCAATGCATTACCATAGACTATTAACGCAAGTAAGAAGCATGTAAAATTGTGCTAGTGCACAAGAAAACACATGAAACATAAATTATACGTCCACAGACGTTGAAATATATCACACACGTATAACAACCCTCGGTAAAACTAACACCTCTCATAATAATTCCGACACCCTAATATAATTTTAAGTATGTCAATTTGTCTTTATATGCACCCCGTATGTGAAAACCGAGCCCCGAAAATAGATTATACTATATAAAATAAATAAAAACAAAAATTGTTAAGCTGAGGCGGGCCGCGTAGGGCCTCACCTCAAGCTCATGCGGGCCGCGAGCCTCCTGAATTGTGGCATGACCCGGAGCCGACACGTGTCATCATCGTGTCAAAGCTAGTAGGTGATCCGGACAAGCTACGCTTTGACCGCCTGTTGACGCGGGCCGCGTAAGGCCTAGCCTTACTTCACGCGGGCCGCGAGGATGTCCGATTTCACAACTATAAATAGGAGGCAACGGGAGTTCAGTCTGCTCGTTCAATTTTCGTTTCTCAAATCACAATTTCTGTAGGGAGTTATTATAGCCGGGCATTATACCCCCTAAATTAGCGAGGTTCTGCTACGATGTAAGTATTATAACCCCTGGAGACGTATTAGATACGCTGCCCGATTGATCTAGGGTTCCGTAACGGCTGTCGTGGTTCTGCCCGACGTAGTCGTTGGAATGCCGTCTCGGGGAGGGTATTACTAATGTTAAAATGGGTTATTATACTAACACACGTGCATTTGTGTAAATTATAGATATTCACCAGGAAATCATAAAGGAAAACCCTAAAATAGCAATGTGAGTAATCTCTTTTTTTGTTAACAGTTTTTACAAAACCTTAACCTTTTTATAATGCAATTTAGCAGTGATTGAGTCTTTGTAATTCTACAATTACTGCCGGTATGTTGGGGTTTTGTATACAAAATGTGAGTAACGTTACCATTGGACGAAGAGTTAGCCAATGGGTAATATGACCCTCAGTCAGACTTGACACTACTGAATGAGTAATTGGGTAGATGGAAACATTGTAATCGCCCTCAATACTGTTTAAGTTAAATTAAAAATTCTTGATTAAACTGAGATTCATTCACCAGTATTTTCCACTGACAAAACCCTTTTTAAAACGCGTTTCATGTAACAAAATGTGAAAGCCAAATTAGAAGCCAGCTGGACAGCACTGAAGGCTTGGAAAAGTGGCTATAAAAGTTACCTAAATAAAAGAAAGCGTTTATTTCAATAAAGTGGGATTTATCCCTGTAATTCAGTGTGTAATAAAAACTTGGGTTTCACCCATGTGTTTGATATTATAAAATAAGGTGGTTTACTCTGATTTAAACATTTCCTAACTACGGTCCTGATGAAATTTCCGCTGCCAAATAAATTAATAACGTGATACCACCGCAACTGGCTCACGGCCGCCCGTTCCCGGGAAGAAGGGATCGGGGGTTGTGACAACACGTCTTTCAAGGCAAGACCTTTGGAAATTATAATTGGGCACGTCGACACCAATGCGAATCCCGTCAGCAGAAAAGCTACTAATCAAAAAGCAGCATTTTGCCACATGATCCTACAAATGATATGAAGCTTGCTGAGGTATGATAGAACAAGATTTCACAACAATCGGTGCATAGTCTAATCCAATTCTTGACACTGCAAAAGAAGTCATATACCTTTACAATCTCCTATTTCATTCGACATTTCCTTGGTAATGTCCTTTAAACAACGGTTATCACACAAAATCCCAGATAAAATTCTTAAATTTCTTTTGTTAAAATTCTGACCTCTGTAAATAGACTTTTGCATTGCTACTTCCCCTTAATGGTCATCATACCATAAGGATTTCTTTCATAGTAGCAAATATTGATCTGCTTCATTTCTTGGTAAATCCACACATTACACATGCACTATTGTTGCGCATGTGGTTCGTTTGATTTATGAAGACCTTTGGAGGGCTTCATTCTAATTTGTTATTTTATCAAAACTCAAATATCATTTCACTATACTCGATCTTTGCATTTGTAAACCGCGTTTTGCAAAACAATGACTCTTTGATATCTAATCGATAAAATTCTTGAAAAACTCGATTTCCTTTTTTTATAGTATACATGGTTTTTGTAGTGACCATGTCAGAACTTTATTGGACTCGTTGTGTTTAAACCAAGTTCAATTGTTTGAACTTGCTCGTATTACGTATTCAATTCAAAGTCCCATATGATGAATTGAAGCCATCATATTCAAATTAATCCCAACAAGCCCTTCAAATACTTTGAACTATAACAGGCTTGTTTGGTCTTCGACTTCATTGAATCATTACTTTGATCACGATCACCTTGCGATGACGTTCTCCCAAAATTGAAGCTTGCGCTAATCTCGTTTGCACACCTCATATACGGATTTAATAATTTATTTATATTGAATCCGCTCTGTTAGTTTATCCTATAAAAGCCATCTTAACGCAATCGTGTGCTAAGATAATGATACACAAATTCCTATTATATCCCAGTGTATCTCTTAAATAGTTCTTACAACATCAATCGAGCATTTCTTGATCTTTGATCGAAAAACATCATTTAATTGTTTCAATTTCAATCAAAAATCCTACTAGATTGTTTGAAGCAAACATTCGAATTTACTTCGTTGAATATTCATTTGGTTTCAAGCATGGTGAACTCATTTAGTCACCGCTATTATTATTTCGATCACTACGACACCTTGTGGTGGCGTTTTCATTTACTTGAAGCTTGAGCTAATCTCATTTTTACCCCTGATGTAGGGATTTATTTATTTAATTTCTGTTGGTTCATTATCTTAAACAATCTTAATACAATTATGTGTTAAGATAAGAGTACACAAATTCATATTATATTCCTGTGTACCTCTAAAGATTCTTTCATTTAAAATTCTATGATATTCATTTGGTCTTTTCATCATCAAATTGAAAATCCTATTCGAAATGAATATCCAAATTTATTTCCTTAAAACTTTCAGTTGATTATGAAAACGGTGAATTTGTTCGATCACCGTAATTATTAAGCTATTTCAATCCTTATGACACCTTGCGGTGTCGGTATAAACTTGTAACTTGGGCTAATCATAAGCATACGAATCATTCAAAACCATGTATTTCTTTTGCTTGACTCATCCTTGAAAAGTGGTCTTGATACAATTATGTATTAAGACAATGATACACTAAACTCTATTGTAATTCGGTGTATCCTTGCAATTCAATAAATGTCAACACACTAAATTTTTTCTCTTCTATTCAATAGTTGACAAATCATTTTTCATACTTCTATTTTATTCAAGCTTGTTGATTCTGAATCTTCATCAGTTGACAGTCAAAATGAATTTTCTGTTGACATTAAATTCTATTGTTTCTGAAAATCATTCATAAACTTGTAAACATTCATTGATCATATATCTTTTGGCTTAAACCTAGTCACCTTGGAAATTATATCATTTCATCTCATTCGTTTGACATTGATTTCTTGAACTGATTCAGTTAAATTATTAATTCCTATTTTGTACAACACATATTCACAAAATTTGATATTTTGATTTTGTACCATCTACCTTAATACTGTTCTTACTGACTAAGACATGACATAACTCTAAAAGAGATATCGTAACCCAAATCTCGAGGACGAGATTTAAAACAAGGTGGGGAGGATGTAACAACCCTCAAAGATAGTCTCGATAACAAACCGTAATCAAAACCAGAACTGCACGTGATGAAACTTGTATACTCAATCTGGAAAATTCAGGGGGTAAGGAATCTTGGAGTCCGACAAACCAAATCGCATAAAAATAGTCTTATTAGATTCATAATTAAAAACCAAATTGATTGGAATCAAGACCAAGCATACGTGATAAGTATCGGCACGAAAATCGAGGAAAAACGCACGATTGGATGAGAAGGGCGGCCAAGGACACGCGTCATGACACTCCGACACGTGTCAGACCTACGTGGGACACGTGGCAACTGAAGCCAGGTTGACCCTCCCCGCGACACGCGACAGGGGAGGCCGACCCGTGCGCGACACGCGGGAGGCAACAAAATTGGCTATAAAGCCAGGGTTTGGGATCAGTTCAAATCGCTCAGTTCGACGGTCTAAAACGTCATCCTACTTTTTGTATCTCCGTTTCTTTCTATCAACGCCCTAAAACCCCGAAACTCTGCTCGTTATTAGGGTAATCACTCTAATCACTGGTACGATACTTTATCCGATCGATTCAAACAATCTAATGGATATTTAAGTGCTGCTCAAACTCGGGTTATACTTTGTAATTCGTCGTGAATTCGATGGATGTTTAAGTATCGCACTTTGTCATTCGTTGTGAGGGTTTCTATCTCGTGGTTGTCGTTAAAGTTGAATTGAGTTAATACACTAATACGAGTTCCATTGTATCTAGAAATTAGAACTCGTGAGCAGGAAGCCGCTAGAATACTTAATAGCTAAGTAAACCTAATAGTTAAATAAACTTAGCAGTTAAGTTAGCTGAGTAGATTAATTAATATGTTAATTAAGTTAAGTATGATTAATTAATCGGTTAATCAAAATTAATTAAGTTAATCCAGATTAATTAAATTAAGCAAGATTAATTAAGCTTAATTAAGTAAATTAAATATAAAATAGATAATATCAAAGGAAGGTGCAAGGAAGCTATAAGAAGATATATATATATATGTATGTGTGTGTGTGTGTGTGTGTGTATGTGTGTGTGTGTGTGTGTGGGTAGGAAGCTTCCTAGAAGATGTATAGGTAACTTCCTAGAAAAGATATAGGTAATTTCATAGAAAATACAAAGGAAACTTCCTAGAAATTTCATACTTCTTACCTATAAATAGGAAGCTTAGGATTCATTTTCCTTTGTTCATTTTTTCTACTCTTCTCTCTATACGTTGGTGTTCTAACCAATAATCACCAAAGCGATGTTCTGTCCAATCGATGCAGGAACCAACAAACAAATGCCAAAGTGTTGTACTTTGTGAATTTTGGTAAACGGAATCCAAAGTACTATACTTTGTGAATTTCGGTAAACGGAATCCAAAGTACTATACTTTGTGAATTTTGGTAAACGGAATCCAAAGTGTTATACTTTGTGAATTTTGTTAAGGTTCGAATCTCGTGACTACCGTTAGGTTTGATTTGGGTTTTATACAAATACGTATTCCATTATGTTAAACTATATGTTTAACTACCAGAATACTCCCAACCACACACTTACAATCAAACAAGCTGTTAAGTCATCAGAAGATTCAAATCAATAAAGTATATGCTTAATTATCAGAAGGAGTAGAATCAAGAAGCTTGTTAAATCAATACTGCATGCTTATACTGTGAGTCATTCTCTTTTTATCAAAATTACTTTCAAAACCCTATTTGCTTTCCAGTTATAATTACAAGGATTAAGTCTTTGCAAATCTTAAAGTTACTGGCAGTAAGTGGGGTATTGTACACATTACTGTTGTTTATCAGATTAGGTGGGCGTACCTAAGTCATGATTTATGTCACTTTTAGGTGAACGGACCTAAATAGTGATACACGTCACTGTTGGGTGACAGGACCCAATAGTGATATGACCACAGTCATAGATCCGGTCGAATGACAACTGGACCAGATAATTATAAGATAGGAGTAATTATAATCGCTCTTAATACTGTATATTATAACAAATGTGTCTTTTTATCAAAATGAATGATTCACTCAGTATTTCCCGCTAACAAAACCTTTTTAAAACGCGTTTCAGGTAATTACAGTAGATTGGAGTAAGAATTGGATACGGCACTGAAGGGCTTCAAGAAGTGGCTTATTTTATCAATTAAATCGAATTAAGAAATATTGTTTTATATAATTGGGTTTATCCCTTATTAAAGCTACCTTTATAAAACATGGATTTACTCCATATTTAATAAATAAAATCCGGTGTTTTCTAAACTCTGATATTTTTCCTAACTCACGGTCCTGATGAAATTTCCGCTGCAATATTTTTTAAAATAATCACCGATACCACTGGGCTGTTCGCGGCTCCCGATTCCGTCCAGTGTGGGTCGTTGGTCGTGACAATATAACAGTCAAATAACTGTTGACTGACTACAGAGGTTAAAATTGCGACATAACATCAACGTTAGGGTAAAATTGTAATTATTTCGTTAGAAGGGGTCAGAGTGCCAATTGGCCTAAACCCCGGGGGGTAAAAATGTTGTTTACTCTTTACAAAATTGTGGCTAATTAGTTACACTTCTCCCCTTCCATAGCAAACTTATAATTATTTTACGTATTCTTATCATATCTTATAAATATAATGTTTTAAAAAAATCCAAAGGTACCTTGTTGACCTACTCATTTTTGTTTACGTTTCGATAGTTGCCTTGGTCAGTATTGTTGTACGGATTAAACTGTACAAGTAGATGATGCATTAGTGTACAAGTGATTAATACAATGTGTCCTATCATATTTCAAATGCTCAAGACTCTCTTCGTTGTTCTCATTATTATTAACTAGTCTATAAACCCGTGTATTACACGGATTAAATATAAAGAAAACTTAGATTGAATAATGTTTTAATTTATAAATGTTACAAGCCCGTGTTTTACACACGTCAAATACTAAAAAATTGTAAATCATACTTCTATATAATCTTGATCTCATAGTTAAAAAATGTAATATTAGTATAATCTAATTATTGCGTTTTTTCGATTAGTATTAATATAAAGACGGTTTAATAAAAATGATCTAATTATTGTATTTTTTTATTTTACGATAATAATTAAAAAAAATACTGATATCAGGGCCTGATAGTACTGACACCGATAGATACCCAAAAAATAAGAACTTTTTCCCTCTTATTTATAAAACACCCCTAAAATGAGGGTAACTTGGTCTTTTAAACACTAATTATATTTTAGTCCCTAATATTATTACACTTAAACCCCTTTATTTATACAAAAGAGTAAATTGCGATTTTACCCCCTGTGGTTTAGGCCAATTGGCACTCTGACCCCCTCTAACAAAATAATTGCAATTTTACCCCCCAACGTTGATATTCTGTCGCAATTTTACCCCATGCCGTCAAATAAATTAAGAGATTTGTTAACTGGAATGTGAAATAACTATATTGCCCTTTCATATTACCCCCTATGGTTTGTTCTACTCTGTAATATTAACCTCCTGGTGTAAAATGAGTAAATTGTCTTTTCTTATTACCCTCTATGGTTTGTTGTACTCTGCAATATTGCCCCCGCCATAACCCACCTCCACTGTATCATCAGCCGCCACCACCCATCTCCACTTCTCTTAATCCTCACATTTGCAGAGAAGTTTCAAAGCTTGGACACGCTAAAAGACGGTGATCAGAACATCAGTTCGGGTGTTGCTCGAGTGGGTCTGTAATATCTCATTCTAACTCTTTTATAAATTATCAATTTGCTAGTTAAATTTTTTAGGATAAGATGATGTCTTTTTCACACTAACAGCTTAACTTCAAATCCAAAATGATAGTACTCTTTGGTAACGCACGATTGGATGAGAAGAGCGGCCAAGGACACGCGTCATGACACTGCGACACGTGTCAGACCTACGTGGTACACGTGGCAACCGAAGCTAGGTCGACCCTCCCCGCGACACGCGACAGGGGAGGCCGACTCGTGCGCGACACGCGGGAGGTAACAAAATTGGCTATAAAGCCAGGGGTTTGGGATCAGTTCAAATCGCTCAGTTCGACGGTCTAAAACGTCGTCCTACTCTTTGTATCTCCGTTTCTTTCTATCAACGCCCTAAAACCCCGAAACTCTACTCGTTATTAGGGTAATAACTCTAATCACTGGTACGATACTTTATCCGATCGATTGAAACTATCTGATGGATGTTTAAGTGCTGCTCAAACTCGGGTTATACTTTGTAATTCGTCGTGAATTCGATGGATGTTTAAGTATCGCACTTTGTCATTCGTTGTGAGGGTTTCTATCTCGTGGTTGTCGTTAAAGTTGAATTGTGTTAATACACTAATACGAGTTCCATTGTATCTAGAAATTAGAACCCGTGAGCAGGAAGCTGCTAGAATACTTAATAGCTAAGTAAACCTAATAGTTAAATAAACTGAGCAGTTTAGTTAGCTGAGTAGATTAATTAATCGGTTAATCAAAATTAATTAAGTTAATCCAGATTAATTAAGCTAAGCAAGATTAATTAAGCTTAATTAAGTAAATTAAATATAAAATAGATAATATCAAAGGAAGGTGCAAGGAAGCTATAAGAAGATATATATATATATATGTGGGTAGGAAGCTTCCTAGAAGATGTATAGGTAACTTCCTAGAAAAGATATAGGTAAAATTTCCTAGAAAATACAAAGGAAACTTCCTAGAAATTTCATACTTCCTACCTATAAATAGGAAGCTTAGGATTCATTTTCCTTTGTTCATTTTTCTACTCTTCTCTCTATACGTTGGTGTTGTAACCAATAATCACCAAAGCGACGTTCTGTCCAATCGATGCAGGAACCAACGAACGAATGCCAAAGTGTTGTACTTTGTGAATTTCGGTAAACGGAATCCAAAGTACTATACTTTTTGAATTTCGGTAAACGGAATCCAAAGTACTATACTTGGTGAATTTCGGTAAACGGAATCCAAAGTGTTATACTTTGTGAATTTTGTTAAGGTTCGAATCTCGTGACTACCGTTAGGTTTGATTTGGGTTTTACACAAATACGTATTCCATTCTGTTAAACTATATGTTTAACTACCAGAATACTCCCAACCACACACTTACAATCAAACAAGCTGTTAAGTCATCAGAAGATTCAAATCAATAAAGTATATGCTTAATTATCAGAAGAAGTAGAATCAAGAAGCTTGTTAAATCAATACTGCATGCTTATACTGTGAGTCATTCTCTTTTTATCAAAATTACTTTCAAAACCCTATTTGCTTTCCAGTTATAATTACAAGGATTAAGTCTTTGCAAATCTTAAAGTTACTGGCAGTAAGTGGGGTATTGTGCACATTACTGTTGTTTATCAGATTAGGTGGGCGTACCTAAGTCATGATATATGTCACTTTTAGGTGACCGGACCTAAATAGTGATACACGTCACTGTTGGGTGACAGGACCCAATAGTGATATGACCACAGTCATAGATCAGGTCGAATGACAACTGGACCAGATAATTATAAGATAGGAGCAATTGTAATCGCTCTTAATACTGTATATTATAACAAATGTGTCTTTTTATCAAAATGAATGATTCACTCAGTATTTCCTGCTGACAGAACCTTTTTAAAACGCGTTTCAGGTAATTACAGTAGATTGGAGTAAGAATTGGATACGGCACTGAAGGGCTTCAAGAAGTGGCTTATTTTATCAATTAAATCAAATTAAGAAATATTGTTTTATGTAATTGGGTTTATCCCTTATTAAAGCTACCTTTATAAAACATGGATTTACTCCATCTATTTAATAAATAAAATCCGGTGTTTTCTAAACTCTGATATTTTTCCTAACTCACGGTCCTGATGAAATTTCCGCTGCAATATTTTTCAAAATAATCACCGGTACCACTGGGCTGTTCGCGGCTCCCGATTCCGGCCAGGGTGGGTCGGGGGTCGTGACAGAAGGTGGTATCAGAGCCACTGACTTAAGCCAATAGGTGTTGTGATAATAATACCTAAGCTTAAATAAAAGAGTTAGGAAATTGCTATTAACTGGTAGCACACATGATAGCGTTTAGAATTGAACTTAAGAAAAGATGCCTTAGTACAAGCTAAGCTAAATACGTGTGTAAATAAAGTGTGATGGGTTGGTATGCCGTAAGGATAATAACTAGAACGTTGCAAGTATAATAAAAAATTGCAATAACACTTGACCACTGTTATTTCTTATTTTTTAGTACTACTTTGTTCTATAACATGATCCGTCATGTAAAGACAAATTTGCTTAGTCCTTGTTGAAAGTCAAAATGCACTTTTCAAATCGTGATCTAAGAAAAATACTATTTATGGGAAAATCTAAAATTTTCTCCGGCAAGACTGGGTATGGCGTAGCAGACTCTCCAGCTTGTCCGGATATACTAAGGTTACCTCTCCGGCTAGAACCGAGTAAGCAGGTATATAATATGTTAAACAAGTGACAAGATTTCCCTAAATAGTATCATGACCTGATATCTGACTTGTTTTTGGAAATTATGAATCTGTTAAATACATTAATCTTATGAAAAGTATGTGTATAACAGCATGTGAAATATGTGATTATATATATCTATAAGGATATCCAAAAACCATAAGGATTGACAATTTGAAATGAAGCACAAGCATTTGTGTCAATAATAAATCTAGATTCCTTTATCAAGAATCTCTTACATATATCAATATCAAACATTATTTCGTTTGATCATCTACCTCGTAACTCGAGCGACAATAATAACAATGGAAACCCGTTAAGTTGGGACACCATCAAAAGTATAATAATTTCCAATGCATTACCATAGACTATTAACGCAAGTAAGAAGCATGTAAAATTGTGCTAGTGCACAAGAAAACACATGAAACATAAATTATACGTCCACAGACGTTGAAGTATATCACACACGTCTTTCAAGGCAAGGCCTTTGGAAATTATAATTGGGCACGTCGACACCAATGCGAATCCCGTCAGCAGAAAAGCTACTAATCAAAAAGCAGCATTTTGCCACATGATCCTACAAATGATATGAAGCTTGCTGAGGTATGATAGAACAAGATTTCACAACAATCGGTGCATAGTCTAATCCAATTCTTGACACTGCAAAAGAAGTCATATACCTTTACAATCTCCTATTTCATTCGACATTTCCTTGGTAATGTCCTTTAAACAACGGTTATCACACAAAATCCCAGATAAAATTCTTAAATTTCTTTTGTTAAAATTCTGACCTCTGTAAATAGACTTTTGCATTGCTACTTCCCCTTAATGGTCATCATACCATAAGGATTTCTTTCATAGTAGCAAATATTGATCTGCTTCATTTCTTGGTAAATCCACACATTACACATGCACTATTGTTGCGCATGTGGTTCGTTTGATTTATGAAGACCTTTGGAGGGCTTCATTCTAATTTGTTATTTTATCAAAACTCAAATATCATTTCACTATACTCGATCTTTGCATTTGTAAACCGCGTTTTGCAAAACAATGACTCTTTCATATCTAATCGATAAAATTCTTGAAAAACTCGATTTCCTTTTTTTATAGTATACATGGTTTTTGTAGTGACCATGTCAGAACTTTATTGGACTCGTTGTGTTTAAACCAAGTTCAATTGTTTGAACTTGCTCGCATTACGTATTCAATTCAAAGTCCCATATGATGAATTGAAGCCATCATATTCAAATTAATCCCAACAAGCCCTTCAAATACTTTGAACTATAACAGGCTTGTTTGGTCTTCGACTTCATTGAATCATTACTTTGATCACGATCACCTTGCGATGACGTTCTCCCAAAATTGAAGCTTGCGCTAATCTCGTTTGCACACCTCATATACGGATTTAATAATTAATTTATATTGAATCCGCTCTGTTAGTTTATCCTATAAAAGCCATCTTAACGCAATCGTGTGCTAAGATAATGATACACAAATTCCTATTATATCCCAGTGTATCTCTTAAATAGTTCTTACAACATCAATCGAGCATTTCTTGATCTTTGATCGAAAAACATCATTTAATTGTTTCAATTTCAATCAAAAATCCTACTAGATTGTTTGAAGCAAACATTCGAATTTACTTCGTTGAATATTCATTTGGTTTCAAGCATGGTGAACTCATTTAGTCACCGCTATTATTATTTCGATCACTACGACACCTTGTGGTGGCGTTTTCATTTACTTGAAGCTTGAGCTAATCTCATTTTTACCCCTGATGTAGGGATTTATTTATTTAATTTCTGTTGGTTCATTATCTTAAACAATCTTAATACAATTATGTGTTAAGATAAGAGTACACAAATTCATATTATATTCCTGTGTACCTCTAAAGATTCTTTCATTTAAAATTCTATGATATTCATTTGGTCTTTTCATCATCAAATTGAAAATCCTATTCGAAATGAATATCCAAATTTATTTCCTTAAAACTTTCAGTTGATTATGAAAACGGTGAATTTGTTCGATCACCGTAATTATTAAGCTATTTCAATCCTTATAACACCTTGCGGTGTCGGTATAAACTTGTAACTTGGGCTAATTATAAGCATACGAATCATTCAAAACCATGTATTTCTTTCGCTTGACTCATCCTTGAAAAGTGGTCTTGATACAATTATGTATTAAGACAATGATACACTAAACTCTATTGTAATTCGGTGTATCCTTGCAATTCAATAAATGTCAACACACTAAATTTTTTCTCTTCTATTCAATAGTTGACAAATCATTTTTCATACTTCTATTTTATTCAAGCTTGTTGATTCTGAATCTTCATCAGTTGTCAGTCAAAATGAATTTTCTGTTGACAGTAAATTCTATTGTTTCTGAAAATCATTCATAAACTTGTAAACATTCATTGATCATATATCTTTTGGCTTAAACCTAGTCACCTTGGAAATTATATCATTTCATCTCATTCGTTTGACATTGATTTCTTGAACTGATTCAGTTAAATTATTAATTCCTATTTTGTACAACACATATTCACAAAATTTGATATTTTGATTTTGTACCATCTACCTTAATACTGTTCTTACTGACTAAGACATGACATAACTCTAAAGAGATATCGTAACCCAAATCTCGAGGACGAGATTTAAAACAAGGTGGGGAGGATGTAACAACCCTCAAAGATAGTCTCGATAACAAACCGTAATCAAAACCAGAACTGCACGTGATGAAACTTGTATACTCAATCTGGAAAATTCAGGGGGTAAGGAATCTTGGAGTCCGACAAACCAAATCGCATAAAAATAGTCTTATTAGATTCATAATTAAAAACCAAATTGATTGGAATCAAGACCAAGCATACGTGATAAGTATCGGCACGAAAATCGAGGAAAAACGCACGATTGGATGAGAAGGGCGGCCAAGGACACGCGTCATGACACTGCGACACGTGTCAGACCTACGTGGGACACGTGGCAACCGAAGCCAGGTTGACCCTCCCCGCGACACGCGACAGGGGAGGCCGACCCGTGCGCGACACGCGGGAGGCAACAAAATTGGCTATAAAGCCAGGGGTTTGGGATCAGTTCAAATCGCTCAGTTCGACGGTCTAAAACGTCGTCCTACTCTTTGTATCTCCGTTTCTTTCTATCAACGCCCTAAAACCCCGAAACTATGCTCGTTATTAGGGTAATCACTCTAATCACTGGTACGATACTTTATCCGATCGATTGAAACAATCTGATGGATGTTTAAGTGCTGCTCAAACTCGGGTTATACTTTGTAATTCGTCGTGAATTCGATGGATGTTTAAGTATCGCACTTTGTCATTCGTTGTGAGGGTTTCTATCTCGTGGTTGTCGTTAAAGTTGAATTGAGTTAATACACTAATACGAGTTCCATTGTATCTAGAAATTAGAACTCGTGAGCAGGAAGCCGCTAGAATACTTAATAGCTAAGTAAACCTAATAGTTAAATAAACTTAGCAGTTAAGTTAGCTGAGTAGATTAATTAATATGTTAATTAAGTTAAGTATGATTAATTAATCGGTTAATCAAAATTAATTAAGTTAATCCAGATTAATTAAATTAAGCAAGATTAATTAAGCTTAATTAAGTAAATTAAATATAAAATAGATAATATCAAAGGAAGGTGCAAGGAAGCTATAAGAAGATATATATATATATATATATCTGTGTGTGTGTGTGTGTGTTTGTGTGGGTAGGAAGCTTCCTAGAAGATGTATAGGTAACTTCCTAGAAAAGATATAGGTAATTTCATAGAAAATACAAAGGAAACTTCCTAGAAATTTCATACTTCTTACCTATAAATAGGAAGCTTAGGATTCATTTTCCTTTGTTCATTTTTTCTACTCTTCTCTCTATACGTTGGTGTTCTAACCAATAATCACCAAAGCGATGTTCTGTCCAATCGATGCAGGAACCAACAAACAAATGCCAAAGTGTTGTACTTTGTGAATTTTGGTAAACGGAATCCAAAGTACTATACTTTGTGAATTTCGGTAAACGGAATCCAAAGTACTATACTTTGTGAATTTTGGTAAACGGGATCCAAAGTGTTATACTTTGTGAATTTTGTTAAGGTTCGAATCTCGTGACTACCGTTAGGTTTGATTTGGGTTTTATACAAATACGTATTCCATTCTGTTAAACTATATGTTTAACTACCAGAATACTCCCAACCACACACTTACAATCAAACAAGCTGTTAAGTCATCAGAAGATTCAAATCAATAAAGTATATGCTTAATTATCAGAAGGAGTAGAATCAAGAAGCTTGTTAAATCAATACTGCATGCTTATACTGTGAGTCATTCTCTTTTTATCAAAATTACTTTCAAAACCCTATTTGCTTTCCAGTTATAATTACAGGGATTAAGTCTTTGCAAATCTTAAAGTTACTGGCAGTAAGTGGGGTATTGTACACATTACTGTTGTTTATCAGATTAGGTGGGCGTACCTAAGTCATGATATATGTCACTTTTAGGTGACCGGACCTAAATAGTGATACACGTCACTGTTGGGTGACAGGACCCAATAGTGATATGACCACAGTCATAGATCCGGTCGAATGACAACTGGACCAGATAATTATAAGATAGGAGTAATTATAATCGCTCTTAATACTGTATATTATAACAAATGTGTCTTTTTATCAAAATGAATGATTCACTCAGTATTTCCCGCTAACAAAACCTTTTTAAAACGCGTTTAAGGTAATTACAGTAGATTGGAGTAAGAATTGGATACGGCACTGAAGGGCTTCAAGAAGTGGCTTATTTTATCAATTAAATCGAATTAAGAAATATTGTTTTATATAATTGGGTTTATCCCTTATTAAAGCTACCTTTATAAAACATGGATTTACTCCATCTATTTAATAAATAAAATCCGGTGTTTTCTAAACTCTGATATTTTTCCTAACTCACGGTCCTGATGAAATTTCCGCTGCAATATTTTTTAAAATAATCACCGATACCACTGGGCTGTTCGCGGCTCCCGATTCCGTCCAGTGTGGGTCGGGGGTCGTGACAATATAACAGTCAAATAACTGTTGACTGACTACAGAGGATAAAATTGCGACATAACATCAACGTTGGGGTAAAATTGTAATTATTTCGTTAGAAGGGGTCAGAGTGCCAATTGGCCTAAACCCCAGGGGGTAAAAATGTTGTTTACTCTTTACAAAATTGTGGCTAATTAGTTACACTTCTCCCCTTCCATAGCAAACTTATAATTATTTTACGTATTCTTATCATATCTTATAAACTATAATGTTTTAAAAAAATCCAAAGGTACCTTGTTGACCTACTCATTTTTGTTTACGTTTCGATAGTTGCCTTGGTCAGTATTGTTGTACGGATTAAACTGTACAAGTAGATGATGCATTAGTGTATAAGTGATTAATACAATGTGTCCTATCATATTTCAAATGCTCAAGACTCTCTTCGTTGTTCTCATTATTATTAACTAGTCTATAAACCCGTGTATTACACGGATTAAATATAAAGAAAACTTAGATTGAATAATGTTTTAATTTATAAATGTTACAAGCCCGTGTTTTACACACGTAAAATACTAAAAAATTGTAAATCATACTTCTATATAATCTTGATCTCATAGTTAAAAAATGTAATATTAGTATAATCTAATTATTGCGTTTTTTCGATTAGTATTAATATAAAGACGGTTTAATAAAAATAATCTAATTATTGTATTTTTATATTTTACGATAATAATTAAAAAAAAATACTGATATCAGGGCCTGATAGTACTGACACCGATAGATACCCAAAAAATAAGAACTTTTTCCCTCTTTATTTATAAAACACCCCTAAAATGAGGGTAACTTGGTCTTTTAAACACTAATTATATTTTAGTCCCTAATATTATTACACTTAAACCCCTTTATTTATACAAAAGAGTAAATTGCGATTTTACCCCCTGTGGTTTAGGCCAATTGGCACTCTGACCCCCTCTAACGAAATAATTGCAATTTTACCCCCCAACGTTGATATTCTGTCGCAATTTTACCCCATGCCGTCAAATAAATTAAGAGATTTGTTAACTGGAATGTGAAATAACTATATTGCCCTTTCATATTACCCCCTATGGTTTGTTCTACTCTGTAATATTAACCTCCTGGTGTAAAATGAGTAAATTGTCTTTTCTTATTACCCTCTATGGTTTGTTGTACTCTGCAATATTGCCCCTGCCATCACCCACCTCCACTGTATCATCAGCCGCCACCACCCATCTCCACTTCTCTTAATCCTCACATTTGCAGAGAAGTTTCAAAGCTTGGACACGCTAAAAGACGGTGATCAGAACATCAGTTCGGGTGTTGCTCGAGTGGGTCTGTAATATCTCATTCTAACTCTTTTATAATTATCAATTTGCTAGTTAAATTTTTTAGGATAAGATGATGTCTTTTTCACACTAACAGCTTAACTTCAAATCCAAAATGATAGTACTCTTTGGTAACGCACGATTGGATGAGAAGAGCGGCCAAGGACACGCGTCATGACACTGCGACACGTGTCAGACCTACGTGGGACACGTGGCAACCGAAGCTAGGTCGACCCTCCCCGCGACACGCGACAGGGGAGGCCGACTCGTGCGCGACACGCGGGAGGCAACAAAATTGGCTATAAAGCCAGGGGTTTGGGATCAGTTCAAATCGCTCAGTTCGACGGTCTAAAACGTCGTCCTACTCTTTGTATCTCCGTTTCTTTCTATCAACGCCCTAAAACCCCGAAACTCTACTCGTTATTAGGGTAATAACTCTAATCACTGGTACGATACTTTATCCGATCGATTGAAACTATCTGATGGATGTTTAAGTGCTGCTCAAACTCGGGTTATACTTTGTAATTCGTCGTGAATTCGATGGATGTTTAAGTATCGCACTTTGTCATTCATTGTGAGGGTTTCTATCTCGTGGTTGTCGTTAAAGTTGAATTGAGTTAATACACTAATACGAGTTCCATTGTATCTAGAAATTAGAACCCGTGAGCAGGAAGCTGCTAGAATACTTAATAGCTAAGTAAACCTAATAGTTAAATAAACTGAGCAGTTTAGTTAGCTGAGTAGATTAATTAATATGTTAATTAAGTTAAGTATGATTAATTAATCGGTTAATCAAAATTAATTAAGTTAATCCAGATTAATTAAGCTAAGCAAGATTAATTAAGCTTAATTAAGTAAATTAAATATAAAATAGATAATATCAAAGGAAGGTGCAAGGAAGCTATAAGAAGATATATATATATGTGGGTAGGAAGCTTCCTAGAAGATGTATAGGTAACTTCCTAGAAAAGATATAGGTAAAATTTCCTAGAAAATACAAAGGAAACTTCCTAGAAATTTCATACTTCCTACCTATAAATAGGAAGCTTAGGATTCATTTTCCTTTGTTCATTTTTCTACTCTTCTCTCTATACGTTGGTGTTGTAACCAATAATCACCAAAGCGACGTTCTGTCCAATCGATGCAGGAACCAACGAACGAATGCCAAAGTGTTGTACTTTGTGAATTTCGGTAAACGGAATCCAAAGTACTATACTTTGTGAATTTCGGTAAACGGAATCCAAAGTGTTATACTTTGTGAATTTTGTTAAGGTTCGAATCTCGTGACTACCGTTAGGTTTGATTTGGGTTTTACACAAATACGTATTCCATTCTGTTAAACTATATGTTTAACTACCAGAATACTCCCAACCACACACTTACAATCAAACAAGCTGTTAAGTCATCAGAAGATTCAAATCAATAAAGTATATGCTTAATTATCAGAAGAAGTAGAATCAAGAAGCTTGTTAAATCAATACTGCATGCTTATACTGTGAGTCATTCTCTTTTTATCAAAATTACTTTCAAAACCCTATTTGCTTTCCAGTTATAATTACAGGGATTAAGTCTTTGCAAATCTTAAAGTTACTGGCAGTAAGTGGGGTATTGTGCACATTACTGTTGTTTATCAGATTAGGTGGGCGTACCTAAGTCATGATATATGTCACTTTTAGGTGACCGGACCTAAATAGTGATACACGTCACTGTTGGGTGACAGGACCCAATAGTGATATGACCACAGTCATAGATCCGGTCGAATGACAACTGGACCAGATAATTATAAGATAGGAGCAATTGTAATCGCTCTTAATACTGTATATTATAACAAATGTGTCTTTTTATCAAAATGAATGATTCACTCAGTATTTCCTGCTGACAGAACCTTTTTAAAACGCGTTTCAGGTAATTACAGTAGATTGGAGTAAGAATTGGATACGGCACTGAAGGGCTTCAAGAAGTGGCTTATTTTATCAATTAAATCAAATTAAGAAATATTGTTTTATGTAATTGGGTTTATCCCTTATTAAAGCTACCTTTATAAAACATGGATTTACTCCATCTATTTAATAAATAAAATCCGGTGTTTTCTAAACTCTGATATTTTTCCTAACTCACGGTCCTGATGAAATTTCCGCTGCAATATTTTTCAAAATAATCACCGGTACCACTGGGCTGTTCGCGGCTCCCGATTCCGGCCAGGGTGGGTCGGGGGTCGTGACAGAAGGTGGTATCAGAGCCACTGACTTAAGCCAATAGGTGTTGTGATAATAATACCTAAGCTTAAATAAAAGAGTTAGGAAATTGCTATTAACTGGTAGCACACATGATAGCGTTTAGAATTGAACTTAAGAAAAGATGCCTTAGAACAAGCTAAGCTAAATACGTGTGTAAATAAAGTGTGATGGGTTGGTATGCCGTAAGGATAATAACTAGAACGTTGCAAGTATAATAAAAAATTGCAATAACACTTGACCACTGTTATTTCTTATTTTTTAGTACTACTTTGTTCTATAACATGATCCGTCATTTAAAGACTAATTTGCTTAGTCCTTGTTGAAAGTCAAAATGCACTTTTCAAATCGTGATTTAAGAAAAATACTATTTATGGGAAAATCTAAAATTTTCTCCGGCAAGACTGGGTATGGCGTAGCAGACTCTCCAGCTTGTCCGGATATACTAAGGTTACCTCTCCGGCTAGAACCGAGTAAGCAGGTATATAATATGTTAAACAAGTGACAAGATTTCACTAAATAGTATCATGACCTGATATCTGACTTGTTTTTGGAAATTATGAATTTGTTAAATACATTAATCTTATGAAAAGTATGTGTATAACAACATGTGAAATATGTGATTATATATATCTATAAGGATATCCAAAAACCATAAGGATTGATAATTTGAAATGAAGCACAAGCATATGTGTCAATAATAAATCTAGATTCCTTTATCAAGAATCTCTTTCATATATCAATATCAAACATTATTTCGTTTGATCATCTACCTCGTAACTCGAGCGACAATAATAACAATGGAAACCCGTTAAGTTGGGACACCATCAAAAGTATAATAATTTCCAATGCATTACCATAGACTATTAACGCAAGTAAGAAGCATGTAAAATTGTGCTAGTGCACAAGAAAACACATGAAACATAAATTATACGTCCACAGACGTTGAAGTATATCACACACGTCTTTCAAGGCAAGACCTTTGGAAATTATAATTGGGCACGTCGACACCAATGCGAATCCCGTCAGCAGAAAAGCTACTAATCAAAAAGCAGCATTTTGCCACATGATCCTACAAACGATATGAAGCTTGCTGAGGTATGATAGAACAAGATTTCACAACAATCGGTGCATAGTCTAATCCAATTCTTGACACTGCAAAAGAAGTCATATACCTTTACAATCTCCTATTTCATTCGACATTTCCTTGGTAATGTCCTTTAAACAACGGTTATCACACAAAATCCCAGATAAAATTCTTAAATTTCTTTTGTTAAAATTCTGACCTCTGTAAATAGACTTTTGCATTGCTACTTCCCCTTAATGGTCATCATACCATAAGGATTTCTTTCATAGTAGCAAATATTGATCTGCTTCATTTCTTGGTAAATCCACACATTACACATGCACTATTGTTGCGCATGTGGTTCGTTTGATTTATGAAGACCTTTGGAGGGCTTCATTCTAATTTGTTATTTTATCAAAACTCAAATATCATTTCACTATACTCGATCTTTGCATTTGTAAACGTGTTTTGCAAAACAATGACTCTTTGATATCTAATCGATAAAATTCTTGAAAAACTCGATTTCCTTTTTTTATAGTATACATGGTTTTTGTAGTGACCATGTCAGAACTTTATTGGACTCGTTGTGTTTAAACCAAGTTCAATTGTTTGAACTTGCTCGCATTACGTATTCAATTCAAAGTCCCATATGATGAATTGAAGCCATCATATTCAAATTAATCCCAACAAGCCCTTCAAATACTTTGAACTATAACAGGCTTGTTTGGTCTTCGACTTCATTGAATCATTACTTTGATCACGATCACCTTGCGATGACGTTCTCCCAAAATTGAAGCTTGCGCTAATCTCGTTTGCACACCTCATATACGGATTTAATAATTTATTTATATTGAATCCGCTCTGTTAGTTTATCCTATAAAAGCCATCTTAACGCAATCGTGTGCTAAGATAACGATACACAAATTCCTATTATATCCCAGTGTATCTCTTAAATAGTTCTTACAACATCAATCGAGCATTTCTTGATCTTTGATCGAAAAACATCATTTAATTGTTTCAATTTCAATCAAAAATCCTACTAGATTGTTTGAAGCAAACATTCAAATTTACTTCGTTGAATATTCATTTGGTTTCAAGCATGGTGAACTCATTTAGTCACCGCTATTATTATTTCGATCACTACGACACCTTGTGGTGGCGTTTTCATTTACTTGAAGCTTGAGCTAATCTCATTTTTACCCCTGATGTAGGGATTTATTTATTTAATTTCTGTTGGTTCATTATCTTAAACAATCTTAATACAATTATGTGTTAAGATAAGAGTACACAAATTCATATTATATTCCTGTGTACCTCTAAAGATTCTTTCATTTAAAATTCTATGATATTCATTTGGTCTTTTCATCATCAAATTGAAAATCCTATTCGAAATGAATATCCAAATTTATTTCCTTAAAACTTTCAGTTGATTATGAAAACGGTGAATTTGTTCGATCACCGTAATTATTAAGCTATTTCAATCCTTATGACACCTTGCGGTGTCGGTATAAACTTGTAACTTGGGCTAATCATAAGCATACGAATCATTCAAAACCATGTATTTCTTTCGCTTGACTCATCCTTGAAAAGTGGTCTTGATACAATTATGTATAAAGACAATGATACACTAAATTCTATTGTAATTCGATGTATCCTTGCAATTCAATAAATGTCAACACACTAAATTTTTTCTCTTCTATTCAATAGTTGACAAATCATTTTTCATACTTCTATTTTATTCAAGCTTGTTGATTCTGAATCTTCATCAGTTGACAGTCAAAATGAATTTTCTGTTGACAGTAAATTCTATTGTTTCTGAAAATCATTCATAAACTTGTAAACATTCATTGATCATATATCTTTTGGCTTAAACCTAGTCACCTTGGAAATTATATCATTTCATTTCATTCGTTTGACATTGATTTCTTGAACTGATTCAGTTAAATCATTAATTCCTATTTTGTACAACACATATTCACAAAATTTGATATTTTGATTTTGTACCATCTACCTTAATACTGTTCTTACTGACTAAGACATGACATAACTCTAAAAGAGATATCGTAACCCAAATCTCGAGGACGAGATTTAAAACAAGGTGGGGAGGATGTAACAACCCTCAAAGATAGTCTCGATAACAAACCGTAATCAAAACCAGAACTGCACGTGATGAAACTTGTATACTCAATCTGGAAAATTCAGGGGGTAAGGAATCTTGGAGTCCGACAAACCAAATCGCATAAAAATAGTCTTATTAGATTCATAATTAAAAACCAAATTGATTGGAATCAAGACCAAGCATACGTGATAAGTATCGGCACGAAAATCGAGGAAAAACGCACGATTGGATGAGAAGGGCGGCCAAGGACACGCGTCATGACACTGCGACACGTGTCAGACCTACGTGGGACACGTGGCAACCGAAGCCAGGTTGACCCTCCCCGCGACACGCGACAGGGGAGGCCGACCCGTGCGCGACACGCGGGAGGCAACAAAATTGGCTATAAAGCCAGGGGTTTGGGATCAGTTCAAATCGCTCAGTTCGACGGTCTAAAACGTCGTCCTACTCTTTGTATCTCCGTTTCTTTCTATCAACGCCCTAAAACCCCGAAACTCTGCTCGTTATTAGGGTAATCACTCTAATCACTGGTACGATACTTTATCCGATCGATTGAAACAATCTGATGGATGTTTAAGTGCTGCTCAAACTCGGGTTATACTTTGTAATTCGTCGTGAATTCGATGGATGTTTAAGTATCGCACTTTGTCATTCGTTGTGAGGGTTTCTATCTCGTGGTTGTCGTTAAAGTTGAATTGAGTTAATACACTAATACGAGTTCCATTGTATCTAGAAATTAGAACTCGTGAGCAGGAAGCCGCTAGAATACTTAATAGCTAAGTAAACCTAATAGTTAAATAAACTTAGCAGTTAAGTTAGCTGAGTAGATTAATTAATATGTTAATTAAGTTAAGTATGATTAATTAATCGGTTAATCAAAATTAATTAAGTTAATCCAGATTAATTAAATTAAGCAAGATTAATTAAGCTTAATTAAGTAAATTAAATATAAAATAGATAATATCAAAGGAAGGTGCAAGGAAGCTATAAGAAGATATATATATATATATATATATGTGTGTGTGTGTGTGTGTGTGGGTAGGAAGCTTCCTAGAAGATGTATAGGTAACTTCCTAGAAAAGATATAGGTAATTTCATAGAAAATACAAAGGAAACTTCCTAGAAATTTCATACTTCTTACCTATAAATAGGAAGCTTAGGATTCATTTTCCTTTGTTCATTTTTTCTACTCTTCTCTCTATACGTTGGTGTTGTAACCAATAATCACCAAAGCGATGTTCTGTCCAATCGATGCAGGAACCAACAAACAAATGCCAAAGTGTTGTACTTTGTGAATTTTGGTAAACGGAATCCAAAGTACTATACTTTGTGAATTTCGGTAAACGGAATCCAAAGTACTATACTTTGTGAATTTTGGTAAACGGAATCCAAAGTGTTATACTTTGTGAATTTTGTTAAGGTTCGAATCTCGTGACTACCGTTAGGTTTGATTTGGGTTTTATACAAATACGTATTCCATTCTGTTAAACTATATGTTTAACTACCAGAATACTCCCAACCACACACTTACAATCAAACAAGCTGTTAAGTCATCAGAAGATTCAAATCAATAAACTATATGCTTAATTATCAGAAGGAGTAGAATCAAGAAGCTTGTTAAATCAATACTGCATGCTTATACTGTGAGTCATTCTCTTTTTATCAAAATTACTTTCAAAACCCTATTTGCTTTCCAGTTATAATTACAGGGATTAAGTCTTTGCAAATCTTAAAGTTACTGGCAGTAAGTGGGGTATTGTACACATTACTGTTGTTTATCAGATTAGGTGGGCGTACCTAAGTCATGATATATGTCACTTTTAGGTGACCGGACCTAAATAGTGATACACGTCACTGTTGGGTGACAGGACCCAATAGTGATATGACCACAGTCATAGATCCGGTCGAATGACAACTGGACCAGATAATTATAAGATAGGAGTAATTATAATCGCTCTTAATACTGTATATTATAACAAATGTGTCTTTTTATCAAAATGAATGATTCACTCAGTATTTCCCGCTAACAAAACCTTTTTAAAACGCGTTTCAGGTAATTACAGTAGATTAGAGTAAGAATTGGATACGACACTGAAGGGCTTCAAGAAGTGGCTTATTTTATCAATTAAATCGAATTAAGAAATATTGTTTTATATAATTGGGTTTATCCCTTATTAAAGCTACCTTTATAAAACATGGATTTACTCCATCTATTTAATAAATAAAATCCGGTGTTTTCTAAACTCTGATATTTTTCCTAACTCACGGTCCTGATGAAATTTCCGCTGCAATATTTTTTAAAATAATCACCGATACCACTGGGCTGTTCGCGGCTCCCGATTCCGTCCAGTGTGGGTCGGGGGTCGTGACAATATAACAGTCAAATAACTGTTGACTGACTACAGAGGATAAAATTGCGACATAACATCAACGTTGGGGTAAAATTGTAATTATTTCGTTAGAAGGGGTCAGAGTGCCAATTGGCCTAAACCCCAGGGGGTAAAAATGTTGTTTACTCTTTACAAAGTTGTGGCTAATTAGTTACACTTCTCCCCTTCCATAGCAAACTTATAATTATTTTACGTATTCTTATCATATCTTATAAACTATAATGTTTTAAAAAAATCCAAAGGTACCTTGTTGACCTACTCATTTTTGTTTACGTTTCGATAGTTGCCTTGGTCAGTATTGTTGTACGGATTAAACTGTACAAGTAGATGATGCATTAGTGTACAAGTGATTAATACAATGTGTCCTATCATATTTCAAATGCTCAAGACTCTCTTCGTTGTTCTCATTATTATCAACTAGTCTATAAACCCGTGTATTACACGGATTAAATATAAAGAAAACTTAGATTGAATAATGTTTTAATTTATAAATGTTACAAGCCCGTGTTTTACACACGTAAAATACTAAAAAAATGTAAATCATACTTCTATATAATCTTGATCTCATAGTTAAAAAATGTAATATTAGTATAATCTAATTATTGCGTTTTTTCGATTAGTATTAATATAAAGACGGTTTAATAAAAATGATCTAATTATTGTATTTTTTTATTTTACGACAATAATTAAAAAAATACATTGTTTTCATCTATAAAATTAATTAAATAGTGCATCCTAATATGGTTATTAACATAATTAAATTAAATCTATTATATTTGGAAGGATAAGGACTAAAAAGATATTTTTAAATATAATGTAAGTCTAAATTGTAAGGTTGAATGAGAGAAAGACACGTGACAATAATTGGAATCTTATATTAAAAGTTAAATAAGATTTGATATTTATTAAAAGTTAAATAGAGTCACATGTGACATTCAGGGGACTTTTTTTATTAGTAGTTGTTACTTTATCATCTTTATAAATAATTAATATTTTAAAATCATTTGCTTTTATAAATATATGTGGTTAATCTTAATAATAAAAACTTTATCATCTTTATTTGAGATGTTATATTATCAAATAAAGTAAATATAACAATGCATAAATAATTAAATCGAAGATACTAACAATAATAAAAAACAATATTAGTTATTTTAGAGATATTAATAAACTAACGATTAAAAGACTTTTGATTTTAAAGGATATTCATATTAAATACATACAGGCATATTAAAAAAAATATAATAACCCTTTATCGTATGTTATAGAGATGAAGATAATCTTGATTTTTAATATGTAGAAGCGGTATATTCAAGAGATAAAGTAATTCATTTTTATCTATATATCATATAATAATATAATTTATTAACTCAAGCATGATAGTATATCAATTTCTTTTGAGTAAGATGATATATATAAATATAATTATTTATTAAAGTGGAAAATGCTCTTTATATTAATTTATGTATATGTATTATTTATTATGGTTGATGTTGTATGATAAATTGCCACATGGCATTTTGGTAAAATCCTTTATTATGAGAGAATGCCATATGGCATTAAGGGGACTTCTTTATTAGTATTAGATTTAATAATATTCTAACCCTTTTCACTCCAATTTTGGTTTAATTAAGATTGTTCACCAATTTGTTCTGACGACTCGAAACCTTGCACATACAGGTTTGATATGAGCTTTCTTCGTATTCTGTATGTTTGTGTATTTACTTGGTTGGGTGTACACACTTACACGGGTTAGCAAGTAGTAAATTGACATCAAACAAGCTCACTTGTTTTATCCAATTTGTTTATTAAAAACTTTATATAACACAATATTCAACAGCATGGAATTTTAGTTTTCATAAAAAAAAAATTATAAAAACGTTTTTAGAAACATTTTCGTTTTCATAAAACATTTTTTTATAAAAACTTTTTTTAGAAGTTTGGTAAATAAGTTTTCCACCAAAAAACTTTTAGGGAAAAACTCAATAATCTAAACATAATGCATCTTCAAAAAGGGAATACCAGATTATGTTGCATTTTTAGGGATTATAAGTTTAAAAATACTTTTATAGATAATATTAGTTACTTGAAAAAGATACATGTTATTTAATTCGTTGGTTTATAGGTTCTATATATAGTATAATTCATTAGTTGTTTTCACTTCAAGAAATTTCGTGTTCTTTAGATATAGTATAATTCATTAGTTTTTTTTTTTTTTGCATCAAGAAATTTCTTATTCTTTAGAATTCTTGGTTTACAGGTACTTCAATTTTCTGTTGTATATAACTTTGATTTATTCTTCTATGCTCACACTTAACATTCATCTTATTTATTATTTAGTAGTTTTGGAGCTTAAATATTTATCCTTTGAGATCTTTACACAGGTATGAATGTTTCTAAAACATGATATATTGTTTATTTTTTTTATATTATGTTTAACTGTGAACGTCGTTTTTTATCCTATATTATATATAACGGTAACATGATAAAAATATGTAACTAAAATACTTAACATTTTTTCCAGTTCCCAAACTGCTCTGGCTACTACTAGCTACTACGTAAGTGTCAGTTAAAGAGGAGAACAGAGAAGAAACTCATCCCCCAAAGGATGTAAAAATCAAACAGGAAGACATACAAGAAATTCTGAAGGACACTGATCTCGATGATGACAAATGGTGGTGTAACAAAAATAGATGATATCCTTAAGATGTTTAAGCCGTATGATCTTATCATGATGCAAAGTACTTGACACTTGAGCTTTTAGTTTTCAACTTTTATATTTAAGACTTATATTTCTTTATTCATGTGCTTCTTTATATAACTTTTATTTATGTTTAAGACTTATTTTTTCTTATTCGTGTGATACTTTATTGCATCAAAGGTTTCTTTAAGTACTTGATAATTTAAATTCTAAATGTAATAATTACCAGACTGTAACACCCCGAAATCGGGATTGTTAATTAAACCATGTTAATACTAAAGAGCGGATAAAATACCGTTAGTGGTAAAGATTAACCCGGTAAATATTAGGATTTAAATAAATAAACCTAATAGTAGATAAAAGAGAATAAGAGCTTTGAGGAAATAAAGTTCATAAAAGGCCCGAGTTAACAGAACTTAAAATGAAACGGGTCATGATTTCCCCAAACCCACTAAGTTAACTAGGAGTGATTAACCTAGTTAGTAAAGTGTAAATAAGTAATAAAACATGGAGTTATTGCTCCAAATAATTAGAGTTAAACTTGAGGGACCAAAATCGTAAAAAGGAAACAAGAATTTAATTAATAAAATTATTAACACAACACACACTTAGTGTGTGTGTGTGTGTGCGCATCGATCTCCAGGAGACAAAAGAGGGTGAAACCCTAGCTTCCTCCAAATCTTCAAATTAAAGGATCAATCGAATGCCAAATTCGGATTTGAAAGTATATAAACGATCACCAAGTCAAGGGGATCATAAGGTATGTCGAAATTTATGATTTGGTGACATTTTGAGATTTTGATAATCATGCATGAATGAGATTCTTGTATGAAAATTTAATGTTTTAGTGAAATTGATGTGAGTATAAGACTAGAAACAAAACTCTAGGTGAAAACTTGTTGAATTTGTACCATAAACTAGTGATTAGTTAACTAAACAAGCATGAGCTAAGTGGGTTTGTGTCACGACCCCCGACCCCATCCTGGCCGGAATCGGGAGCCATGAGCAGCCCAGTGGTACCGGTGGTTTATTTTTGAAAATGTTGCAGCGGAAATTTCATGAGGACCGTGAGTTAGGAAAAAATATCAGAGTTTAGAAAACACCGGATTTTATTTAAATAGATGGAATAAATCCATGTTTTACTAAGGTAGCTTTTAATAAGGGATAAACCCAATTACATAAAACAATATTTCTTAAGTTGATTTAATTAATAAAATAAGCCACTTCTTGAAGCCTTTCAGTGCCGTATCCAACTCTTACTCCAATCTACTGTAATTACCTGAAACGCGTTTTAAAAAGGTTTTGTCAGCAGGAAATACTGAGTGAGTTCATTCATTTTGCACAAAACGACGCATTAGTTATAATTTACAGTATTAAGAGCAATTACAATGTTTCTGATATCAACCAACTACCCACGGTATTTTGTCACTCGACCCATTGGCCCTCTCATTGTCCAATGGTGTCTGTGACTATGGTCATATCACCCCTTGGCTGCCCCAATGGTGAAGATTATCAAGTAATGTATACAAAACCCCACATACTGGCTGTAATTTGGTGATTACAAAGACTTAATCCCTGTAATTATAACTTTGAAAATAACTTGGAGTTTTGTAAAATAGTTGATAAAAAGAGAATGACTCACTGTATAAACATGATTTAGCAAGCTTCTTGATTCTATTCCTTCTGATAATTAAGCGTATACTTTATTGTTCTGAATCTTCTGATGATTTAACATCTTTTTTGATTGTAAGTGTGTAGTTGGGAGTATTCATATAGTTTAACAGAATGGAATACGTATTTGTGTAAAACCCAAATCGGTAGTCACGAGATTCGAACCTTAACAAAATTCACAAAGTACAACACTTTGGCATTTATTAGATGGTTTCTGAATCGATCAGACAGAACATCGCATCGGTGATTATTGGTTAGAACACTAACGTATAGAGAGAAGAATAGAAGAAATGAACAAAGGAAATGAATTCCTAAGCTTTCTATTTATAGGTAAGAAGTATACAACTTCTAGGAAGTTTCCTATAGCTTTTCTAGGAAGTTACTTATGCATCTTCTAGGAAGCTTCCTATCTACATATATCTATCCTCTTACACCTTCCTAGCACCTTCCTTTGATATTATCTATTTTATATATATATATATATTTATTTATTTAGGTGTTTAATAAATCTTACTTAGCTGATTAATTAATCTTACTTGGCTTAATTAATCTTGCTTAATCTTAATTAATCGTACTTAGCTTAATTAATCTAGCTTAGCTAATTAATTAGTTATACTTAACTTAATTAATAGATTAATTAATCTTCTCAGTTAACTTAACTGCTGAGTTTATTTAACTATTAAGTTTACTTAACTATTAAGTATTCTAGCAGTTCCCTGATTACGAGTTCTAATTTCTAGACACAACTCGTATTAGTGTACTAACTCAACTCAACTTTAACGACAACTCATGAGACCAAAACCCTCACAACGAATGATAAAGGCATAGCCCAATTGCGGGCAGCACTTAAACATCCATCGAATAGTTTCAATCGATCGAACATTGAATCGTACCAGTGACTAGAGTTATTACCCTAATAACGGGCAGAGTTTTCAGGATTTATAAGGTATAATCCCGAGCTACTATCATAATAAAGCTGAGGGAAAGAAAAGAATTGAACGAATTTCAACTGAAACTATCGATCTCTATTTATAGGCTGGAAACAGGGCACCTCGCGGCCCGCGTAAAATCAAAGGAAGACTTACGCGGCCCGCGTGGGTGTGTGGATCAGATCGGAGTATGCTGAGTCACCGGTAGTCACGACGCGTGTCCCTTAAGCTTATCCGGAGATCTGCCTTGCTGCCGCGGCCCGCGTAGACTACCATTATTTCTTACGCGGCCCGTGTCAAGCCTTCATGCTTATCCGATGACCTTCAATCCATCGCGGCCCACATAAGCTTAAGTTTACTCTTACGCGGCCCGCCTGAAACTCTAAATTCTTGATTTCTTGATTTTTCACAAGGATTAGGGTTTCAGGGGTCTGGGTTTCCACTTATGGAGCGTTTTAGGATATTTTTGTGCGAGTCGTTACATCCTCCCCACCTTGTTTTAAATCTCGTCCTCGAGATTTGGACTATGATATCTTCTTGGGGTTTCGTCACTTCTTTTAGTAAAAACAATATATCATGGTGTCTGGGATGGAATCAAAAGATCAATATCATAGGATAGTTGGAATTCAATGGTCTCAAAACTTTAGTTTCAGGAATTGATGTTAACCAAATGAGATGAAATAATACCATTAACAAGTTTGACTAAGTTTCATGAATCAAAAGATATTTGATAGGCATGAAATTTGAAATAAAATGATTTGTAGAAACAATAGGATTCAATGTCAGAAAAGAACTTACTTTAATCAATTAAGGGAGATTCTGATTTGATAAATCTCTATTTGTGAATGGAAGAATGAAAAATGATTTGTCAATATCAACCCGAAAATCAATATTGTTTACTTAAGTGGTAAGGATACACTGGACAATAGAATTTAATGTTTCATGGTCTGAGTACATAAATGTATCAAGACTGTTAAAATGACGAATCAAACAAATGATGTATGATAGAGTTTGTTACTAGAACAGGCTACAAATTTATACGGACACTACAAGGTGTTGTAATGATTGAAAGAATTCAATAATTATGGTGACCGAATAAATTCACCGTTTTCGAAATTAACTGAGAGTTTCAAGGAAGCGAATCTGGATATTTCGAAAGATGAGATGAAATGATATAGTTTCCAAGGTGATTGGGTTTAAATCAAAAGAGATATATGATCAATAGATATCTAGATTGAATGTTTACAAGTTGTGAATGACTTTTAGAAACAATAGAAGTCATTGTCAAAAGGGAACTTACTTTGATTGTCAATCTGAGGTCGACTCGGAATCAACAAGCTTGAATGAAATAGAAATACGAAAATGATTTGTCAATTATTGAATTAGGATATGAGAAAATCAATGTGCTGAGATGAGTGAATTGCAAGGATACACGAAAAGACAATAGAGTTAGTGTATTATTGTCTTAATACATAATTGCATTAAGTTGAAAAATGTTCGATTAAAGATAGGTGATATTTTAATTTATTAAATACATTTTCCTTTTATGTTATCATAAAGTAAAATAATAAATTAATATAGATAGTTGAACGAATTTCAACTGAAACTATCGATCTCTATTTATAGGCTGGAAATAGGGCGCCTCGCGGCCCGCGTAAAATCAAAGGAAGACTTACGCGGCCCGCGTGGGTGTGTGGATCAGATCGGAGTATGCTGAGTCACCGGTAGTCGCGACGCGTGTCCCTTAAGCTTATCCGGAGATCTGCCTTGCTGTCGCGGCCCATGTAGACTACCATTATTTCTTACGCGGCCCGTGTCAAGCCTTCATGCTTATCCGGTGACCTTCAATCCATCACGGCCCGCGTAAGCTTAAGTTTACTCTTACGCGGCCCGCCTGAAACTCTAAATTCTTGATTTCTTGATTTTTCACATGGATTAGGGTTTCAGGGGTCTGGGTTTCCACTTATGGAGCGTTTTAAGATATTTTTGTGCGAGTCGTTACAGTTTCGTAATATGATGATGTTAGTGCCTAACTAGTGATTAGAATCATCATATTTGATAGTAAAAGTAAGGTACTTAAACAAATTTCAAGTTTGAGAACTTAACCATACATGATTCGAAATGGGTCTTGAATGTAGTGATGAAATTGGTAATTTTGTTCTTATAAATAGATAAATGAAATTTTGTTATATAGTAGATCATATGAAGAAACTTGATTTTATTAAGGGTTCAGATGGATGCTAAATAGTATGATAAAACGGGTCTCACTTATAAAGGAGAACCCTTAGTTCTTGCAAAAATGAATGAATAAACTAGTCATGATAATCGCTTGAACTAGTTAGAGTGTCGAAAATATAATAAATTTGGTTAGAACATTGGTTAAAACGGTGGCCAAGAGATAACGCCTACCGGATAATTAAGGAATGCCTAAACTAGTTGATGGATTTGATTATGCATTTCATACACTAATGGGCGTTTGACTCTTAAAAAGTTAAACTGGCCTAGAAAACGATGAATGGCAATTTTGGATATAAAATGCGTAAGGTGGAATAATCGTCTTAAATTATGATTTAACTAACCACCTTGAAAACGATGATGATAGTTTGACGCTTAACAAGCCAGGTGGAAGCTTGGGGAAGGAAGCGGGTCAAACGAATTTAAGAAGGAAAAGAAAAGCGTAATTTGGATGCGAGGTAAGTAAAGCTTACGCCCCTTTACATTAATTACAAATTACTTAATTGTAAGTATTGTATATGAATGCTACTAAGTGGTTGGTATATGATGTTCTGACACGATTCAATGAGAGTCAGAACGAGGGAAAATGGTAAGAAATCATGAATTATGGTAAAAAGGGGTAAAATGGTAAATTAGTCATGTAATGACGAATAAATAAAAACAGTTTTAAATAAAACGAGTTCAAGGGAAAATTGGGATAGGTTTAATGGGATGAAATGGTAACTAAATACCATCTCATACGGAGAAATGGTCAATTAGACTAAATGGGTCAAATGGTGTTGCTAACACCATTTGACAATAACATTTGACAATCGCTTGTTGAGTTTTGTAGTCACAGGAACTAACATAAGCTTGCGTTGCTTTAACTAGAAAGATTTAAAGCAAAAGTTATGTAAACGGGTCAATACTTTGACCCGAGCCAGGTACGCATAAACAATTTATAGTTAAACGTGCGATTTTGGTCAAAATTTGGTGTAAGTCCTTTGTCATAAATTGAAGGACTAAAGTCGACCAAAACGCCCATGGTGGGTAAATCGGGTAAACAACCTTTGGGGATTGTTTAAGTACATGTAACATGATCATGCTAGATATAGACGGACATACAAGTTATCGGTATAAGTCTTTTGTGGATCAAATGCCTAAGTTTGGGTTTTTCCCTAAAATGACTAACAAAAGGGTAAAATTGGGAGTATGGGTTCCCTATGTTAGATCCACCACAAAAATAGTTGTGGTGGAATATATGTAGCAACTTACATATGGGAACGTGAAGTGGGAAAAGAGAAGAGTGGAATTGATGCTTTAATGCATAAAAATCCCCTAAATGGGTCAAACTGAATTACGCGCGTAACTTGGGTGTTTGCCGCGTAATTCACAAAAGTTATGAATCCAGGATAGTGATTTTGAGTTAAATACCTTGGTTTATCATTTATTATTAACTAGAAACAAGTTTGGAGGTCTTAAACACAAACGGGTCAAAATATTGATCTTTAATAATAAGCTGAATGGTTAAAAATTTAGAATTTTATTAGTTAAATGTTGGATTTTAACTCCACAAGATGGATAATTAAATTACGAGCGCGTAGGAAAAAGAATCGCATAAAACGGATCAATAACGAAGAAGTTATGGCCGTTTCCGTAAAAACCAGAATTGCTGAAAAATGCAGGACCCAGCTCCAAACCTGCTGGAAACTGGTCTCCCCCGCGTGGCGCGAGGGAGCAACATGGCGCCGACGCGTGGCGCGGCGGAGCCCTGTTTTGGCGAAAATTTTTTATTTTAATCAGTTTCGCTTCCCGGACTCGTTTAAATACGTTCTAAGTTACGTATGACTAATCCAACTCATGTTTTATGAGTTTCAGGTATAATTTTAGCACCGGAGGACGATCAAGCACAATGAAGAACCAAACACGATCAAGAAATAAGCTTTCGCACTTTGTATCGTTGTTATGTTAATGACGAACTCACACATGTTATGCTGTATAGTTTTAATTCTGTAAAAAAGTTTAATGAACCCGTAATTTCAATGTATTTAAAATCATAATTACCCGTTTATCTTCATAAACTATACGAAAACCGTTAAATAATAATAAGGGTGTTACACAAACATGTGTGATACTTTGACATATATCCACCACAATAATGCTACCATAAATATTATACGAATAAGAAAACTACAGAAACATGTGACGCAATGCAAAGTGTCACCCCCGCCACATCGCGCGGGTACTCTACTAGTTTAAATAATTAATCTTCTACAGGATGCTATTTATCTTGTGTATGTTTAATGTGGTACTTTTGTGTTATTACAAACGGTTATTTACCCGTAAATCTAGAAGCTTTCAGTTTATAGAGATAAGTATGTAAATTTCTTCAAGTAATCTTGTATCAATTTTATACACTACTTCAAAATAAGCTTTTTGCGATGATCAAAACCATCACAAATGGCCTTTTGCAACAAGATGTTTTATTTGTTATAACTTAGTATCCATATGTCATGTTATAACTTATGAATGCGTGAAAAGGATGCAAAGTAATTATTATGAATGCATGGTTATGATTACTATTGCTTAACATTAGAAGAAAAATACAACTTTGAATGAAATCAGGTAATGATTTTTTTAAAAGGAAAACCAAGAAAATATACATTATATTCATTCTAAATACCTATCTAGGAATAAAATCAGATATTGAAACTTCATTTATAGATTCTGATATTTTAGGATCCTGTAGACCACTTGTTTTCTTGGAAGAATAAAAAAATGCAGGCTCTGATGGTACATGAAGTGTGACAGAGAAGCTATGCAACATATGAACAACAGAATCCATGGTTGGCCTACTGATGACATTTTCTTGAACACATAATAATCCAACGTGGATAGTTCTAATGACGTCATGTAAACTTGGTCCCATCTTCAATGTAGGATCTATGGTATTTGATGTTGTTCCATTTTGCCAACTTTTCCATGCCTAATTAAATGATATATATTAACTTTGTTATAGAGATATCAAACATATAATATAAAAATTACTTTTGTAAGGTAATATTTCCACACAAATAATATATGTTGTTTTAATTCAGGCTTGGAGAAATGATAGGATACTTACAAAGCTTAGAAGATCTTCTGAACTCTAACTAAATGATAAGAACTTTATACACATAATAAAAAAATAACTTTTGCAAGGGAATATATCCACAAAATTACATATGTTATTTCAATTCAGGTTTGGTGAAATGATATGATACTTACAAAGCTAAGAAGATTTTCTAAACTCTCTCCATGCTGAAAACATTTGTTTTCTTGACCCGTTACTATCTCTAGTACCAACACTCCGAAGCTAAAGACATCTGACTTGATTGAGAAATGGCTATGTCGGACATATTCAGGTGCCATATTACCACTATAAGAGTGCATAGATCAGGAAAAAAGTTATCACTTGCAACAACATATGGTCACAAAAAGGTCATCATTTTCAGCCGAAAGTAGACCTTATTTCAGAAACACTAATTAACAAAGAGGGAGTTATACGCCCTTCTAGAAGTATATGTAAAATTACCGAAACTTACTAATACTTTCGTAAGGGGACGATGAGGAAGTTTGACTTTTTGTATTCTTGAATCTAATACAGATACACAATGAAGTAATAATTACCGCACCTATTGTCACAGTAACAATTACTATTATCGCAATTCCTGTTGTGTTTTTCTTTTTACCTGCAAATAGCAAGTGCATAAAATTTGAATGTTTTTCAAAACTAAAATCATTTTTTAGATTTCTTTATTCGCTAACTCACACGCACACTAAACTACAGCTAATCCTAAAGCTATAAGAACGTCCACCATAAGACATTAGGGTGAAGGGAGTGGGGAGCGGTAAAGTGTCGGTAAACACCTTTACCGATAGTCAAGACCACCGCCAACCACTTTACTGATCATGATGTTACCGATTAGATGGGCATTACGGTGAAGGTTTACCGATGGGAAAGAGAAAGAGAGAAGGGTGTGTGGTGGGGTCCATTCCTTCTCAACCAATCACACATTTTTCCCTTTTTTAAAAAATAGTTTACCTAACCCCGTTAGGTAAACCACCGCCAATGTTTTTGAGCATTAGGTAAATATTTTAGGTGAATTGACATGACACTATGTGATTGGGTGAATTGTGAGTTTACCTAATACCATTAGGAAACCACTCCCTTCACCCTTAGGACTAGAACCCTCAACCACTTGAGGAGGAACACTTATGAAATGATTATATTTTTAATGACAAACTAACATCCACCTAACTAGTGTATACTTGTAACACCTCGTAAAATCACGTCCAATGATGTATTGACACGTGTAATAAACCCCAATAAAGTGAAACATTGAAATTTAGGGACTAATATTTCGAAAAATCGAAAAATTTGATTATGAAAGGACTGGAAGTGTTAGCATACCTAAAATAAGTTTCTGAATAACCTCTTACGATGATTATATTCACAAATGAGCCACTTTTCGATCAAGTGTAGCCGTTTGCATAATTAATTGAAAGTTTGCGCAATGAAGGGTTAAAAGCGTCAACATGTTAATTCTTACCTCTGAGTGACCTTTTAACAAACCGGGAGCTTCATGATATTTGATTATACTCTTGGGAATGCCAAAAAATGGCCGTCTAAGGTGTTTATGCCTATAAGTAAAATTACGCGCAACTTTGCAAGTTAGAGGGGCTAAAAGTGTCAATATGTTTAATTATACCTCTGAATGACCTTTTAGCGAACGCGAAGCATCGTGATGTTTAATAAAACTTTCAAGAATGCCTAATATGGATTATATGAGGCTTCAATGCTATTAAATGATGAGATGCGCAAGTTTGCGCAATAGAGGGACCTAAAGCGTCAACTTTTGAATCTACGCCTTTCGGTGACCATTTAAGTGAGCAGGAGTGTGGTAATATTTAAACATATGCTTGGGAATGCCTATTATGGGCCATGGAAGTCTTGGATGTCATTAAACGACATTCCACGCTACTTTGCGCAATTAAAGGACTAATTGCGTCAAACTGCAAAAGTAGGTCGATTCGTATGGAAACGAACCTTCTGAAATATGTCCATGAGTTAAACATACTCTATTTATCCTTTATATAGCTTAGATATAGGCTTAGAGGTGTTTGGTGCGCAAAAATAAACTTTTACGTCATGTAGGACCTAAAAGTGTCAAAAAGTGCACAAGTTTGCACTTTCGCGCATATCTCGCATTCTGAATATCCCCGGACACCCAAAAATTTATGTAAGCACTAAAATATTTTATTTTAGTGTTTAGCTTGATAAAATTCCATTCGTCGCGTAATTTGGTCCATTTTTCGCGTCCGTCCGTGTTTCGTCGTAATTAACCGAACAATGTGACCGTACGACCAAACGAACCGACATCCGGCATGTTTTTGAGCATGTTTCATGTTCCCTATGTTTAGGAATCATTGTAGAGCCTTAAAAATGGTTTATCGGGCCTTAAACATTGTGACAACCCGAATTCCCGAGGTTAGTATTATCCTATTCCACGACTCTTTTGTTGTATTTGCATATTCTTGGAATCTTAAAAGAGTATTATACTAGTGGGATTACGTTGCAAACTTGTTGAACGCGTTAAACACTTGATACTAATCCTTCGACCCTAAGGCATAAGATCCTTCGACTGGAGTGCAAGTCTTTCAACCATAGATCTTTCGACCTCAAGACTTAAGATCCTTCGATCTAAGACTAACCTTTCGACCTAACCTTCGATCCTTCGATCTAATCGTTCGGCCCAGTCTTTCCAACGGGCTTGGCCCATTCCTGTCTGTTGTTATATACGTAAATTCATGCGGGTCGATAGATTAATTTCTAAAAACCCTAGTTCCATCGTGTGTGTGTGTGACGGCATAGCAGACCCCCCTGTTCGAAGATCTCACTCTGTAATCAAGATTCCGGTTAGTGTGATTCTTGTTTGTCTAGTGGATTAAAAACACCTGTGATTATTTGTTCAATTTTAAGTAGTAACAGCTTTGTTCATGGATCGAATATATATGTGATTAGGTCATGACTGATTATGCATGTGATTGTATTTGGTTTTCAATTTTGATTATTGTTTATCATGATGATGATGATGAACCGACAACATGTCTTGTGCCGATGACTTTTAGTGAATGATTCTGATATAATGATTGTTTGATTTATGTGGAACAACGATATGTTAACATGTAATACATATTAGGGATGATAATTATATGAATAGATCTGAGGATTTTAGGCCACTGACCTGATCATGTTAATTGATGTTTGAAGATTATGTTATTTGAGTATTGAATGATTACGTATTACTGTTTTGGTAAACACATCAATGATTTGATGCAAGAGTTTTCGTGATGCTTGATCATGTAACTGTAAGCGATGATTAGGACTGTGATAGGGTGTAACTGTTTGATAACTGTAACCGAAAGGTACTGTGACCGAAAGGTAACAGTTGACCGAAAGATAACTATGATCGAAACATAACTATTGGGCCGAAAGATGACTGATATGTCGAAAGACAACTGATGTGCCGAAAGATAACCTGTGACCGAAAGATAACCTGTGACCGAAAGATAACCTGTGACCGAAAGATAACCTGTGACCGAAAGATAACCTGTGACCGAAAGATAACCTGTGACCGAAAGATAAGTGTGACCGAAAGATAAGTGTGTCCGAAAGATATTGAGGGGTTATGAACATACTTTGAATGATGGAATTTGTGCTTGATTAATTGGTATACCATGCCTAGTGATGAATGTGAACATTTGTATTCGTGTACACCAACTGGTGATTAAATGAGAAATGATACGTGTTGTGCTTGTATGCAAACTGACTGTTATGTGTAACTGTCATAGGGCTTGGTAGATCACTGTTGTGAAACGAGTAAATAATTCTACCGAGCAAACCAAGGTGAGTTCACTACATTCGAGCATGCGTCCCAGTGGTTGGGGACAGTCAGTGGGTATCCCATGGGGGGATGAGTCTTTGGGTAAAAACGAGTATATTGGTTAATATTCTCACCTATCATCTTTTGTAAGTCCCTCATCGGGTATTAGTTAGTAGCGCTACTTAGGTTTGGCACCCTCACCCCGTGCCTGTAGAGGACGGAGGTGAACTAATGTCCCAGTCTGGCCCAGTACTAGATAGGAGTACGTGGGAAGGGCAGTCGTGTATTTCAGGAGCCGTCATTGTTCGGAATTGAGATATTAACAATGTTACTTGCATTGGTTATTGAACTGTTTTACATACAACGGGTAACAAACGTTTTCTAAAACTGTGAACTCGCCAGCTTTGTCTGATACACGTGTTACATGCTCGCAGGTCCTTAGGTATCTTGGATTTGGGGAAACTTGCTATCTGGGAGTGCTGGAGTGGTCATGGATCGAGGCTCTTAGATTAAATTATATTTGATACATTGGTCTTAAGCATTATTATGAAACAATTGTCAAACAACTTGTTACATGCTTCCGCTACACAACTTTTGAGAATTAATATCATGTTGACAACTTATTTTGGTAAATTAATGTCATGGCTTATTTAAATATTTATCATTGGTTCAATGTGATTGGTGGCTCGAACTCTGATGCGTAACGCGCCTCGCGGGGTTTCCGCAAGTGAAATTTTGGGGGTGTTACAGTTGGTATCAGAGCCACTGGTTATAGTGAACTAGGTTTTAAAACGTTTTATAAAACCAGACTATAACCGAACAACTTCGAAAATCGATCATGACACTCAGCTCCAGATTGCAAGGTTCGTTTCTCTCTCACTTTATACATTACTTGTTTAACAGTCACACACTCACAACGTATATGAACTGAAACAATTAACACCATAGTGACTTGATAGCGTGACCCCACACATCGACTCATGCGAGCCATAGACCTGTGATATCATCTGTTGTGTTGTTTGAACGGGGGGAAACTTTGAGCGCGAGCTAAGAAGCACTGAGATAAGCATGCAAATTGCCTTATTATTATGGGTGCACACTTAATAATAACGCGGGGTGCATGCAAGTCCCAGTGAGACTTATCGAGCGTGAGGAGGGTTCTGCCCTACTATGTGTGAACTTGGTAGTACGTGAATATCAGTATGATACTTGACTCTCATCTCGTTTCGACTTCTAAATCGGTTTATTCCCAACTATAGAAACATGAGTGAACGAGGACACGGACGTGGCAACATCACCATGACTCAGGCTGAGTTGAATGACCTAATCAACACCCTCGTGGCTGAGGCTTTAGCAGCCTACCAAGCTGGTACGGAATGTACCAAGTATTCTTACCCTCATATTGTGTACACGAACTTTTCACTTCTCATCGAACTTTTACGAATCTTGATGTTAACAAACGTTACCTGAACACTCATCAGAACGCCTAGCAAATTGTGTAGAATGTTAGGTGCTTGTACGAACATCCCTGAGTTGGATGTGGTAGCGTCGAATGAATGGTTATTACCTCCCTCACTTATCTTCATTTGTTTGAACCTAACACACTAACGCCCTCAATCTCGAAGTGCGAACACTTTTGCAACACTCTTGAAACACACTGGGAATAATTCGAATCACTTGCTGAAGGGATGGACAAAAGGGTGAGTGTAGTATCCTACCGACTCCAGTATTTGGACGACCCCGATTACCAGCAACGAACACCAGCGAACTGACTACAATCTTAGGTTTAAACTCTGGTCAGCGACTCATGGGAGTCAACTGTTACAAACCAATCTGTACTTTAGCAATGACAACAGATTTTAGTGTGGGATGTGTAACTTCCAGCACAACGAGTAGCACCTTGGAACTCGGCACGAAGTGCGAAGAGAGGTACATTGTGGTGAAAGAACGTGGCGTTCGGCTCCAAAACACCAACATTAGAGCGACAGTATTCGTGACACCCAGGTACTTGTAATAGTAGCCTACTGTATGGAAATGAAGGTGCCTTCGGCATGTATTGGACGTTGACAATTCAAAACGACCACGACTAAGAGAGCGATGACGGTACGGGAGGAATCCGCGTGATTGTAACAATTACACCGGTAGTGGTGCTCATGGAAGGGAAGTTAGGATTGATGTGGGCAACGATAGGACAATAACAACATGGTGGTTTGGATGGGTAGTAGATCGCTTCGCCCTAATTCTGTTTAACCCTGATGATTCGCAAAACCAAACATGTTATGGAACCGGCTGATGGCGAGTCAACTGCGACCGCACATGTTAGTTAGGACACAAACTCGATCTTACGGGAGACAGGCATTCGACACCGGTCTCACTTCTACTATCCTTGATAGTTACGATGCAGTAGTCAGTGATGGCTCATTAACTAGATAAATCACTCAGACGCACCCTGTGGGAAGAAATTTAGCGTCACCTTATGCATTGAAGTGCCCGAGTAGTGAGAAGGTTAGCATCATGTAGGTAATGACAGCCCCGAAAGCGTCTATGAAAGGATGATCTCGCTGTAGTAGCAACTAATTCTAATGATCAGACTAAGGGCGATAGGATCGAGGATCTATCAATTGTCGTGACTAATCTCAATGTACAACTCGAAGAACTTTTAGACATATCACCACAACTATTAGTCAGGAACTCATTGATCTCACGATGAGAGGGAGCTCTGAAAACACGTACTCTTACCGTCTTGCATCAGGAGGGTTGCAAGAGCAGTATAAGCCACTATGAGAACTGTTCGACAAGAAGGTTGTCAGACCTAGTTTTCGCTTTGGAAAGCCCAGACATATCCGGGGGGATAAGCCTTTTGGTGTGTGTACTGATTATCGGGAACTCATCAAGGCGACAGTCAAGGAACCGTTTTCTATGACCGTGTATTGACGACCCATCGACTGGTTGCAAGGAACGAGCTTTATCAGATGAAAGTCCAGGGGGAAAAGATTATTAAAGCGACACATCAGACGCAATTCAGCCATGCGACTTTGTACCCCATGACCTTTGGGGTGGTCATCACACCCGCAGCTTTACGTATCATGTGAACCAACCATGTTATTCGATGACGTTCCGAATCTTTCCCCAAGAGAAAAAGAACATCACAGGCATTCTTGCATTTTATTAGGAGAGCCCCTGAGGGAGAAGCCATACCGCACGAAGTCTCGATGAATGTAACTTCTGGGTTCGAGAGGTGTCTTTGGTAGGTCATATAATCAACGAAGCAGGGATGCACGTGGGTCTCGCTAAGACTCGTTTTGGTTGGGAACTGATCGACACTGAAGAATTCCCCGAGACTACAACGATTACCTGGTTTCGCTTGATATTACCGCAGGTTAATCGCAAGGATTCCGGAGACCACCAAAACTTAGACCTCTCTAGTACAGCCGAGTGATGTGATTACGAAGGACAGAACAGGAGGGCGCCTTTCCAACTTTCGAATCTTAACTCTGCAAGATGCTGAGCATCGTTTCACCCGAGGGTGTGGGTAATACAGTGGTATATCATCATGATTGAATCGGAGTCCCAGTTACACGCCGACGCAACACAAGAAAGTGACGACTTACGTAATGGAGTTACGAAGAAGAACAGCACGACACACAACCGGTGGTAGAAATCGTGGCCTTTGGATTCACTTGGAGGCATTACTTGGGCGGTACCGAACGCGTTACTTAGACCGATCACAAGGGCCTCCCGTGTACCCTGGCCACGAAAGAAGCTTTATAAGTTGATGAGAACGCTGGATGGAACTTTTGGATGATTACGACCGTGAGACCTGAACGTGCATGACCTTGCAGTTCGCTATCCACTCTGACACACCTGACCAGACTCACCTTGTTCGAAGTGAAGACCTGTTGGAAGAGAATTCACAAGATGGGTTCATGCAAGGCATGGAGAAGCAACTATTGGCAGGGCGGACGACATTCGCTATCTCATGGAACAAATGTGAATTCCACTATACAGCAACCGTATGGAACTCATACTGAGCGAAGCACACCGACTCCGATGTTCCGGTAGTCTGGACTTGATAGGGGACATTAGGATTTTAAGTCTCGTATGAATAACCGAGCAGGAAGGCCCCATAGCGCTACATATGAACGATGTTGGACATGTGTGAAAGTCAAGGTGGAACATCGGAAACCTACTTGTTTGGGCAGTAACCAGAAACACCCATATGGAAACGAGAACAAACACCATAAATTTGTCATTGGTTTACTTAAAACTCAGAACGGAACCGATATCACCTGATGATCGTTGATTGTCTCACGAAACCCGCACACTCTCTTGCAATCAAGAAAACTAGCGGGTCTCCACAAGCTGTGGATGTTCTTCTGAGAGAGGCGGTCTCATGCACGAGGTGCCAACTCCTGTTACTTCTGATTTTGGAGCTATACCTGATTTATGACAGACAATGCACGGTACCCTCGGCTTACGTCTAGGCATGGACATTTCGTATCACCGTGGGGCAAACGATCAGAGTAAATGAACCATCCCTGCACGCGAGGACATGCTGTGAGCACGTGTATGGTTAACTTTAGTAGAACTGGAAGGACGCTTATCTTGGGTGAGTTCTACAGCAGCTGTTACCGTATTAGTATGCATATAACATTGTTTGAGGCATCGCTTGGACAGTAACGCTAACCTCTTTGCTGAATTAAGGTGGGTGATAACCTAATCACAGGTCCAGGACTTGAGCTCAAAACTCTTGAAGATTGTTTAGATCGGAAATTGTTTGATGGCAACGCGTAACTTCTAGGAAAACTGATAAGCTTAAGAAACTCTGGGAGTTTGTTGTGGACGAACTTGTCATAATCGAAAGTATCATTCTAGAAGAGTGCGGTACACTATAGTAAGCATGGTGATCTTAGTTTTCGACGCGTGAGAACATTTGAATTACTAAGAATGAAACGGTGACATGGCTCACAAACTCGGACTAATTGATGAAGTGGGATAACTGTCGTAATGGTGTGTACGCCATGGATGTAAGACCGTGTGGTCTGATGAAACCCTTATGATACCCTTGTCGGAATCGGAAGTCATCAGAACAGTTGTATTTATCAGGGAACCTATCGAAAACACGGACTAAGGAGTCAAGGTTCGCTAGCATAAGTTGTATGACAATTGTGTGGATTTGTTAAACTTCAATACGTGGACTGGAGTTTACATAGGAATGTAAGAATCTGTTGAAACTTTAATATCCTCAATGGTTCAAGAGGTTGAACCAACCATGGTTATCACTGGTGAATTTCGGGACGAAATTCCTCTTCAAGTTGGGGATGATGTAACACCTGAGGAAAATCCGCAACAATCTTGATTTGCCACTTCACTCTCTCGTACTTACTTGCCAAATTTCGGGACGAAATTTCCTTCAAGTTGGGGATGATGTGACAACCCGAATTCCCGAGGTTAGTATTATCCTATTCCACGACTCTTTTGTTGTATTTGCATATTCTTGGAATCTTAAAAGAGTATTATACTAGTGGGATTACGTTGCAAACTTGTTGAACGCGTTAAACACTTGATACTAATCCTTCGACCCTAAGGCATAAGATCCTTCGACTGGAGTGCAAGTCTTTCAACCATAGATCTTTCGACCTCAAGACTTAAGATCCTTCGATCTAAGACTAACCTTTCGACCTAACCTTCGATCCTTCGATCTAATCGTTCGGCCCAGTCTTTCCAACGGGCTTGGCCCATTCCTGTCTGTTGTTATATACGTAAATTCATGCGGGTCGATAGATTAATTTCTAAAAACCCTAGTTCCATCGTGTGTGTGTGTGACGGCATAGCAGACCCCCCTGTTCGAAGATCTCACTCTGTAATCAAGATTCCGGTTAGTGTGATTCTTGTTTGTCTAGTGGATTAAAAACACCTGTGATTATTTGTTCAATTTTATGTAGTAACAACTTTGTTCATGGATCGAATATATATGTGATTAGGTCATGACTGATTATGCATGTGATTGTATTTGGTTTTCAATTTTGATTATTGTTTATCATGATGATGATGATGAACCGACAACATGTCTTGTGCCGATGACTTTTAGTGAATGATTCTGATATAATGATTGTTTGATTTATGTGGAACAGCGATCTGTTAACATGTAATACATATTAGGGATGATAATTATATGAATAGATCTGAGGATTTTAGGCCACTGACCTGATCATGTTAATTGATGTTTGAAGATTATGTTATTTGAGTATTGAATGATTACGTATTACTGTTTTGGTAAACACATCAATGATTTGATGCAAGAGTTTTCGTGATGCTTGATTATGTAACTGTAAGCGATGATTAGGACTGTGATAGGGTGTAACTGTTTGATAACTGTAACCGAAAGGTACTGTGACCGAAAGGTAACAGTTGACCGAAAGATAACTATGATCGAAACATAACTATTGGGCCGAAAGATGACTGATATGTCGAAAGACAACTGATGTGCCGAAAGATAACCTGTGACCGAAAGATAACCTGTGACCGAAAGATAACCTGTGACCGAAAGATAACCTGTGACCGAAAGATAACCTGTGACCGAAAGATAACCTGTGACCGAAAGATAAGTGTGACCGAAAGATAAGTGTGTCCGAAAGATATTGAGGGGTTATGAACATACTTTGAATGATGGAATTTGTGCTTGATTAATTGGTATACCATGCCTAGTGATGAATGTGAACATTTGTATTCGTGTACACCAACTGGTGATTAAATGAGAAATGATACGTGTTGTGCTTGTATGCAAACTGACTGTTATGTGTAACTGTCATAGGGCTTGGTAGATCACTGTTGTGAAACGAGTAAATAATTCTACCGAGCAAACCAAGGTGAGTTCACTACATTCGAGCATGCGTCCCAGTGGTTGGGGACAGTCAGTGGGTATCCCATGGGGGGATGAGTCTTTGGGTAAAAACGAGTATATTGGTTAATATTCTCACCTATCATCTTTTGTAAGTCCCTCATCGGGTATTAGTTAGTAGCGCTACTTAGGTTTGGCACCCTCACCCCGTGCCTGTAGAGGACGGAGGTGAACTAATGACCCAGTCTGGCCCAGTACTAGATAGGAGTACGTGGGAAGGGCAGTCGTGTATTTCAGGAGCCGTCATTGTTCGGAATTGAGATATTAACAATGTTGCTTGCATTGGTTATTGAACTGTTTTACATACAACGGGTAACAAACGTTTTCTAAAACTGTGAACTCGCCAGCTTTGTCTGATACACGTGTTACATGCTCGCAGGTCCTTAGGTATCTTGGATTTGGGGAAACTTGCTATCTGGGAGTGCTGGAGTGGTCATGGATCGAGGCTCTTAGATTAAATTATATTTGATACATTGGTCTTAAGCATTATTATGAAACAATTGTCAAACAACTTGTTACATGCTTCCGCTACACAACTTTTGAGAATTAATATCATGTTGACAACTTATTTTGGTAAATTAATGTCATGGCTTATTTAAATATTTATCATTGGTTCAATGTGATTGGTGGCTCGAACTCTGATGCGTAACGCGCCTCGCGGGGTTTCCGCAAGTGAAATTTTGGGGGTGTTACAAACATGTCAGAAATGACATTTGGGAGTGTAGGGGCCAAACCTGTCAACTAATGAAAGTTCCCATGTGCAGACCTGGTCCTTATGGACCGTATGGCTGGACCCTTACGGTCCGTAAGCCTTGCCCAGCAACCAGAAACTGAAAACCAGCTGTGGTTTTGCTTCCTTTCTCACATTTCTTCAATCTAGGGGCTGCCCATTGTTTAGTAAACCATGGGTAAGAGGTGTATGGCTCAGATTTGATCACGGTTATCGAGGAACGATCCTAACGGTCCTCAAAAACCTATAAATACCCCTTCCCACTTCCTTCATAACCCACACTTGATTCAAAATTCTCTAAGTTGAAGACCTTGCTCTTCATACATGAGAATTTGGGATCAAACCTCCTTGCTTGGACCCTTTGTAAGTGTCCTTTCGTGCTTAGTTTAATTTTTAGCGGTTATAACCGAAAGTCAAGCGTTTTCGGTAAACGCTTTGACTTTTAAAACGGTTAGGCCATTGTTCGCAACGAACATGGCTACGTGACCGTAATTAGGTAGGTGTTAAACCCTCAAAAAGGGCACCTCCTAATTACCACATTTACTTAGTTAAATTGTCGGGTCAAATAAAAGTCAATCGGGTTAGTCTTTAAATAAATTCATAACTATTAACATAAAAGTCATAAAATCAGTTTTCTCACTTTAATAACTTGGTAAATATTAGTTGAACATGCCTAAGCATGATTCAACCCGACAATTCTAAGTATAGGCTCGGTTCGGAACCGAAAGTTGCAAAAGTTGACTTTTGCTTTGACTTTCAGTTCTGACCCAATTTAGCTTAGTTTAGATATGCCTTAGGATTCCATTAGGACCATATTATAAGTTAGTATAACCTTCCAAGGTTATACAACTTGGTTCCATAGAAATCCTAGTTCATGCAGGTTTCCGTTAAATGCCTAAATGTTGACCATTATGCCTTTTGACCCTAAAACGAGAATTTTGAAAATGTGAGAGGACAAAAATCTTTATTACTAATTTATAAACTTGTCCCTAAAATTTGACATCAGTTTGAGGTCTAAATTAGGAGTTATGCTCATTAGCGTAAATGAAAAGCTTTTTATTAATTAAACAGCATAATTAGCGTATATCCTATCTAAACCCAATTTTTGATACCAAAATTTTTACTTACAGATATAAATTAATATTTTGGGATTTTTAAAGATTTTTATTTATTTTTAGGCTGAGCATAACATAGGGTTCTAAGCTTGATTCGGTAGTTGTCGGTTTTGCCCTTTTGGGCCATAAAATGAGTTTTACAAATCCTTTTGATGTCAAACCTTTTTCTACTGATCTAATATGATAAATAAAATATTTTGAGCCTTCTGAAATAATAAAAACATCAGCTTTACTTTGCAAACCCGGAAATGGCTCCAAATCGCATTTTTAAGCGTTTTTAACGCATAGTATGTATCAAAACTATTTTAAACATATAACGGTTGATGCCTACTGATATATTCAGTAAATTTTTATATTTTAACAGTAAGGAAAAGTTTTAAACTCAGGTTTTCAGTTTTGACCTTTTAAGCTTATGTGAAATCACCAAAATGCCCCTACGGTGCATAGTATGGTTATAATTAATAAATTTCACATATATATGATACCCTACTGTTATAACTTATTAAATTAAGTATATTTACTGATTAAATCAGACCTGTAACTCAGAAGAATATTTAATCTCTCCTATAACCTTTAAAATGACCAAAATACCCCTGCGGGGCATAAATTGGTTTTAAATTCGTTTTGGGCATAATTGAAGGTATCCTACTGACATCACAACATATGTAAGGCATATTAACTTATGAAACCTGTTCATGACTCTTTTGGTTACCCGTTACGCACTTTTCGCGTTCGGATCAGCTTATATAACTAGTTTGCATAAACTAGTCGAAACGGGACAAACCTTATCATTTTTATCTCAAAATCCAGAATGTGTTTAGTTTACCCTTATTACACAAGTATACAAGCTTTTCAGGTCTAAACCACATTCTAATCCGGTGCTCGCTTAATCATGCGTTTTGAATTGTATCCTCCTTTAAAACTAACCGGTCTAAGCTTAGGCTTAATTAAAGACTAGTTAGGAATCTAATAGGTTATTAAAAACCTTCGTTCTAGATTTAGGAGCCCAGTAAAAGCTATCTGTATTTGCTTGGTGGTATATGGCTGGGATAAATTGTATAAATTTGCTCAGGTAAATACTTTTAACTTATTTTCCTTATACGGGCTTGGGGTACGGTATATAAAATACCGCTTGGTCGGGCATTTGACCTTATTCGTGGGTGGTTAAGTATTATCAAGACGACCCGTTTAAAAATCTGTTTTGTTTGTTTTACGCCTTTGGGAGTTTAATAACCATGTCCCGGATATCCTTGGCATCATTCAAAAAATGCCACGACCTTAGCACATGGGTGTAGGCGTACACCCGTCAGTGCATTTATAATTAATAAAGTATAACTGCCAGGTACGAGAAAAACTCGCCGCGGGACTATACTATGTGGTGAGTCTATTAATCTTTAACCCGGCATGAACCGGGCTACTGAATGCATAACAGACATGTAATTCTTTTACAAGTTTATATTCAAATAATTATCCCAAGTTATAAAAATCTTTTGTGCCATGTGCATTTAAATCAATTTTCTAAAACATTTTCAAAATGAGTCAGTTAAATTGTATTTACCAGTGAAAACTGACGTATTTTCCAAAAAGGCTAAGTGCAGGTACTAATCGGAATAGGCTGGCTACTCCTAGCATCAATAAAGAGTCTCGCAAGCTTAGATGCCTAAAGTCTGTTGAATAATGTGTCATTTTATTTTTGATCCGCCTGTGGATCCTTTACTTTCCGTTTGTAATACTTTGATATTACTTTATATCGGATTGTAATATATTTATCTTTTGCTTTCGCTGTGCATTTAAATTGTGTTGTTTGACTATGATGATTTCAACTACGTCACGATACTCCCCACCGGGCCCACCGGTAATACGTGGAAATATCGGGGTGTGACAGGTTGGTATCAGAGCCAACATTGAGTGAATTAAACACTAGTCTTTTGTGTTTAATCTCAATGACACAGTAGCATATTTCTTAAACCTTCTGAGTCTAGACTTAACATAGGAATACTCTCATCTCTATTCGGAGAATTATTTCTTTCAATTCTATATATCTTTAAATATGTCGCCAAACAAAGAAGCCGTAATGGAAATTCTCCCCATTTGAAGCCTAGGAAAGGTCGAGCTTCGTACTGCGACTAGGATTAACGTGCAACCAAGGAGAAAGCATTCAGAAATAAAATGAGGAAGAAACTTCTTTTGCTGAAGATCATTTCCTTAGTAAGTCCTTATAAGGGCATTCTTATCTTTCAGTCCCTTCGTGGACAACATCATTTCTTTCAAGTCCCGCTTAGGGCAATTCTGTACCTCTTTTAAAAATCATTGGAATGTTTTATCTAAATTTCATTGATATCATTGTATATGAATATAATATATGAAATAAATTAAATTCCTTTTATAAGATCTACCATTATTTTAAAATGGCAAAAATCTAAAAAGGACGAGACCTAGCTCAGGTGTCATTTTTAGACAGGGCCAAGATGGTAGTTCCTCAATTAGATTTAGATTCTTATTAACATCTCAATTTAGAATTGTTCTACGATAAATATTCAAAAGAATCTTAAAAGTAAAACCTAGTCTAGATGTTATTTCAGACAAGGCCAAGATGGTAGAACCCATTCAAAAGATTCAAATTCTTGTTAACACTCTTGGCAAAATGTGACTCGATAAAGTCACATAAGCCATCCTTAAACTGGGTTATTCCAATTTCCCTTATTTATATAATCATCCATTAAGGATGAAGTGCCTATGGGCTATAATTAACGTCCTCTGAGACTAAAGACAGTGGTAGCCTACAACTCCATGTCAAGAAAAGGTAATGAACTTTGATTCAAACCTTAATACCTCGATTCTGTAAAATCCTGGTTTATAAATCTGTCCATGTGACTTGGCCTTTTATGCCATAATTATATTTTAATTAAATTTAGGATAATTATACTGAAAATCCTGAATAAAATAAATATCATTCCTTTCCTGCCAGTATTCATGTTAAAAGAGAATCTTAAAAGGTATAACCTAGCTTGAATGTCATTAAAGACATGGCTAAGATGGTAAAACCTGTTTAAAGAGATTCAGACCCTCGTTAACATTTGAAGACATGTTAACACTCCTGACAACGGTGATGCGATAAAAAATCACATATGTCATCTTTATATTAGGAATTTTTCCAAACCCCTTAATTAGCATAAATGATCGATAGGAATCATGGCTAATAAACGTCGAACATGATGAATACATCAAGACATTCATTTGAGATGTATGTCTTCAAGCAAAGATGTATACATGAAACAGATAGTTTTATTTCATAACTTCTTGTCAAACAAAGAACTGTGAAATTTTCCGATCCAAAGGAATCATTGATTATGTTTTAAAAAGTTCCCTAGTGACAAGGCCTCTGCGCCATCAAAAAGTCCTTTGGAACAAACCTTTGTGCTATATAAAAATGTCGGTAAGACATTGACAGTAGTAGCTTACGTCCCCTGTCTAATAAATATGAAGGATTGTATTCCGTTTAAACGCCAAAGATGATTTATTTAAAAACCTAGGCAGAACATAATCAAATAAATCTAATACTATCAAGTGGACTATATGGTTTATTTGCACCATGGCTATTTAATCATCAAACTCGACAATACCCTATATAATTAAGCAAATTATTACTACTTGGTTTGTAGCCTTCAAAGCTTCATCATGGTTGACCCCTCTGAAGCGCGCAATCATCCAGTTGATCAGAATGATGATGCAAGACTGAACTTAACAAGCACCGAGTTACAGGCTATGATAGATACAGCCGTAAACAACGCTGTGGATCGTGTGTTGAAGGATCATAAGCGAAAGTGCGATAATACCCCAAATTTAGGTTGTAAAAAGGGTAAGACCGGTTCAAGCTATAACCAGTCTAAGCCAGATAAGGCAAAACCCAAATGTAAAACCTGTATGAAGAAGCGCTTCGGAAAATGCTTCTATGAACAGACCGGGGGATGTGGCATTTGTAAGGAAATGGATCACAAGACTCATGAGTGCAAGGACTTGAAGGACGCCACATGCAATGGTTGCGGCGAGAAAGGGCACATGAAGACCCGCTGCCCAAAGAGGGCGATTAAAGGAAAATGCACTTCAGAGTCACAAGCTAGGCCTTGTGGGATTTGTAATAAGGAAGGGCACAAGACTTTGGAGTGCCAAGACATAAAGAACGCAACCTGCTATGGTTGCAATGAAAAAGGGCACGTCAAAACAAATTGCGCAAATGAAACCAAGAAGTCTGGCAAGGCTAAGAAGACCAAAGCTGGAAGCTCTCAGATGAATGCTCAAGAGGCTATTCAGGATGACAATGTCACAACAGGTACTTTCTTTATCAATAACGCTCATGCTAGAGTATTATTTAATTCAGGTTCAGATAAGTCTTTCGTAGACAATGGATTTTGTAAATCTTTAAATCTGCCTGTTAAAATTCTAAGTGTTAAGTATAAAGTAGGATTGGCCAATGGTACCTCAGAGATTGCTTCAACAATGTTGGATGGATGTTTTATATCCATTAGGAACCATTCTTTTCCACTGCCCTTGTTTCCGTTGAAATAGAGGGACTCGATATAGTGATAGGAATGGATTGGCCATCTTATAGCTAAGCCCATATTGTGGGTGATAAGAAGCAAGTAGTTAACAAGACTCCTTATGGTGAGCCTTTGACAATTCAAGGAGACATATGGTATGGATTGCCTATGTATCTGTTGAATTCGGTATTTAATACCAAAGCTTCGAGTATGGAAAACTCAGAAGAGACAAACAAAAGTCGCGATGCTAGAAATGCGACAAATGTTAATGGTGCATCAAATGTGAACCTCAATATTAATGGAGTTAATCTCCAGAACCGTAATTAGCGCATCTATTAGAAAGGCTATGAGAAAATTCATAAAAAGGTTCAAGAAGCTGAATGCTGTTTGCTCTAATACACATGTCGCTGCTCATGAGAAGAACTTTATTCATACTTCAGATGCGAAGAATAAACCCAGAAAAAGCATATATGGCAAGGAGCCCATTATTTTTGGGTGTACTTAAAAGTACTTCGTCTCTTGGAAGTCAAGAGACTTCAATAGTAAAAGGGACCATGGATTGCAGGAAATTGTTGGATGAAGTAGAAACCATTAGGTGTATCAGCGGTGACGCTGAAAAGAACGTGATGAGATATGCATCACAGCCATTCGATGGCAACACCCTTAATTAGTGAGGACATTAATGAAGTCCACAAGAAAGATCCTCTTATACATTATGGGATGGACCAAGTGTTAAGGACCTTATTAGAAAGACCTATTATTCGCATCGAAATGGAAAAAGATGGAATACGAATTTTCTGACTCTCACCATAAAAGTTCTAAACTGTCGACAGTATGTCGCAAATTTTAATTCATTGGCTGAGATAGTACCCTATTCCAATTACCCAAAACCTAAGCTTAATGCAATAATTATTGGTGGTTAGTAACGGCAAAAAGAGGGCACAATAGGTTTCAAAGCCTGCTCATTATAAATCCATTATGGATCTACCTCAGCTACTCACGTTATATAGATTAAGAAATAACCAGTCGAAGCTAAGACTGCCCTAAAATTTGTCAAGGATTTTACAGCTAAGTTTAGAAGGATTAAGAATGGAGGCGTTTAACCCTCCTGATGAATGATTAGAGGCAGTACATGTTAATAATGACACCAGATACATCTCTTATTGTAATTTTGTTGCTAGGAGTTATGTTTGGTTTCAGGTGCTGCTAAGTCTCTCATAAGACCATAAGTTTAGCAAACTTTTAGAAATTCTCCCGTAAGAACCCTAGATATTAAGTGTAAGGTAAAACTTACAGGCAAAATCATAAGAACCATTTCCTCTGTTCCTGTCAGAAACCTTCAGTCGTAAAATTTTAGAAGTATCGTCTCTCTAAGAGGAAATGCGTCAGCATGCATAGTTGATATCTCTTTGATCTCTATCGATTACGAATACCAGACAGTATGATAAAAGCGCCATATGAGGATTGATGTATCTTAATAAGTTCCATAGATTGCTTCCATGCCTGATCAGTATGGAGGTTTAATGCATGGAACCACAAAGATATCCCGATGGTCATATGGTACTAAGGTCAGCTAAAGGTATTTAAAGAAGATATCCAGAATGGAATTTTCCAAGTAAATGTTCCCGATTAAGGAATTCATGGACTTGTAACATGAATGTGTCATTTATTTGACACAAGCATTGATGAACGAACTGGAGCCTGAGAATTAGAAAATCTCTGTAATCTCCTTGTATCTTGATTATCTTCTCCTAAGATTACCCTGTTTACCTCCTGAGAGGCAAGTAGAGTTAAGATTAACATCCCGCTTTGGGCTAGAGTATTGTAAAAAATCCATGTTGATTATGGAATAATCGAAACCCTGATTAAGTAAGTTTTAAATAAAGGATTCATATAGCCTAACTCAATATTCTGAGAATTCGGTATCGTTAATTAAGAAAGACGGTTCATTTTGCTTATGCATTGATTACCGCAACCCTAATTAGGCAACAACTAAGAATTTTCTTCAAGCTGCCCAGGATCGTCAATTTATTCGACTAACAACAAGGATTAGCTATTCCTTAATATTAGTTTTACGCAATGGTTGGAATAACCATCTCACCTTAAGATAAGCTTTTCTATAATAGTTTATATAAGTATCAAGGCTGCTCCTTTGGAGACCTTGTATAGATGGAATGTTAAACATCTATTAGTAGACAGAAGATTGGCAAGTCCAATTATCAGGATCTGAAAGTTGCCTTGGAAACAACGAATAAGATCATACGAATTCATAGTCGTCAGTAAGTTGCCAATATTCGGCAGAAAATCAAGGATTAATTAAAGTAGCTACCCTCCTAAATTCATGTTAAGGAATACGGTTCAACAAAAGATATCACCCTAGAAAGGTGTGCCAATCTATTAATTATCAGGCTAGTTAAGCTCTGAATATATGAAATCATTCGAAGGAATCGAATGTATCAAGATCAAATAGCTTATAAGCTACAACCTATTTAAGGAGCTTGGCGGAGCTTGCAATATATTACACACTAATGATTTAACGATGGGTTTCACCAATAAGTCAAGAAGCATTATCGCATAATGATAGGCAGACTTGTGATATGATGATAAACCTGTATCGATTGAGGATCGACTGGTTAAGAAGCTCCGAAAGGATGCATGTACCTATTATAGAGGTCAACTTGGGAGCTTGGAAAGACTCCAGATATGCTATGCAAGTTAAGTCCATTATGCGACAAAAAGTACTTCCAGCGTTTTAGCAAATCTCGAGGTCGAGATTTCTTTTAAGGGGGTGAGGATGTAACACCTCGTAAAATCACGTCCAATGATGTATTGACACGTGTAATAAACCCCAATAAAGTCAAACATTGAAATTTAGGGACTAATTTTTTGAAAAATCGAAAAACTTTGATTATGAAAGGACTAGAAGTGTTAGTATACCTAAAATAAGTTTCTAAATAACCTCTTACGATGATTATATTCACAAATGAGCCACTTGTCGATCAAGTGTAGCCGTTTGCATAATTAATTGAAAGTTTGCGCAATGAAGGGTTAAAAGCGTCAACATGTTAATTCTTACCACTGAGTGACCTTTTAACAAAACGGGAGCTTCATGATATTTTATTATACTCTCGGGAATGCCAAATAATGGCCGTCTAAGGTTTTTATGCCTATAACTAAAATTACGCGCAACTTTGCAAGTTAGAGGGGCTAAAAGTGTCAATATGTTTAATTATACCTCTGAATGACTTTTTAGCGAACCCGAAGCATCGTGATGTTTAATAATACTTTCAAGAATTCCTAATATGGAATATATGAGGCTTCAATTCTATTAAATGATGAGATGCGCAAGTTTGCGCAATAGAGGGACCTAAAGCGTCAACTTTTGAATCTACGCCTTTCGGTGACCATTTAAGTGAGCAGGAGTGTGGTAATATTTAAACATATGCTTGGGAATGCCTATTATGGGCCATGGAAGGCTTGGATGTCATTAAACGACATTCCACGCTACTTTGCGCAATTAAAGGACTAATTGCGTCAAACTGCAAAAGTAGGTCGATTCGTATGGTAACGAACCATCCGGAATATGTCCATGAGTTACACATACCTTATTTATCCTTTATATAGCTTAGATATAGGCTTAGAGGTGTTTGGTGCGCAAAAATAAGCTTTTACGTCATGTAGGGACTAAAAGTGTCAAAAAGTGCACAAGTTTGCACTTTCGCGCATATCTCGCATTCTGAATATCCCCGGACACCCAAAAATTTATGTAAGCACTAAAATATTTTATTTTTGTGTTTGGCTTGATAAAATTCCATTCGTCGCGTAATTTGGTCCATTTTTCGCGTCCGTCCGTGTTTCGTCGTAATTAACCGAACAACGTGACCGTACGACCAAACGAACTGACATCCGGCATTTTTTTGAGCATGTTTCATGTTCCTTATGTTTAGGCATCATTGTAGAGCCTTAAAAATGGTTTATCGGGCCTTAAACGTGTCAGAAATGACATTTGGGAGTGTAGGGGCCAAACCTGTCAACTAATGAAAGTTCCCATGTGCAGACATGGTCCTTACGAACCGTATGGCTGGACCCTTACGGTCCGTAAGCCTTGCCCAGCAACCAAAAACTGAAAACCAGCTATGGTTTTGCTTCCTTTCTCACATTTCTTCAATCTAGGGGCTGCCCATTGTTTAGTAAACCATGGGTAAGAGGTGTATGGCTCAGATTTGATCACGGTTATCGAGGAACGATCCTAACGGTCCTCAAAAACCTATAAATACCCCCTCCCCACTTCCTTCATAAGCCATACTTGATTCTAAATTCTCTAAGTTGAAGACCTTGCTCTTCATACCTGAGAATTTGGGATCAAACCTCCTTGCTTGGACCCTTTGTAAGTGTCCTTTCGTGCTTAGTTTAATTTTTAGCGGTTATAACCGAAAATCAAGCGTTTTCGATAAACGCTTTGACTTTTAAAATGGTTAGGCCATTGTTCGCAACGAACATGGCTACGTGACCGTAATTAGGTAGGTGTTAAACCCTCAAAAAGGACACCTCCTAATTACCACGTTTACTTAGTTAAATTGTCGGGTCAAATAAAAGTCAATCGGGTTAGTCTTTAAATAAATTCATAACTATTAACATAAAAGTCATAAAATCAGTTTTCTCACTTTAATAACTCGGTAAATATTAGTTGAACATGCCTAAGCATGATTCAACCCGACAATTCTAAGTATAGGCTCGGTTCGGAACCGAAAGTCGCAAAAGTTGACTTTTGCTTTGACTTTCAGTTCTGACGCGATTTAGCTTAGTTTAGATATGCCTTAGGATTCCATTAGGACCATATTATAAGTTAGTATAACCCTCCAAGGTTATACAACTTGGTTCCATAGAAATCCTAGTTCATGCATGTTTCCGTTAAATGCCTAAATGTTGACCATTATGCCTTTTGACCCTAAAACGAGAATTTTGAAAATGTAAGAGGACAATAATCTTTATTACTGATTTATAAACTTGTCCCTAAAATTTGACATCAGTTTGAGGTCTAGATTAGGAGTTATGCTCATTAGCGTAAATGAAAAGCTTTTTATTAATTAAACGGCATTATTAGCGTATATCCTATCTAAATCCAATTTTTGATACCAAACTTTTTACCTACTGATATAAAATAATATTTTGGGATTTTTAAAGATTTTTATTTATTTTTAGGCTGAGCATAACATAGGGTTCTAAGCTTGATTCGGTAGTTGTCGGTTTTGCCCTTTTGGGCTATAAATGACTTTTACAAATCCTTTTGATGTCAAACCTTTTTCTACTGATCTAATATGATTAATAAAATATTTTGAGCCTTCTAGAATAATAAAAACATCAGCTTTCCTTTGAAAACCCGAAAATGGCTCCAAATCGCATTTTTAAGCTTTCTTAACGCATAGTATGTATCAAAACTATTTTAAACATATAAGGGTTGATGCCTACTGATATATTCAGTAAATTTTTATATTTTAATAGTAAGGAAAAGTTTTAAACTCAGGTTTTCAGTTTTGACCTTTTAAGCTTATGTGAAATCACCAAAATGCCCTACAGTGCATAGTATGGTTATAATTAATAAATTTCACATATATATGATACCCTACTGTTATAACTTAATAAATTAAGTATATTTACTGATTAAATCAGACCTGTAACTCAGAATAATACTTAATCTCTCCTATAACCTTTAAAATGACCAAAATACCCCTGCGGGGCATAAATTGGTTTTAAATTCGTTTTGGGCATAATGGAAGGTATACTACTGATATCACAACATATTTAAGACATGTTAACTTATGAAACCTGTTCATGACTCTTTTGGTTACCCGTTACGCACTTTTCGCGTTCGGATCAGCTTATGTAACTAGTTTGCATAAACTAGTCGAAACGGGACAAACCTTATCATTTTTATCTCAAAATCCAGAGTGTGTTTAGTTTACCCTTATTACACAAGTATACAAGCTTGTCGGGTCTAAACCACATTCTAATCCGGTGCTCGCTTAATCATGCGTTTTGAACCGTATCCTCCTTTAAAACTAACCGGTCTAAGCTTAGTCTTAATTAAAGACCCTTAAGGAATCTAATAGGTTATTAAAAACCTTTGTTCTAGATTTAGGAGCCCAGTAAAAGCTATCTGTACTTTCTTGGTGGTATACGGCTGGGATAAATTGTATAAATTTGCTCAGGTAAATACTTTTAACTTATTTTCCTTATACGGGCTTGGGGTACGGTATATAAAATACCGCTTGGTCGGGCATTTGACCTTAATCGTGGGTGGTTAAGTATTATCAAGATGACCCGTTTAAAAATCTGTTTTGTTTGTTTTATGCCTTTGGGAGTTTAATGACCATGTCCCTGATATCCTTGGCATCATTCAAAGAATGGCCACGACCTTAGCACACGGGTGTAGGCATATATCTGTCAGTGCATTTATAATTAATAAAGTATAACTGCCAGGTACGAGAAAAACTCGCCGCGGGACTATACTATGTGGTAAGTCTATTAATCTTTAACCCGGCATGAACCGGGCTACTGAACGCATAACAGACATGCAATTCTTTTACAAGTTTATATTCAATTATCCCAAGTTATATAAATCTTTTGTGCCATGTGCATTTAAATCAATTTTCTAAAACATTTTCAAAATGAGTCAGTTAAATTGTATTTACCAGTGAAAACTGACGTATTTTCCAAAAAGGCTAAGTGCAGGTACTAATCGGAATAGGCTGGCTACTCCTAGCATCAATAAAGAGTCTCGCAAGCTTATATGCCTAAAGTCTGTTGAACAATGTTTTATTTTATTTTCGATCCGCCTGTGGATCCTTTACTTTCCGTTTGTAATACTTTGATATTACTTTATATCGGATTGTAATATATTTATCTTTTGCTTCCGCTGTGCATTTAAATTGTGTTGTTTGACTATGATGATATCAACTACGTCACGATACTCCCCACCGGGCCCACCGGTAATACGTGGAAATATCGGGGTGTGACAATACTTGATTTGAACACTACACCTGATCTAAAATAAAAGAGAAGAAATTTTGTTGTCGTACCATTAATCCATGATAGATTATTTTTTAATAGCTAACTAGCAATAAGAACCGCGCGCGTTGCGGCGCGGGTACATCGCAAATATCGAATGAATCAGTTCAAACGTTATGTGATGTGTTAACCATATGAGAGCATGCGTTTCGACATATCTGAATGAACTCAATATAACCTATATAAGCATTGCGATTAGATCAAAATATAAAGTAAATCGAATTTATACCGTACAATAATAACGTATTATATGTCACTCAAGTCATACATAGGGAATGCAACGTGTATAACGGAAAAGCTGACACATATAATCAAAAGAGATTAAAAAGATCTTTTGAAAAAAGGGAAAAAGGAAATGATGCGTGTGTAGTGTAATATAATTTAGATCTATAACTAAGCCTTTTTTTACACCTTTAGCCAAGTTTTAAATTTATAAAACACGATATTCACTAACACTAAACACACATATGGGCAAGTGCACCCATCGTGGACGTAATATAGTGTTGGTAAGATACCGAGGTCGTCCAAGGACAGAAGAGCTTTTAATACCGGTTTATCCTCAACGTCTAATCAAATCAAAAAGTTAGAAAAAATGTTTTTAAACTTAAGAAAATAAAAAAAACTAACTAAATGCTGAAAAATAAAATAAAAATAAAAACAGATAGACAAGATGAATCACTTGGATCCGACTCGTGTATTAGTATAACCTTTGATTATTTTCGCACTTTTGCACTTGTTTAAGAGATTATCTTAGTTATTGTAGTAGGCCCCTCTTTTGAAGGCGACGTTACCCTCAACCCAGTAGTTTGAGTCAGCAAGGATACAATCCTAAAGGGTTGGATTATTGGAAGATAATGAATTAAGTTATTAATCCAAATTATGGTAGGCCCCGCTTTTGGCGGTGACGTTACCCTCGGCTAAGTAGTCTGAGTCAGCAGGGATACAGTCCTAAATAGCCGGGTTATAGTATTAATAGTAGTTAACTTATGAGGGGGTCAAAGAGTTTGGATCCCCGCCATCCAATACCTATGGGCATTGAAGGAGATCCTACTAAATTTGACCCAGGTCCCTTGCAGGACCTCTAAACGCCGAACAAGGGCAAGACCCTTACCAAACCGTTCCCTTAACCCCCGACCAGGTAGCCAACATACCTCCATATAGACCGTGGAGATATGAATGGTGAAAATCTTTTATTTTATATAGACAGTAAAATAATGCCAAGACACCACGGACAAACGATAAGGAAAGATCACCTTCAACATAAGCAACTAGTTATTAAAGTCATTAATACAAAACCAAATAAAAAGTGCAAAAGATTAAAAATAAAAAGTATTATACTAAACACTTGTCTTCACCAAGTGATGTAAGAGACTTAGGCAAACATGGCCTTGATTGTCAAGAACTCTTACTATCAATCTTGGATCCCGAGACGACTCACACACTATACGATAGACAATGGATGATGGTGGTGGATGATGGTGTTATGGTGGTGGTGGGTGGTGGATAAAGTGTGAGAGAGGTGGTGTGCCAAGGGATGGGTTGGAATGAAACCAAGCACTCCTATTTATAGGCTGAACAGAAGGCTGGGCACGGCCCCGTGTCCGCTGGACACGCCCCCGTGCCCGTCTGACATTCTCTCTCTTCATTAATTGTAATTTGCAATTACAATTAATGCGCCTGCTGTACTTTCGCCACGCCCCCGTGCTCACTGGACACGGCCCCGTGGTGGGCAATAGAAGCTTCTACAGGTTTGTCTTTTCTGCTGCTTCTTGGGCACGGCCCCGTGCTGGCTGAGCACGGGGCGTGTTCAGGCTTCTGTTTTCTCTTCTTTGCTTGGGAAGATGCCGTTGAGGGTTCGGGCAGTCTACTTTTATTCCTTTTCTTGTATTTATGTTAGAATTAGCTGTCTTTTTGCTTCTTTTGTGAATTTGAGCTCATTTCATCCTGAAAATACAAAAGGAAGACAAAAACACTCTTTTTCCAACATTAGTACATAAAAAGGGTTAGTTTTATGCCTTAATTGATGTCATTTATATGTTACATTTTACACACATCAAATACCCCCATACTTGAACTTTTGCTTGTCCTCAAGCAAAACTCTTTAAATGTGGCTTATACTCCCAAATGGAATGGGTAGAAGAGAAGGTTTTTGGCTTGTCATAGAGTGTCGGGAATCCAAGATCTTTTTGGGTTTTATTTTTATTTATTTATAATCCTATTCGTTATGATTTATTTAGAACGCTTCATAGGATAAATTACTTATTTGGGCATAACATGCCTTTTTAAAATTCCATTTATATACAAGTTCACATACCTCACGGGAGAAATCACTCAACACTCGGCCGAAGGTGTATTTTTTTAGTGAATCACTCGAGAGCGGCATGGAACTTACGCCTTCCATAGGCTTGCCAAGCAATCAATCCTCCTCCTTTTTAACTTTTATACCTTTGTAAAATATCAAGAGGACTTTTTGGGTGAAGGGTTAGGCTTGGGCTAAAAGTAGGTGGTTGGGTTAGTGGTTAGTAAAAGGGCGAAAAGCGTAAAAAGCGTCGGTTTTCGTAACACACTTTTGTTTTTAGTGACTTTTTATTTTGAAGTATTTCTCCAAACAAGCTTTTGTTTGCATAGCTTTGTTTGTTTTTAACTTAATCATCATTTTTTTAGTCACATAAAAGAATGAGCTTGCGAAAAACCGAGCTTGTTACTAAAATAAAGGGTGAAAAATAAAAAGGGTTTTTGGTGGGTAAAAAGGGTTTAGGGTAAAGAAACGAAAGGTTTAGGCTCAAAGGGGTTAACTAGGGGGATTTTGGGTAGGTGGTAAAAAAAATGAAAAATAATGGCGTAGAAAGAAAAAATGGTTAGTCCTAATGCCTCCATCATTTACTTACTTGGATTTAAGTTGGTAAGGACCGGCAATGAATCGTCGTGGCAAGTTCTAGAGTTGTAAGAACCAAGCGGCTATTCACACAAGAAATGAAAAATGAGCATTTAGTCTAAAGATGTAAATTTGTATGCTCAATAAAGGCTCAAAACTCACTTTTGTGGGAATGGGTTTTTTAATGTGATCAAGTATATATAGTCAAATTTTAACTAGACTTGTTATGCCGTTTCATAATTTTCTTATGTTGGTTCTTGTTATCATGACGCTCTCGGTTGTAAATTTAAAAAAAAAAATATAACCTTATTAATCTTGTGATTCCTAACTTAACTTTAGACAAGTAAAAAAAATAAAAATTTTTGTAAAAAAAAAAAATTTGGGGTGTTTAGCGGTTCCAATAGAGTTTTGTGTAAGGCTTGTTGTTAGGACTTGCAAAGTTTCAAAGTGTAAGCTTCCCCCCCACACTTAAATTACACATTGTCCTCAATGTGTCCCAAAAATAAATTTTTAGGTTGATTGGATGTGCAATGTGGTGTTAAAAAGCAAAGATTTATGTTACTGGCCGTCTGGACACGGCCCCGTGGGGACCGGACACGGCCCCGTGTTCAGGTGCCAGTAACAGAAATTAAAGAAATGAGACAGAAGCCTGGACACGGGGGCATGTCTGGTGAACACGGCCTGTGTCCAGTTACCTGAACTGGGCGATTTTTCTGCAGGTGGTTCAGCACGGGGCCGTGTTGGTTGAGCACGGCCCGTGTTGAGCCTTCTGTAATGGAGATTTGTGTCGGGTTGCTTCGTTCTTTGTGCATGGGGCCATTTTTCTCGTTCCCTTTTTCATCCATTACCACCACGAGTGTGTTTTATTTGTTATAAACCATCAAACCTTTAGAAACCATCATTTCATTGCAAACATAGAGAGATATTACATAAAAACTAAAGATGAAAATACATAAATATTAAACCATGGAGTTCTAGCCCTATGTCTTATTTTAATTAGCAAAATTTCCAAGAGCTACTAATCTTGGTTAGATAAGGCTTTTTGAAACCCCTTCTTCCGGGTGTGGTCCTCCTCACATGTCGGCGAGCCACTCCTCCACCTCCCTTGGAAGAAGAAAGGAAGGCTCATTTGCATTAGTTTGAGGAGTTTCGATTTCCGCTGGAATCTCTTGTCGGTGTTCCATGGGAGGTTCTGCTGGAAAGTCTTCCTACCCGGTATGGTTGTTAACCCCGAGTGCCAAGTTCCAATCCTGTTGTGGAAGGACTGGTTCCATCGGGGGTGCTACAAGAATATTTAACCTCTGGTGCAAGAGGTTAATTTCTTGGAAGCTGCTTTCGAGCCCCACCGTAAGATCGTTAATACGGTCAATTAGGACCTCCTCTACTGACGTCATTTCGTCGAGAGCCTCCCTTAATGCTATCACATAGTGCACAAGCGTAGCTTCAACGGAGGGCCTCCTTCCTCTTCGACTGTTTGATGAATGAATGGATGATGTTTCGCTGTTTTCACTCGACATTCTACGAAAAATAAACCGAAAAACAGTTTATTTGATGAAACAGTAACTGGACACGGCCCCGTGCTCATTGAGCACGGCCCCGTGTTCATCTTTCTGCAGAATTTTGAAGCAAGGAATCTTGAAGTTTTAAGTTATTTTCTGAACTTATGTAGGCTTTTTGGATATTAATAACTTTAAACAATGTTACACAACATGTTTTTACCAAGATTCCTTGAACAAAACTCATTGCTTCCTACCATAAAAGTTGAAGAATTCAAACTTTTAATGGTAGTTCTTGGAGAAAGATGAAAAAGAAGGAAATGGCTAGAAGAGGAAAGGACAAGATGGGTTGTTGGAACCTTCTTTTAGACTTACCTAGGATAGTTTGAGAGAAGATTCCTTCAAATCTCTGTCCCAAGTTGGTACAAATGTGCAGAATTCTTGGCTGCATTTATAGAAAACGACAGCATCCTGGACACGGCCCCGTGCCCGTTGGACACGGCCCCGTGTGCAGGTGAAATTCTGACACAGTTTGTCCGTATTCTGACGTACTGATCAGAAGGGAATCTTTTGGTGAACACGGGGGCGTGTTGGCTGGACACGGCCCCGTGTCGAGGGATCTTTTATGAAGTTGTCTAGTCTTTTAAGGAGTTTATCTGTATCGGGTGGCTCTTGATTGGTAGGAACAACCCCAAAGTGCCTAAGATACCTTAATTGTCCTATACTAAGGCGAGAACGCAAGAGGTTGTCGGTGAGGGTAATTCCTATTTTTATTCTAGGTGGACAAGTCCAACCCTTTCCCGGGCTCTCGTTAAAGAAGGTGTATGCCGAATCGCTCAGGTCTATGTATGCACCGAATGAAGTCGATGGAGAGTCCTTCACGGCACAATCGGCGCAGGGACGACTATCGTCCAAGTCTTTTCTAGGTATGAAGGTATTTTCGGGAGCAACGAGGTTGTCGGAATGTGGTTCCAATATTTCCTCATGGTCATCGTCTTGGGGCGGATCAATAAAATCCTTCCTAAGTTCTTTTGACCAATTTAGAATTAGTTCTTCTAGTTGAAATAACTCGTCAAGGAGCATTTCTCCTAGAATATCTGGTTGGGCGCATTCGAGGGAGAGATAGTGCTTATTTTTACTTTCGCCCCTCTTAAGGTTATAAGGAATTGGTGGGTCTATATAGTGGGGCCTGTAATTTAGAAAATAACATTTTAATTCTTCATGTTCGCCTCCACATAATTGACACCGCATACCATAAGAGTGCCGAAAGTAAAAAGAATTACTATCACTCATGTTTGTGTCAGAAATTACCAACCGCCGGGATCTAACGGTTCTGTTTTCAGTAAGAGAATCTTGGGCACGGGGGCGTGTTGAGTGGACACGGCCCCGTGTTCAGCTTACTGTCTGACTTAAAACAGGATTGCCAGTTCCAATGATTGAGCACGGGGTTGTGTTCAGCGGGCACGGCCCGTGCTGAGCTCTGCAGAAGGTGAAAAACTAAGAAAATCCTAAAAAAAATTAAAAAGAAAAATAAGAGTATGATTAGGCCGTTGATTCCTAACTTTCTTAAAATCCTTGTGTCCCCGGCAACGGCGCCAAAACTTGATGCGTGTGTAGTGTAATATAATTTAGATCTATAATTAAGCCTTTTTTTACACCTTTAGCCAAGTTTTAAATTTATAAAACACGATATTCACTAACACTAAACACACATATGGGCAAGTGCACCCATCGTGGACGTAGTATAGTGTTGGTAAGATACCGAGGTCGTCCAAGGACACAAGAGCTTTTAATACCGGTTTATCCTCAACGTCTAATCAAATCAAAAAGTTAGAAAAAATGTTTTTAAACTAAAGAAAATAAAAAAAACTAACTAAATGCTGAACAATAAAATAAAAATAAAAACAGATAGACAAGATGAATCACTTGGATCCGACTCGTGTACTAGTATAACCTTTGATTATTTTCGCACTTTTGCAATTGTTTAAGAGATTATCTTAGTTATTGTAGCAGGCCCCTCTTTTGAAGGCGACGTTACCCTCAACCTATCTTAGTTATTGTAGCAGGCCCCTCTTTTGAAGGCGACGTTACCCTCAACCCAGTAGTTTGAGTCAGCAAGGATACAATCCTAAAGGGTTGGATTATTGGAAGATAATGAATTAAGTTATTAATCCAAATTATGGTAGGCCCCGCTTTTGGCGGTGACGTTACCCTCGGCTAAGTAGTCTGAGTCAGCAGGGATACAGTCCTAAATAGCCGGGTTATAGTATTAATAGTAGTTAACTTATGAGGGGGTCAAAGAGTTTGGATCCCCGCCATCCAATACCTATGGGCATTGAAGGAGATCCTACTAAATTTGACCCAGGTCCCTTGCAGGACCTCTAAACGCTGAACAAGGGCAAGACCCTTACCAAACCATTCCCTTAACCCCCGACCAAGTAGCCAACATACCTCCATATAGACCGTGGAGATATGAATGGTGAAAATCTTTTATTTTATTCAGACAGTAAAATAATGCCAAGACACCACGGACAAACGATAAGGAAAGATCACCTTCAACATAAGCAACTAGTTATTAAAGTCATTAATACAAAACCAAATAAAAAGTGCAAAAGATTAAAAATAAAAAGTATTATACTAAACACTTGTCTTCACCAAGTGATGTAAGAGACTTAGGCAAACATGGCCTTGATTGTCAAGAACTCTTACTATCAATCTTGGATATCGAGACGACTCACACACTCTACGATGGACAATGGATGATGGTGGTGGATGATGGTGTTATAGTGGTGGTGGGTGGTGGATAAAGTGTGAGAGAGGTGGTGTGCCAAGGGATGGCTTGGAATGAAACCAAGCACTCCTATTTATAGGCTGAACAGAAGGCTGGGCACGGCCCCGTGTCCGCTGGACACGCCCCCGTGCCCGTCTGACATTCTCTCTCTTCATTAATTGTAATTCGCAATTACAATTAATGTGCCTGCTGTACTTTCGCCACGCCCCCGTGCTCACTGGACACGGCCCCGTGGTGGGCAATAGAAGCTTCTACAGGTTTATCTTTTCTGCTGCTTCTTGGGCACGGCCCCGTGCTGGCTGAGCACGGGGCGTGTTCAGGCTTCTGTTTTCTCTTCTTTGCTTGGGAAGATGCCGTTGAGGGTTCGGGCAGTCTACTTTTATTCCTTTTCTTGTATTTATGTTAGAATTAGCTGTCTTTTTGCTTCTCTTGTGAATTTGAGCTCATTTCATCCTGAAAATACAAAAGGAAGACAAAAACACTCTTTTTCCAACATTAGTACTTAAAAAGGGTTAGTTTTATGCCTTAATTGATGTCATTTATATGTTGCATTTTACACACATCAAATACCCCCACAATTTGACTCCACTCTGTTCGAAACAAAATTAAAAAACATTCATAAAATTAACCACGAAAACATATTATATTTGACCTTGCTCGTTTCCCAATAAAGTTTACGACAAAACATACACCAACTCGAATTTATACCAAAACGCACATAAATTATGCACGTAAAAATGTTTTTCTTAAACGAAAACGTACTATATATGACCTGACTCGTTTCCAGAAAAAGTTTACGTCAAAACGTAGAGCAAATCGAATTTATACCGACATATATATAAAAATATGCACGAAAAAAATAATTTTTCTTAGACTAAATTTCATAAATCAACCTTTATGTTATACATAAACTATACTTTATATCTTTCACTATGAAATCGACAAAAACCCAACCTTTATGTTCATGTTTTGTTGCATGTGAGGGCTTTTTAGTCATTTTACTTCTTTTAAAATTGGTTTTTACTTAGAATTAGCGGTAAACTTCAAATAAAATATTAGTAAAAAAAACTAATAGGTTAAATACGTTCGTAAAATCGTGCCAAGTAGCACTAATGTCATGCCAACGTCAGCGACCACCAACATCAGAAAAGCTCGAAAAAATAAAATAAAATAGTAAATAGTAACACTAAACGAAAAATCGACGTAAAATTGTTGAACCACGTACGCCCGTTGTGGCGTGTTAATGCGAAGAAATTAGACATAAACGTAAAACGCAAAATATAATAAGTAAGTCGATCTAGGACCCGCACGTTGCGGCAAACTTGTCAAACGGAGAAAAATACAGTCAAACGGGAAAAAACAAACGAAAAACGTTAAACCCCACACGCACGTTGCGGCGTGTTGACTCGCAAAATTTAGAACGAAGCGTAAAACGAAAAACTTGCGAGAGATAAAAAGTATGAGGAACCAAATTGAAAAAAAAGTATTGGGGTTAAATCGCAAAAGATGAAAAAATTTGGATAATAAGTAAAAAAGTCATTGGGTTAAAATTCAAAGAATAAAACCTTTAGGTTAAAAGTGCAAATTGCCTTATTTTTTTGAAAACTACCCTAAGCCATGAGTACAACCTTATTATGCATAAAATTGTTGCAAATTTATAGTGTGAAAATGGTCCTATGCAAGGGCGGACCCAAGCCCAACCCAAGGTGGGCGGACGCACCCCCGGGGGAAAAAAATTTAGTGCTAAGTTCCGTCGAAAATCCCGTTCGCACCCCTTGGAATTTTTATATTTTAAAATTTTCTTTTAGTAAACTCTTATTTTTTAAAAAAAAAATACTACCTAAATTATATAACTTTTAATACCTAACTAACTAAACCCAAATACCCATACCTGTACCCACTTATAATTCCTAACTAGCTAGCCCACTAAGTCTTAGCCTACTAACCAAACCTAACAATATTTCAAACTATAATAAAATAATTAAAGTCCAAAACCTTTAGAAATTCTCTCCCGCTCTCTCTCTCTTGCGTCCCTGCACTGCCAACGAACAACATCACCCAGTGACAACAGTCCAGCAGCCGGCGACCATCGTAATCAGCCAAGATACCACCGTCGTTTGACACCAAATCTAACCGGAATACGAACACGGGTAAGTTTTTTTGTTATTTTGACGATTTTGGTTGATATTATAGGAGATAAAAAGGGTAATAAAGTTGTTAAATAGGTTTGAAATTTTGTGTGTTTTGACGTTGTTTATGGTTGTTTAGATGATTTTTAGGATGATTATGTTGTTTATATATTTTTAGGGTGATTACAACTTACGTTATGATTTATAGGGCTTGAATAGTTGAAAATTAAAATTGAAATTGAAACATTATGTTATGTAGCGATGAACTTATGTTATATAGAGAAAGAATTGCTTAAGAAATTAGTTTTAGATGATATTTTGGATAGATTTCAAAAAATGAAAATCCGTAAGGCGTCGACGTTTTAATTATGTTTGTAACAAGGTTTGACATGTTTTTGATGATTATATAAATTTAGTTTGATGTTCGTTTGTTTTACATGACCCGATCCGACCCGATACGAACCGATTTTTTTTACTTATATACCTAGGGGCCTAAAATTTTTAAAAATGTTCCGCACCCCATGGAAAAATTCCTGGGTCCGCCACTGGTCCTATGTTTTCTAGAAATTAATTAAAAAGTTCAATTTAGTTTTGTTAAATTATACTTTTATACTCGTTTTGGATGTTTATAAACCTGATTGACAATAATTTAATCTTTCTATACTAATAAACAAAAATCCTTTTTGGACACGTGTTATTCTCTGGTAATTTCTCACCTTTATTTTTTATTTATCTCTTTTATTAAATAATAATAATAATAATAATAATATTAAACATCGATTTAACTAAATCTATTTATCTATTTTGTTTTCATAATCTGAAATTGATTTCTTTTTTGATTCTAAAGTTTCAATGAAAATTATATATCACATTGTTTAACATTTGAACCATGGGATGTTTATAATATTTTAATACATTTTGATTATTTGTCATGCTTTCAGGTTTCAATGATAATTATATATTATATTGTTTAACATTTTAACCGTGGAATGTTTTTATTTTTCATGGGTGCGTCCATATTTTTATAGAGCTTGGGCTCGTGCATTTCACTCAAGTATGTTATTTATTTATTTATTTATTTAATCTTTACTCTATATAATAAAAGAAACCAATGAGAGGACATATGTCATTCATTGAATCCATCTATTTTGTAGTAATTAATATTAATTAAGAGATAATTATAAAATTAAACTTAATATAAATTTAAACAATTCGTATAAGAGATAATATAATATTTTGAAATATTTATTAGACTTCAAAATTATTTATCTTGAAATTAACAAAGAAGTACACTAAATATAAATTAATTTAATGTAAATGATTTATTTATTTTATTAAACTAAAATAGTTATGGGTAGAACATATTTCGAAAATGTTTACAAAAACATTAATCAATGTTTATTGGTTCTATACTTTTATTTTCGTGTTCAACTCTCAACTCAAATACGACAATCACTATATTTACGTGACATTTATACGAACCATCACCACAGTCACTCTATCCATCATATATCGAGTATACATGAGGTTCTTAAAAATGTAACTTTTTTCATTATTTAATATATAAAATTAAATTTACTTATCCCGTACAGTACAATACACTGGGTTCTTAAAGATATAACTTTTTTATTATTTAATATAAAAAAATACATTTATTCTACCCATGTAATGAACGAGATTTTTAAAGGTATATTGTTTTATTATTTGGTATATAAAATTACATTTATTCAACCCGTGTTATAAACAAGGTTTTTGAAGATATATTTTTTTATTATTTGGTATATAAAATTACATTTATTCGACCCGCGTATTACGCGGGGTTCTAACCTGGTTACCTATTATTAAACATTATCATAGCCTTAAAACAACTACCAATATCTAAGGCAATATCATCTTCGAAATCACCAAGTTTTGTGACCAAGAGTGAAATAACTAATAACAATAATTTAAGTACAATACATAACCTAACCTGGTGGTGATTGTGGTATTGACCTAGATGGTGGGGAAATGCTCTGAGTAGTCTGATTGAAAAACTCATATATCTCATACCTAAAATTACACGTAGATTGAAGAATTCTCCCGCCAACTTTCCCATAAAGATTAGTATTTGGGATCCTGTTCACTGCAGCCTCCAAACAATCACTACACACTTGCTCCGACAAGTCAGGAGTACACTGCACAAGACCATAGATCGTTGAAAAATCTGGCCCGGTTATGTTCCCAGTCGCAAACTTCAGTAGCAGACCGCCAGCAGCCGCCTCACCTCTCAACCTGTCCATCAACTCTCTAAGAGCCCCATTGAATCGATCAACATTACTCGTATTTTGCAGGTTAGGCAAAGCCACCTCATTTGTATTTCCAGTCTCATAGGAGTATTTCAAAAAGCATTCGTTGTAATATCCTATGGATTCTATTTGGTTTGGGCATAGTTCTCTTAACTTAACTATGGAGTCATTCACACAGTTTGTGCACAAAGCGGGTTCTAGATCACCGCGACAAAGAGCGAAGGAGATGACTCTGTCGTTGAGTTGGCCGGTATTGAAGTTGAAGTAGCCGAAGCCGGAGTTGGTGGTGGGGAGGGCGGAGAGGGCGGTGTCGAGATTTCTTTGGTATGGACTGTTTATGGTGTAGGTAGGGGAATTCACACATATATGGTGGAAGAAAGGTGGTGGTTGAGCTAAGGTGGTGGTGTTGATTAAGTATATGAAAATAAAAGAGAACCAAAAGAGATGTTTTCTGAAGAGTATTAACATGTTTTGTCGTCTCGGACGAGGAAGAAGATGTATTGGAATTTAAAGAGTTGTGAAACGTATAATTTTCGCTAAAGGTAACAATTGGAATTGACTGGAGAATTACAATACAAATCCAACTTAAGTCAAAACAAAATGATGATTTATTGTATATTGTTTAAGGGTATAATCAAAGCTACCTAAGTTTGTGTTGTATTCCCATTTGAACTTGTTTTGTCTCGTTTGAATTTCATATTTGAGTAAACTGCCATTTTGGTCTATGTGGTTTGGCCAGTTTTGCCATTTTAGTCCAAATCTCAAACTTATTACATCTGGGTCCCTGTGGTTTGCATTTTGTTGCCATTTTAGTCCAAAACTCAAAATCCCTCATTTTTGACTGTTTGAACTCCCCTTTTTTGTCTTTACATGCAGGGGTAGTTTGAGCATTTATTTTTCATTAATGTAATTCAATTATTAAAAAAACACATAATATAAATACCCCTTTATTATCTCAAACAATTCATCATCTTCATCGTTCCTATCGAAACCCTAAGCTAACCAGAGATCAAAACCCAGAAAAACCCTAACCTACAAGAGATCGAAGAACGACAATGGTGGTTTGCACTTGTGGAGCCTCAACGTCTCTGAGAACCTCATGGACAACACAAAACCCAGGTCGTCGTTTTCACCGGTGCAACAAACCATCAAGCTGTGGATTCGTTGCTTGGGTTGAGCCACCGAAGATTGAGAATCCGGCTGTGATGATTCCTGCACTGTTGGACACCATCAAGCGGCATGAAGAGAATGCAAGACAGATGTTTGCGCGGAACATGAAGCTTGAAGAAGAAGCTAAAAAATTGGCACAGGAGAAGAAGATGCTTAAAGTTATCTTAGGTTTCAGTTTTTTTTTTTGTTCATGTTTTACTATCTTAAGTCTGGTTAGGGTTTGAGTTGTGTTTGGATTTTGTACGTTTGGTATGTAGTATCGACCTGCTAGTATGGTTGGGGCTTTTTGTATGGATTTTGTAATGCCAATCTTGGGGCTTTTTGTAATGAATTATCTAATGTGTTGTGCATCTAATATGTTATGTCAATGTGCCGACATGTGCATCTTATTTGTTGTGCATCTAATGTCTTATGACAATGTGCCGAAATGTGCCGACATGTGCGTCTAATGTCTTATGACACTATGTGTAGTTTACCAAATGTGCCGAAATGTGCCGACATGTGCGTCTAATGTCTTATGAGACTATGTGCAGTTTACCAAATGTGCAGTTTACCAAATGTGCAGTTTACCAAATGTGCACCAAACGTGCAGTTTTCCAAATGTGCAGTTACCAAAATGTGCAGTTTACCAATTTGCACCAAACGTGCAGCAAATCTGCACCAAATGTGCAGCCAATTTGCACCAAATGTGCAGCAAATCTGCAGCCAATTTGCACCAAATGTGCAGCAAATCTGCAGCCAATTTGCACCAAATGTGCAGCAAATCTGCACCAAATGTGCAGCCAAACAGATCTGCAAATATGCAGCATTTAACCTAATAAATGTGCACCCAAATACCAAATATGCATCATTTAACATAACACTGAGCCTCCCTTCCTTGGCAACTTACCAGTTGCAGGGATGATGTTGCTGACATTGACCACAGATTCTGCAACTTTAGCCTTCTTTTTTTCCTTTGAAGCTGCAACTTTAGCCTCTGCAATCTCCTGTGCAGACTTCTTTCGTTTCTTTTTTGGTCTCCCAATTTGGACATGATACTTTGGAGGGATCAAAGTGGTTGGGCATGCAGATTTAGGCCACAAATCACTGCCATTAACTGGTTCTACATTATGCTTGTAAACCTTAACCCAAGACTCAACCCAATACACTGGATGTACCCATTTTTCAGGAACTCCATCACCTTTACCATGCAATCCCATGTTCCAGATACATGCCATTGCATGTCAACATGGGATGCCTGTTAGATCCCATCTCCTACAAGAGCATGTTCTTTCATCTAATACCACAACTCTCTGGTCTTGGTGGTCATTGAAGTGTGTGCTAACCTGAAACTTTGTTCCCCCGGTCCAGATTACAGTGTATTCTGCAGCCTCAGTCTTTGCAGTTTGAAGTACAGCAGTAGCAGCTGGTGTTAATGGGCCTTTGCACTTGCCAATCTTGTTATTCACCACAACAATCTTCTTCATAAGGTACTCTCTGATATACTCAAGGCAGTATCAATTGCCTATTGAATACCTCACAGATGTTATTCAGCAAAATATCACACCTAGCCCTGCCTGTAATATTTTCAATTCAATTAATTAACATGATCAAAACAAGTCAACTGAAAACAATTCAAGTGGTAAATTACATACCTGTGAAGTAGGCTCTGACCCAATGTTTGGTTGGAATTTCTTTTAGCCAATCATGTAGTCCTTTGTCCTTATCAAGAACTGCCTTTATAGCCTTTTCAAACTCAGGAACTGTTGATGCAGATGCACAGTTCCACAACAGGTTTTTGTATTCATCACCACCCCATTTTGATTTCATATTTTCATGTATATGTCTCAGGCAATATCTGTGCTCTGAGCTTGGATACACTTTCAGTATAGCAGGTATTAATCCCTAGCATCATAGTTACAAAATGGGTTAGCATTGTAATAAGAAAATGCAAAAGTAACAAGTATATCATTGAACAATAGTTACCTTTTGCCTGTCAGTTATGAAGCTGAAATTACTGTTATGTTCCAGTTCAAGATCATCACCTAAACACCCAAGAAACCATGTCCAACTTGCAGTTGTTTCAGCCTCCACCACTGCATAGGCAACAGGATAAATCCCATTGTTGCCATCCACTCCTACTGCTGTGAGAATTTGGCCAGGGAATGGCCCTTTCAAAAAACATCCATCAAGCCCCAGTATAGGTCTCCCTATCAATTTAAATCCAGCCTTTAATGCACCTAAGCAAACATATATCCTCCTGAATTGCTTTGTTGGACTGCTAGGATTGCCACAAGGTTCAACATCTATCTTAACTGTGCTTCCAGGATTAGATCTGAGAAGCTCCTCACAATAATTCCTAAGATTCTCATACTGAGCCCTATAGTGACCCTGCACTTTCTCTGTTGCCTTCATCTTAGCCCTAAAAACTTGGTGCAAAGTCACTTCAACTTGATATTTCCTTTGAAGATCTTCCTGTAGAGCTTTAAGTGGTATCCCAGGATTGTTTTAGATAACCAGCCAACTGTGCACAGTCTAACATCTCTGGTGTTCAGACATACATGTTCTTTATTTAGGGTTTTCACAACCCAAGAGCCTGCCTTTTTAACTTTAGAGACATAAAGCATCCAAGGGCAAGTGGGTGGTGTATTCTTTTTAGGGTTAGGCCCATCTTGTGAGGGCCCAGTTGCATTTTGGGTATTTCCAGATTTACCCTTAAATGCAGTTGGTTGAGAGGGTCCTCCAACATTTATTTCACAACTACTCAGTTTTGGAATTCCACCCATACATATCACACGGAATCTGGTGTTGTCATTCCTTGTAATATGAAGTTGTCTCCGAGTTTCAATTGCATGATTGTTGACCAACATCTTAATACTACCCTTATCAGGAAATGATTGGCCAATATAAAAGGGACATTCAACAGATGTTTTAGACCTTCTTTTGTCTTTCCTAACACTCCTACAAGCTCTTTCAAGAGCTGTGTCACCCTCTGAATCAGTTAAACTTTCAAAGTCATCTAAATCCACCTAATCATCATCCTCATCTACATCAACTTGTTGTTCAAATTGTTCACTAATTTCAGCATCTACTTCAGCATAATACTCTTTCATATCAACACTATAATCTTCCACAATATTATATTTATCAATGATGTAATCTGGATCTTCATCATCCTCATCCTGACCCACCTTATCCTTCCTATTCTTAGCCTTTGCACTTTTCCTATGAAATGACTTAACACGTTTGCTAGGGGTGGTCTCTACACCTTCTGCCTTTTCACTTTCACCTGCACTACCTTCACAGGATCCTTCATAACTACCATCATCACTCTGCCATTCACTATCTTCATCCTGATCACTATCCTCACTGTCTTCATCAGCACTACCCTCATAACTTTCCTCATCACTAAGGTCTACATATTCAGGTTCATTTTCGACATCCTCTTTTGAAAACCTGCTAACATGTTGAATATACACCTCTAGCACCTTGTTTTTTTCAACATAACTAATGAATCTCAATACATCACTATCAGTGCCTAGAGGCCTTAAACCTAACATTAAATCTTCCTCTGGAACCCTAAAATGGTAAACCACAACATCCCTTTCTGAATAACCAAATGCTAACAACATATCATTCATCACTATGATTGAAAACATATCAGCACTCACATTATCAACGTAGTCTACCTTACCCCCGACGTATTGAAAATCATCCTCATCAGTGAAATCACCACCGTGGTTCACTTTCAGGGTGAATAAATCGGGATGATTTGCTGTAGAATAAGAAAATAACTTTCAATCAGAAACAGGGGTTTTCAAATCCAGCTAATCAACTACAAATACGTACCGTATTTTACTTCTGGATCAAAATGGACGCCTTCTTTTCGAAGACAGCAGCTAAAATCATCCCCATCGTCGTCCATGAGAATCGCCTTGGCAAGAATGAAGATCGTCGGTTGAAGATGATGATGAATCGCCTGAGATGAGAGTAGGGTTTGAAGATGATGATGTAATGCGATTAATAAAGGGGTATTTATATTATGTGGTTTTTTAATAAAGAAATTCATTTAATGAACATTAAATGACCAAACTACCCCTGCATGTAAGGACAAAAAAGGGGAGTTCAAAAAGTAAAACATGAGGGATTTTGAGTTTTGGACTAAAATGGCAACAAAATGCAAACCACAGGGACCCAGATGTAATTAGTTTGAGATTTGGACTAAAATGGCAAAACTGGCCAAACCACAGGGACCAAAATGGCAGTTTACTCTTCATATTTTAAAACTTAAGCTTGGATCGTAACTAATTTTTTAACTTGTTTGAGACGTTTATCATTTCTTAAATATTTAACTATGTTTATATATAATTGTTTTTATATTTTTTTTTTGTAACTTTAGTTTTTATATATATAACTAGTAAAAATAGGTGCACTACGTTGCGAGGTTAAGGTTGATATCTATTTTGGTTAAGTATAGAAACCAGAAGAAATATGGTCAAAAGAATATCTACAAACGTTTTACATCCACTATAAAAATAAATTTAAATTGGACAGTGGTACGGTTGTACCTGATTTTAAATTAGTTGTAAATGAAAAGGTAAACACTATATTAAATATAACTTTAATGAAAATCTACTTCTAAACGTAAACCAACTTTAATTTATAAGGATACGTGCATAAAAATAAGCACGTAAGAAAAATACATTTTTCTAACATAAAAAATGTTACGGTGCGTTGCGGTGGTGTCGAAACATAAAGTGACTCGAAGTTATACCGTCTAATGAAAACGTATTATATTTAACCCGACTCGTTTCCGAAGAAAATTTAGGTTGAAACATAGACCAATTGAAACATACATTAAAATAAGCACGAAAACGTATTATATTTGACCCGACTCATTTCCGGGAAAAAATAAAATTTACGTCAAATCGTAGAACAACTGAAAATGTACACAATAATAAGCATAAGAACAAATTATATTTGACCCGACTCATTTCTCAGAAAGAATTAAAGTTGAAACGTAAATCAATTTGAATTTACACCGGCACGTACATAAATATAAACACGTAAAATTCAATTACAAAATCTTTAGAATGTTAAAGGGTTATAAATGTTAATGTTGAAAGTAAAAGGGTAAAAGTATAAAAAAACACAAAAAGAACAAAAAAAATGATAAAAAATCAAAACGTGGAAGCATGTTTACAAAGTTTGCTAATTGTATATAGTTAGTTGGTAAATTGGATTTTAACAATCTAAACGACATATTTGTCTTTTTTTTTTAAATTAGATCAAGCAAACAGGTGTTTTTATGAGAGGCCCCATCACTCAAACAAGTCGATTTGATGTTTTTGAAAAGAGTAAATTACGATTTTGGCTCCTGTGGTTATATCATTTTTACGTTTTTCGTTCAAAAATTAATATTTTAACATCTGAGTCTCCAAAGTCTTTTTTTCTAACTCTTTTGGCACTCAACGTCTATTTTTCTAACCCTTTTGGCCCCTATAATTATGGATGAGGTTAGTGTTATGGGTCAAAAGGGTTAGAAAAAAAGACTTTAAGGGCTCAGATGTTAAAAGATTTTTTTTGGGCTAAAAGAGTAAAAGTAATATAACACATGAGCCAAAATCGTAATTTAGTATTTTGAAAAAGAACATATTAATTGGTTGTCACTTCACCGTATTTCAATAGTTCATGATTTTGAAAAAGGAAAAATTATAAGTTTTGTCCTTTATCTATATACCTTTTTTCAGGCGGTGTCCTTTTTAATGACTTTTGACAGTTTTTGCCCTTTATAGGGAATTTTGTTGCAAGTTACGTCCTTTGAGCTTAACCCAGTTAAATTTTTTTGTTAAATCTCATTACAGATGGGTAATTTAGTCTTTTTACTTATTTAAAGGACAAAACTTGTAATTTATTCTTTAAAAAATATTTCAAAAAAAAATTATATATATATATAACAAAGGAAAAATTACAAGTTTTGTCCTTTATCTTTATACCTCTTTTCAGGTGATGTCATTTTTAACGAATGTTGACAGGCGGTGTCCTTTACTAGGTATTTTGTTGCAAGTTTAGTCCTTTATACCCAACCCAGTTAAAAAACCCTGTTAATTGTTGACAGGCGGTGTCCTTTACTAGGTATTTTGTTACAAGTTTAGTCCTTTACTAGGTATTTTGTTGCAAGTTTAGTCCTTTACACCCAACAATTAACAAGGTTTTTTAACTGGGTTGGGTGTAAAGGACTAAACTTGCAACAAAATACCTAATAAAGGACACCACCTGTCAACATTCGTTAAAAAGGACACCGCCTGAAAAGTGATATAAAGATAAAGAACAAAACTTGTAATTTTTCCTAAAACAAATAATACAGATATTATCTCTCCTCTTCCCCCTCTCTCTCCCTTCACCTACCACCACCACCACATGCAAAAACTAAACCCACCTGTTTGCCATGCTTAGCCATTTCCATTCTTGATTCTAGTATGTTACATATGCAAAAATAAGACAGAGAACAAAACAACATAAGTACATCCTGTTAGCCAACTAGAAAAACACCACGGGGCAACTATCCCTGTTCCCAAGCACATCACCAGAAGCCGGTGAAGTGTTGAAAACCCCAAACACATCATCATTATAGGTATTCGAAGGGTTGAAAACCCCAAACACATCATCGAAATCAGAATTTGGGGGTTTGTTAGTGGAATTGGAACCGATATCTATTGGGAAGCCATTGGAAGTGAAATTGGAACAGATCTTCGTCAAAACCTTAACCGGCAAGACCATTACGTTAGAGGTCGAGAGTTCTGACACTATCGATAACGTCAAAGCTAAGTTTTAGGATAAAGAAGGTATTCCACCGGATCAACAGAGGCTTATTTTTGCTGGGAAGCAGTTGGAAGATGGGAGGACTTTGCCGGTTTATAATATTCAGAAGGAGTCTACTTTGCATCTAGTTTTACGACTTCATGGCCGTGGTGTTATCTGAGAGCACTTTATGCTGTGTTCCCATTTACTTTTCATGTTTACTGCATTTAGTTGTTTTTATTTGGCAACATATGGTGCTAGTGGTGGTGGTGGTAGGTGAAGGGAGAGAGAGAGAGGGGGGAGAGAATATTTGTATGAGAAAATTACGAAAATAGTCAAGAAAAACGTTGACTTACGAAAATAGCCACTTGATGCGTCCTTGGAGCAGGGCATCACAGATTACGAGGGACCTTATACGTCTGCAGGGCTTAAAGATGCGTCAGCCAATAATCAAGAGACACGTGTCTTAATGATTGGGTTTCAAAAGTGAAGACACTCCCAAGGCGTCTACGAGACGCATCCACTTTAGCTTGCGTCTGGCTTAGTTTTATGCGTCTAGCTGGGTCCAACTTTCGATGCGTCATTGAGAGTCTTTGGAAGCGTCCGCCAAGGTATCACGTGTGAGCTTTTGGATGCCTCTTCAGACTCTTCTAATGCGTCCAAAAGACCCTTCCCTTGTCAGCTTTTGGATGCGTCTGCGGCTGCTTCGTATGCGTCTCCCTTGTCAGCTTTTGGATGCGTCTGCGGCTGCTTGTAATGCGTCTAAAGACGCTTCCCTTGTCAGATTTTGCATGCGTCCTCACACGTTTTCTTATGCGTCTAGAGACGCCTCTACTTATGCGGCAAGAGACGCTACACGTGTCAACCGAAGACCTGTTCAGACGCATGTAATGCGTCGGTAATCAGAAAAGTACACATTTGACTCCTTAGTACTGACAGACGCATTGTGAGGAGTCTCCAGACGCTTTAGAGAAAAAACTGAGTTTTCGTTTTTATTTATTTTATGTATTACACGTTTTTTAGATTGTAGGTACTAGTACCATTACTCAAAATATTTTACAAAATTTGATCTCCAAAATTTTACGAAAAAATATCTATCTTTATATTTTTTTCTCTATTGATATGGCAGTCAGATTTGTCGTTTACTGTGGTGGTAAGTGGGAAGTCGTTGATGGGAGGCTTGAGTACGTGCTCCAACCAGATTCTGTTAGACGTGGTTTTGAAACTTCTACTATAATTTCTTATAACACGTTTTTAAAAAATCTTAGTGAGTCAACAGGTCTTCAAAACATCACACGTTTATCTTACAAAATGCCAAGTTTTAGCGATCCCATTGATATAATTGATGATTCCGATCTTACTTTTTTTTTCAATATTGCGGAAAGAAACCCTCATGAGTTGTTTAAATTATATGTGGTGCAAGAACTTGGTGTTGGTTCATCTGCGGGTTCTTCCAATTATTTTAAAAGTCCGGATCTTAACGTACATATTTTCCTGAAGATGAATGTAACGCAACAGATAAATCTGGAGTTACTGATAATGTTAATTGTCCTCTTGAAAATAAAAGCTAGTTTTACATAGGTTATATTTTCCGTACCAAGCAGGAAATGAAAATAGAATTAGGAAAAATGTGTCTTTCCAAAAGTTTTTCGTATAAAGTAGACAGATTATCCAAAACTCGTTACGAAGTGTCTTGTATTAATGAGAATTGTCAGTAGAATTTCAAGGCAGTGAGTCGGGAATCTTGTGATGTTTTTTACGTTAAACATTTTAACAACAAACATACATGTTCTAAGACGCAAACATATCCACATGTGCATCAAGCAAACCCAATGGTGGTGGGTAGCTTATTAAAAGAACAATTCAAAGATTGTGGACGGATATACCGTTCGACAGAAATTGTAAAGGATTTTAGGATTAAAGAAAAAGTCAATTTATCATACATGCAAGCATGGAGTGGGAAATATAACGCATTAGAACTTTTTCAAGGTAGTTCGTAAAGTTCTTTTTCCGAACTTCCCGTCTATTGTTATAACTTGGAGAAGGCTAATCCAGGAACAGTGACACACATACGCACTGATTCTGAAAGTTGTTTTGAAATGTTATTTGTCGCTATAGGTGCGGTGGTAAGTCAAACACTATATTAAATGTTACACTAAAATATAAATAAATAAATTTTACCACAAAAATTTAACAATATCGTATTGCTTTCAGATTCAGAGCTTTCTCAGAAATTTAAGACCGCTTATTATCATAGATGCGGCCCACTTGAAGGGTGAATTTAAATGTTTTTAGCTGTTAGCATGGACGGAAACAATCAGATTTTGCCTATTGGTTATGGCATTGGTAAATCTGAAGACGGTGAGTCGTGGACGTGGTTCCTTTCAAAACTGAAAGAATGCATCGGCGAGCATCCAGATTTGGCAATCATTTCTGACCGGGCAGCTTCTATACAATTAGCCATACGGGTTGTGTTTCCAAGAAGCTTTCACGGGTTATGTTGTCGTCATTTGATGGTCAACCTTCATTTACCATAAAAAAAGGAATATGAGAGTCTTTGGTGGAAGGCTTGCAAATCTTACAGGACATCCGATTTTCAAGAATCATTCGACGCGCTATGTGCCGCTGTTCCAAGATTACGGAACATTCTTATAGAAATTGGGTTTGACAAATGGTCAAGAGCACATTCTCCAGCCAGAAGATATCATTGCATGACATCTAACTGTGCTGAATCAATGAATGCTTTATCAAAACATGCCCGAAAAATTCCAATAACCCAACTCATCAAATTTTTTCGACACTCTGTCCAAAAATGGTTCTATGATCGCCAGAACGAGGGAATTCAAGGCGAACACTTGCTTACAACGTGGGCTCAAAAAAAATCAAGGCAAAGTTGATGGTTCTCGTTCGTGGATGGTTGCTGGAATTGGTCTGAACAGTTTTGCCGTTGATGATAGTGGAAAGAGAGGTTTAGTTGACTTCTCTAATGAAACATGCAGTTATTGGGTTTGGCAAGTATCTGGGTTACCTTGCGGGCACGTTATTATAGTATCTAGATTTTTAGGTGAACCAGATTATGCTCGTTATGTGATGCCATGTTACACTAATGAAGTTTATAAATCCACGTATGAGGAGCATATAAATCCACTCCCTCATAAATCAGAGTGGGAAGTACCCGATGGATTGGTCAATCTGCAACCACCGCTTATTACGAAACGACAAGCTGAACGTCCTAAAGAAAACAAATGAATCCTATCTCTAGGAGAGGACCCCACTCCCATATACTGCGGTAAGTGCAAAACGTATGGGCATTCTCGTGCGAGCTGTTTAGAATCGCCCAAAACAAAGACTTCTTCTCGCCGTGTCTCTAAGCCACAACCCTCACCCGTCTAAGTTGAACCCGGACAATTTCAGGATTACGTACTTCAAAATACATACCCCTCCTACAATTTGGATTATGATTAAAGAAGTTTTTGTATAAATTTAAGTCAAATGTATATCCTATTTAAGATATATTAGAGATCCTTATTTTATTTATATTTATTTTCTCCAACAAATTATTATGTTTACAAAAAAAATTCTTTATTCATTTTTTAACAGTGAAGTTAACTATTCGAGTTATGTGTCCATTATCATTCTCTTTTTACTTGAAAAAAAATAGAAGACAATTTCACTAAATAAACAATTAACAAAAATTTCAATTCAATTAATTAATTTCACAACATACAATTCATTAGGTTTGAAAATTAATAGAAGATAATTAAGCATGGTAATGTAAACTACTCTAGGCATTATTTATTAAGTAAATTATTAATTAATGGGGTGTAAAACGTGCAGAATAGAGTTGATCTGCCATAAATCTTCTATATTTCATACAGGCATCTTGCATATTTCGTTCCTGCCAGTTTGGAAGTACACTGTTTTGCACAAGATTTTGCAGTAACGTACACAATATCACACCCGAATTCCGACCAACCCGTTGTTCGGATGTAGGCCAGACAACATCCCCGATGTACTCCAACGCATCAGTCTCGCTTAGTCTAGCGTTTTCCCAATATTGTATATGACCGAGGAACCATAAGAAGAGACTCTCGAATTCTACTAGAGTTTGGTGTATCCTTCTGTGTACGCAGAATCGTTCCCCGCAATTAAGTGCATCACAATTATTGGTAAAATAAACGGTAATATTTAGTGAGTGCATATCTATCTTTAAGATTATCCAGCCTTCTTTGTCTTGCGATACTGGTATGTAAACCTGAAAAGGAGATACGGTAAATATTTAGTGAGTGCATATCTATGTTGGTCATTCTTACACTGTAAAACTTTTTTTTACCGTATCCACTTTCCAAAAGGCAGGGTATAGTCCTACATCACCAGTAGCGTATCTGTAAGCATCTTGATCCTGTTCCGCCAGAAGGTTTATAAAATTTGGGGGTAGAATGGTCCAACGAACAGTATCCGATGAAGATGTCCCTCGACGATTTTCTGTTTCTCTATCGTGTATTAGCTTGTTACACCATGCACGGACATGCTATAAATTTTTTAAAATGATCATATTTAGATATTATAAATAATATCAATAATAAACTATGTAAAATAATCAAATTACCATTTCTTGCATAAAACCATCTCCACAATACCCTAGTACTCCACCCACCACTCTCTATCTAACGGTGTTTGCCCCAATAAGTTGAATAGCAAAATTGGCTATCACCGTCGTAGTAGAAGTCAAGAACATTTTGTGACCAATAAACAAATTGGTCATTCCGATTAAGCCAAACAGTGTTCTCTACACAATCTGGAATGCTTGATTGACGCCTTCCTTTTGACGACATTATTGTGCAAATTTGATGTGGTATGAAGAAATTCCCACCAATGGTCCATATTTATAGACCAATAATAAGATCCACCAACCTCCTCTTTTTTTAAAATAATACTATTATTATTATTTTTTTAACACGTGATATATTTGAGTTTATATGTATGTATACATGTGTAACTCGATAGGAGACATACATTTATGGTTGATTGAGTGTGAAATGTAAAAAAATAGTTAAAATACGTCTCTTAAAAATAGGTAAAGGAAATATTAATAAAATAATTTAATAACTTTTTAAAAAGTCTTACAATCTGTTTTTTTATTTAACGGTATTTTTTGACTCGTGTTAAAGAACATTGTTTTAAATAGAATATAAATAGCATTATTTTCTTATCAAGTCTTACAATCTAGTTTAATTTAACCGTAATTTTTTTTCCTTATGCCATGTTAAAGAATATTATTTTAAATAAAAATTACCTTTACTAAAAATGGAATTCATTTCATAAAAATGGTATAGGAGAAGACAAAAAATAGGAATTTCAAAAGATGGAATGGGAAATGAGTTCTTTTATTAAACTTAAAGTTACAATTAAGATTATTTAATTGTTTCATACAAAATTAGCATTTAATAATTTCTACTCCATGCCTATATATATAGCCAACTTTATTATCATTCACACAATCTCTTAAACCCATAAAAAACTCTAGACAAAACCTTTGAGAACACATTCTTCAAAATGGCCGATGATTCACAGAGCGAGATTTAAGACATTGCTGTTGCAATGTCCTACGTTGAAACACGACATGCATGCAGGCATACGGCTATGGATGACGCCTTTTGGAACAGCGTGTTCCACATGTTTTGTAGACATGTTAGTGAAACGACTCGAGATATGAACGAGTTGCAGACCCATTGCGCCTACCTACGGTGCAAATGTTCCATGTTTAATGGAAGAGTAAACGCCGTGTCCAAGGCCGAGAAGAAGCTAACTGAAGACGAAGTGATCGAGGAAGCACTGCTAGACTACCTCTTGAAGTATGAGGAAGACTTTGATCAGGTCTTTGTTTGGCAGATTATGAAGATTTACTTATAAATCTTCATATAGTTCCTCAATTATGTCTAAGTTCAGCCGTATGTTAACCAATTTTGGTTTTATGTATTAGTTTGGTTAACAAGTTTTAATATTTAAGATATGTATGAAATGCACCTTTTTGGTTATATTAATATCTAGTACGTTATTAACATAATTTTGTTGATTTTTAAGCACCAAAAAAGTGCATTAAAATGGCCCGAAAAAACTGTTGCTGCACCCCCTTCTCATTAAAATGGGCCGGCCCAATGCCATTTTTTCTTGAAGCATATGAGACCAAAAATTTGTAATGCAAACAAAAACAAAATTTGCATTAAAATGGGCCCCAAAATTATACACAAACCATAAACACACACTGTGTAATCTCCCATGTGCATTTGATATGATGATATGTGTAAAGATGGTCTCAATAGTCAAATCAGAATCAGATTGGGCCGCGTTTTTGAAATGGGCTCTAAATCAGAATCAGAATTGGGCCAGCCCAATGCCGTTTTTTCTTCAAGCTTGTCCTTGTATTCATGAAGATCAGAAAGAGAATTGGACCATTGAATTGGGCTCCAAATTAGAATCAGAATTGGACCATTGAATTGGGCCCCAAATCAGAATCAGAATTGGGCCGAATCAGAATTGGGCCGGCCCAATGCAAATGTTCAATGTGATAATACCTTGTTTACGGTTATAAAACTTGTTCATCAACATCATCTTCAAATGACTGGCAACTATTGACGAGATCAAAGTTTTCCGGTAACAGACTATCGTAGAAAATGATAGCCAACCTTTGTCTCATTTGGTAAGCTGCCTTAGAGGTGTTTTCTTCTCGATATACGGGTTTCTTTTCGATCAACCTTTCCATGAAAATGCAAACCCATACACCACAATCTCCTAAACTCCCTGATTGTTGAGGTACTTGGATGGGGTAAACGACTTTGAACGGCAATGACATCTTTAATGGCTCATCATCTGCATAGTATCTGTTGATGCGTAGCCATATGTTGAAGGAAAAATTAATGTGGTAAATGACTTCCGTTCTACCTTTCACCATGATTTCACTTTCTAATAAACTACACACGTAGGCATATGTAAATTGTAAGAAAGTGATTCAATAGACTACAGTGGCATATATACGATATGACGAACCTGTCGTAATTTGTAAGAGACCGATTGCAAAGGTGGAACACCCCCAAAAGCCATGCGTAAAAAAGTTAATTTTTAAATGTAATATATATAAACATTTCGGCATTCAAACATAACTAATCCATGCATAAAAAAGTTAATTTTTAAATGTAATATATATAAACATTTCGGCATTCAAACATAACTTACCTCGTCAACTTCGGAAATTGGTGGAATAGGAATCAAGGACTCATTGAAATAGCCCTCCAACCTCTGGAGCGCATCACACTCAACTATGGTCATTTGAAAATAGGGTGGTAGAATGCTCCAACGATCGCTTTGGTTCCTCTGCTCGTCCATCTTAATCATCCAACCGTATAAATGTTGTTTTGAAAAATTTATAAAATAACAGTTTTGAAAATAAAAATAATTTGGAAGCATGAATATTGATAATTTTCTTACATCATCACTTAACCAACCGGACCCGTCGTCACCTAGCAACGACGACCAAAATTCTGGGCCAACTTCAACAGCCATCATTTTTCCAAGCTTCCGCATCCTTGAATCCATATGGCTTACCAGTGAACGTTCGATGATATACCAATCTCGGATCTTTTTTATCTGCCTATCCGTACACGTACTATCTTCTTTGTTCTTGTTTCTCTTTGACACATTCTTCAACAAAACAAAAGGTGATAGCATAGATGGACCCGGCTTTAGTAACCTCTCTGATCGCCTCAATGCTGCTATTGGGGCATCATCGACTAAGTGTTTTGTATTATTACATACAAGATCGTCACACGGTTGCAAGTTGTCTGTTGCCACATGATAAGCACCAACATCATTGAAGTTCACAAACGAGTCTACTTCCGGCTACATACATAAGTTTAAGTGATAACGAACATTAGTAGATATTTTTTGATGTAATTGAATTGCCTAAATCCTTGCAATACAACATTACCTTTCCGACTGAATTAACGCTACCATGATCCATATTTAGACTCATTAGCTGCATAACAAATAGACATATTAAATTATAGCATCACTATTACATAAAACACATTTATTTAATTTCACCCTCACCTTTGCCTCAATTAGCAGAGTTAGCTTCTCATTGTTCTCGTCTAATATTGATTTAAATTTTTCCACAAGAGACGATTCTAATTCATCCGCATTTGAAACATTTCCTCCATCATGAATTGCAGACCTTCTTTTTATTGCTTGTTGGGTGCCCATGGGGGACGACGCTGCATAACCTTCAAACCCGTCATCAACCCCATCATTTGGTTTAAAACCACTGGTGTGCATCGTATCGCCATTGGGCTGCATGTTACGGGGTACCTCGCTTGCTATACGAATACTTTCTAAAAATTGCAAACTAGATATGTACCACTCAGTCTGCATCTCCTCACTAGTGAGCAATATGGATTGAATCGGACGGTAATGTTTATTCTAACAATTGAATAATGAAAAGTTTTATCAATCAATTTATTCTAATACAATATAACTGAGAATAAAATAACAAAGTACAACAATTACCGTTTGTGCCGATTCAAAAATGCGTTCAACGGTAGTAGTTGTAACCCTTTTTCTAGGCCCCCGACCTAAAAATCTTGGAATTGCTTCGCGTTTAAAAAATGAACCCATCTCCTTAAATTCTGGAAACACTTCATAAATCCACATCTACACATATACATAAATTTATTTTAGTTAAGGGGTTGCAATGTATTGCATCAGATTAAATCAAAATTTGTACCTTGAACGGCCACACGCAACCAGGCAACGAGAACCCGGTGTTACCCTGTTAGTGTCGATGACTCAAATCATATACATGTAAATACGTGCTCTGCTAAAGATAGCTACCTCACGGAAAGTTGTTCCATGCTTCTAAATCATCGACCAAATTCATAACCATTTTGTCAATGGATTCGAACCGTTAGGTACCTTTAAAACCTAACTCTAGTAACATCAACAGACAGAGATGAAGACAATCGTCTTCACTGAGTTGTGACCAGTCTGAATCAAATGCATCTTCTACATGACGTAACCTTACTTCGCGTGTCCCCGGGAAAATTTTTGATCTGAACGAACTAGGTGATCCATTAGATATCGTATTTGTAAACGGTACAAATCTAAAACTAGTGATTAGACAAAACTGAATGGGAGTAAAATGAAGAAAATCATTCCCAAACACATAAGTTATTCCATCGCTAGGATTAGCAGTGGGAACCTGATGTCGTGCAACACAAAGCAAAAGTGGGCTTTCACAAATCACAGACTCAAGATCCAAATAGTGACCAAAAACTGTCTGCCTTAGCCTATGTTCTAAATTACCTGTCATTTTCTTCTTGATTTTATCTAGAACTGTCCAAGCTGCTCTAACTCTAATTCTAGGAGCCTTAGCCTACATCAGTGGGATAATGAATTGTAAACACTACAACAAAAACTAAAAAACCAATAACACTACCAAAAAGAATTAAGATTAAAGAATTACCAGTTTAGTGGTAGCCGGAAGAGTGTTGTCCAGCATTGCAGTCGTGTCTTCTACCGTGAATTCAATGTTAAAGTTTGGAATTGGGTCATCCTCCCAAAAATTCTGATTCATTGTGCGTGTTTTCGTTACAAAAATCGAATCGGGTCGGATCGTGTTAGTTAGTAAGGAAAGATGGGTCGGAGCTCTGGCAAAGGTGGTCCCTGTTACCCGCTTCAGAAGCGTCGAAAGCAACAATGAAACCAACACATGTGGTGGTCCCTGCAATGGGAGACGTCTAACCCCGGAAGCGCCTATGGACTCCTCGTACAATGCGTAGCCACATCGGATGCGTCTTCAATTAGTTTAAAGGGTCCATTAATGAGAACATTAATTTAGGAGTCAAGCCCCATTTTTCTAGGAGTCATAGACGCATGGGATGCGTCGGGAACGTCCCATCTCATTTAAATTGTTTTTTTTATTTTTTAATGTAATTTTTATATATATAACTTTTTTTAGAAGTGCAAAACACGTAAAAAAATCTGTGGTTCCCTAAATTTAATAAAAAAGTGTGTCTGAACGACGGGGAAAAGACTTAGCGGATGAAGAATACTTCTCTCAACCGGCTAAAAAATCCTCAAGTTGGATCCTTAATCGATGGAGGAAGCCGGTGAATGCAACAGAAAGCGGAACATCATCCAACCCCCCAAAATTGGGAGAAGAAGACTGTCTACATAATAGACATAGCCTACATCAGCACAACTGCGGTAGATGGGCGATACCAGACGATGAAAAAGAAAATTGGTCAAAAGATGAAAGAGTGTTTATTGGAATCGGTTCTGAAAAACGTGGCTACTTACTGTAACGGTAAATAAATCCGTTTCCTTCCTTTTTTGACATTGATTATGTTTTTTTTCCCGATCCCGCTAGAAAATAAGGAGTGGCTAATGCTACGTCTTGAGCTGGCAACCCAATAGCTGGTAATGTTCCCGGGTCAAGACATCTGTGCAGACGAAAAATACAAACAGGTTGTCATCCCTAGGCTGGCAAAAATATGCGTATACTTAGGAGCAGTATTAGTTAATTTGCCCTATTGGAGAAAGACTGGAAAGCCAGAAAAATCATTTCATTCAAAATGAATGATGACTATGTCGTGTCAAACTGCTCCTTGACTGGAAACAAAGCTGTGTATCTATGTATGCTGATGGAGCATCTCGTTATAGATAAACCCATAAATCTCACCGTTGACATCAATCAAAAAATGAAGTCATATAGAAGGTTCATGGCAGATAATTTGTATTTTCGACGTTATTTACCACGTCCTAACGTAGTTTAATATGGAATTTTTAATTTACTTTCATGATCGTTTTACTTTGTGTTCTTTATGTAATAATTCCTTTATAATTTAATTAATACTATAAAAATAACAAAATCACTAAATATACGGTACGAAAAAAATCGATACCGATACCGGTTCAGTACCAGTACCCACTAGCAAATGGTCATCCCTAAATAAGTTAGTCTAAATATAAATTTTGCTCACTTTTTTAACAGTATAATTAACAATTTTTAAAAGAATATGTGTAAACATTAATAATAGGGGAGGGGGTGTAATGATAATTACAAATTACTGAATTTTATATAAAATTTGTTTTTCATTTCTCTTTTATAACAAATTAATTTCACCTAAAATATGAATTTCTTTAATAACATATTAACATTTTATTATTAAAAAAGTAGAAAATAGAGCCATGTTTTTTTTTTAACATTCAGATTCATATATTTATGTGTATTGATAACAAATTACTAAATTATATATAAAATTTGTTTTTAATTCACCTAAAATTTGAATTTCTTTGATAACATATTAACATACATTTTACTATTAAATATGTAGTACCACCCATTACAAAATTTAATTTAGACATAATATTGTCAGGCATAAACATAACATTAATAATTATTTCTCTAATTGTTAACTAAGCCTAACGCTGGTCACTTTTCTTGGCCTCCCCACAATCCATGTTATTTGACTGACTACCACCAACTCGCAAACAAGAAAACTGAAGTTCTGCCATGGCGCAATCGTAAGCAAAGCTTGCTTCTTCATCGGTAATACCGTCCCACTCATCATCAGTATTCTGAGGCGGCGGGTTGAATAAATTAGGATTTAAATGGGGTGGTGGCGGTGCACAGTAGGCTGGAAGCGGTGCACGGCAGCCTAGTGGCGGTGCACAGTAGGCTGGTGGCGGTGCATGGTAGCCTGGTGGAGGGGTTAACCAAGATTCGTTGGTTTTTGGTGGAGGGTTGCAATCAGCCACTGGTCTATCACCCGATGGTCCAAATTCACCACCACCCATCTCTTCTAATTATTTGTTTAGTAGTATACTAGTGACCAAATTTTAAATATATAGATGGAGATATGGATAGAAATGTCAAATTTATTACTAATACCAAAAAAAAGAACTAACATACAACTTTTTATTTACCTTTATATACAACAATTAAACCTAATAAAAAACAGACCAAAATAAACCAAAAAAAAATTACGGACTAAAAAAGATACTTTTTAAGCGATAACACAATGTGTTACACAAAGCTCGGTCTCCAATTCCTCCACAAAGCTCGGTCTCCAATTCCTCCTTGTTTTTGAACAATTTGGCGGCATAGGAGGACCGGTAGAGGACGTGGATGGGGAAATCCGATAACATAAAGTGATCCAACGTGCCCTTTGTAGATGAGTTCTTCGAATTTCATCGTTAAACCACCTCCCATAAATGGCAAGGCAGATCACTTCCGTCACTAGTGGCAGGTCCCGTCACCCATAAACACTAGGACTTCTAAAGCTCAGGAAAACGTCATCTTCAACACAGTTAAAAAACTTCATTTCTATTTGGAGAGTATCAAAAGACGGATACATTGACATTGGCATTCTATAAAAATTGGTTGTTGCATATATTGGGGAAAAAGTTTCAACTGATTTTTGGTTTGGAGAGAACATGTTCAAAACCATAACTGATTTTCGTCATTATATATAGTAGATGGGTTATAATTAACAAAAAAAACTTAATGAATATGTGAAATATAAAAAAAAAATGAGAAAAGCACGCCACCCGATGCCTCTAATGTCTCATACAACTCCTCCAAATGAGCCACTCAACAAGCCACAACCAAGCCATCCCATTGTCTCCGGATGCAGCTGAGCCGGACGCATTCGCCTACTTTTTGGCCTGGATGCGCTGGCGGCTGAGGTATCAGCTTACTTTTGCCACGTGTCAACTCACCATTGGAGGACGCATAAGATGTGGGATGCCCTGCTCCAAGGACGCATCAAATAGCCATTTTCGTAAGTCAAAGGTTTTTTTTGGCTATTTTGGTAATTTTCTCTATATGTATTGTTTGTTTTATATATATATATATATATATATATATATATATATATATAAAAGGAGTTGGGTAGAAAGTGGATTTTTCCTAGAAAGTCTAGGAAGCAATCAAAATGCGACACGTGGCATTGAAGGATTTTAACTAGAAGGGCAATTATGTACTTTCACAGTCTATTTTTATTTTAGGAAATTATCTTCAATAACTAACTATCCATGTACACGAATGAAACTGATTTCCTCCATAATTTTCGGAATTTTTTGTTGTCAAATTCTGATCTCACGTAAATATCAATCATTCCTTCGTTTTCTGCTCACATGATTCATCGCTGATCATTAAACTTTATCTGGAATCCATCAGCATGTTCTTGGTACTGTGTTTTAACAGTTAGAGGGTTAAAGTCAATGTTTTTATAGATCCCATAATATGAATGATGTTTGGTAACGCTAGATGATTTCTTGACATTGTGTTTAACAGCAAGCAGATAAATACCGTTGTGTTTTATCATTCATGCTGGTAATGCTGGAGGATTTCTTGACGATGTGTTTTACCATTCATGCTGGTAATGCTGGAGGATTTCTTGACATTGTGTTTTAACAGCAAGCATATTAATACAGTTGTATTTTAGCATTCATGTTGGTAATGCTGGAGGATTTCTTGACGCTATGTTTTACCATCCATGCTGGTAATGCTGGAGGATTTCTTGACATTGTGTTTTAACAGCAAGCAGATTAATACCGTTGTGTTTTAGTATTCATGCTGGTAATGCCGGAGGATTTCTTGACGCCGTGTTTTACCATCCATGCTGGTAATGCTGGAGGATTTCTTGACATTGTGTTTTAACAACCAGCAGTTTAACACCGTTGTGTTTTAGCATTCATGCTGGTAATGCAGAAGGATTTCTTGACGCTGTGTTTTACCATTCATTCTGTTATGATGGGTGACATTTGTCACGATTTGTTTTCTTGATGTTGTGTTTCTTCATGAAGGATAGAAGGAAGAGATAGAGACGAGAGAAAGGGAAAGAGAGGGAGACGAGAGAAAATCGCAAGAAATGTGGGGTGGTTTATGGAATGACAGTTATTTCCATATTTAAAACAAGCTAAATGACATATTTACCCTGATTAATTAAATAATCCTATTTTTAAGAACCACATATTACCAAAATGCCACCAAGATGATCTCAACCATTAAACACACCCATTGGATGGCCTAGATTGCTTCCTAGACTTTCTAGGAAAAACAAACTTTCTGCAGGATCCCCACTATATATATATATATATGGGACCGCTAAAATGAAAACCACCTCTAGTTGTAAGAACCATAGGAACCACTTTCTAACCCTTTGATCAACTAGATGGATGGATGAGATTAAAAGTAGTTAATATTAATATTAAAAGCTTTTTATCTTATTATGTTTTTAATATTTTATTGTTAAAGGGTATTTAGGTAAAATTGTTTTTTTTGTCTTTTTATATATATTATTTTTAAATGTCTATTTTGTCCCATTCATTTATTACTTTTTATTGAAAAACAGATTTTTATATTAAAACAATATTTTAAATTCAGATTTTAATGATAATTTTTTTTAATGATTAAAACACAGATTTTTATATTACGTTTTTTACGCCCCGTTTTTTTACGAGCGTTTTTTTTACGGAACGTTTTACGCCCTATTTTTTTACGCCCCATTTTTTTACGAGCGTTTTTTTACGGAACGTAAAAAGTTTTTACGTTAACGTTTTTTACGTTTATTACGTTTTATGCGCCGGTTTTTTTACGTTTTACGCGCCGGTTTTTTACGTTTCAAGCGTCGTTTTTTTAAACGTGCCGATTTTTTAGCCGGGCTTTTTCAAGAATCGTTTTTTACGTGCCGTTTTTTACGTTTTAACGCGCCGTTTTTTTACGTTTTACGTTAAAATTTTTACGTTTTAACGCGCCGTCTTTTAACGTTTTACGGTAAAAAGTTTTACATAAGACTTTTTACGCTTAACGTTCTACGTTTTACGTAAAACGTTTTACGTTTTTACGTTTTACGATAAAAAGTTTACGTTTTACGATAAAAAAGTTCACGATAAAAAGTTTACGTTTTACGCTAAAAAAGTTTACGTTTTACGTAAAACTTTTTATGTTTTTACGGGTTTTACGTAAAACTTTTTACGTTTTTACGGGTTCTACGTAAAACTTTTTACGTTTTACGTTTCACGTAAAACTTTTTACGTTTCACGTTAAACTTTTTACGTTTTACGTTCTACATAAAACGTTTTACGTTCTATGTAAAAACGAACGCACCCGAAAATCGCTACTCGGTAGGTGTCTCAGATAGATTGCTATCATCATCGATGTTAGGGCATGAATTTTATGCTAAGGATCATCTATCCTGAGACTGAGCATGGATCATGGATCCTTAATGGATGATGCAGAGAGTCTGAGGATCACGAGTCTGAGGATCACGAGTCTGAGGATCACGAGTTCGAGGATCCTTAACAGAACTTATGTTTTGCATGTTTTAATGTGTAAATGCAGATAATGGACGTAGTGGACTACTTCTTTGCTGGAATCTCGTGGAATATGCTTTTAGGCATGTGCATATTGAAGAAATAACCGTTAGTGGTGGTCATGGGTGACTTCCACCTTTTTCGGGAAGTTAGTTAGTTGTTTTTTCTTATCTTTTTAAGGGGAAACAAGCTCATTAGAGGCACAAGTCGTACACACCACAGAAAAAACACTTAACACACGAATTCTCTGCAAACACTTAGCAAAAACACACACTTACACTAGCAATTCATTGTATTGAGCTTGTTTTCTTCCGAAGTTGTATAAGTATCACTGCTGTTTTTGCAATATAGTTGGTGATCGGTAGTTTCCATCACCCGAGGTTTTTTATGCCGGAGATCTTCCAAAGATCAAGGGCTTTTTCCTCATATAAATCTCGGTGTTCATCGTTGATTTCATATACTTGTCGTTCATACAATTAACCGAGCATCATACCTCTGAAGTGTTTCAGGATGACCTGTGATCCTCAAGTGTTATCCTGTTTGGTGATCCTTACTTCTGTAACAGATAGTGATCCTCAGAAGTGTTTCAGGATCAGGATCAGGATCATGGATCATCCTAAGGATCCTTATACTAACGATTGTTCACTTTGAATTCGGTATTGTTTTGCAGGAGTACCGGCTTGGACTTGGTCATGGCGATATTCCTGGAGCATATTCCCTTCAATTCTGCACGTGCTTGGCCATTGTGAACGTTATGGAGAACGTGGGGAGAAGGCACGAAATGCGGACAATTAGTTAGGCTAGATATTTTCTATTTTTAAAGGGGATGGCGAGCTATTTTTAGAACACTTGGCTATTTTTTTGCTACACACACTCGTACAACTGCACTCACCAGCTCTCGGCAAAACACTTAGCAATTTTTATACATTTCTGCACGATACACTATAGTGATCCTTGTACCTAGCTCGCTATCATCCAAAGTTGTAAAAGAATTATTGTTTAATTTGAGTTGGTGATCGGTAGTTTCCATCACCCGAGGTTTTTAATGCCGGAGATCATTCATTGATTAAGGGCTTTTTCCTCGTATAAATCTTTGTGTCACTTGTGCAATTCATTTCTGAGTGATCCTCATTGTTGTTTACCAATTCAAGCATCATACCCCGTAACAGAGAGTTTGGTTGCATTATCCTTGTCTGATTTTTGACCAAAACATCTGGTATGTTATATTCTAACTTTTTCGAAGCTGTAAGTTGTCTCTTATCCTTTTTGGTTAAGCGTCATTGATCCACATTTCTTCAAACACTTCAAGTTTTCTGTTAAAAGTTTAACATTATCATCAGATTTCCAATAACTTTCCAGTTGTTTGGCGATGATATCTTTGAAAATCGAAACCATACATGAAAAATAAAGAGGAAAGAAACAACAACAGTTGTAGCTAAAAATGTTTAATGTTATTACCCATTCATTATGTATCAAATCATCTGGCCTGGATTTCACCAGCAAAACCGTGGACCATCCACCCAGGCCGGACAAGGCTATCTAACAGTTAAAGTGTGTATGCAGAAATTAAAATGCAGGAAGGTTTATAGCGTACGATGTAGAAGAATTCATTCTCCACAAACAGAAGGATCTTCTTGTCTGTAAAGGCATTTGAGGAGTTATCTCTAACTCTATATTTTGCAATGATGATTATAGCAGGTCTTATCAGTGATGACAGGCAGTGTAACAACTAGTTACCAGCAGCAACGGCTAGTCCGCTTCTGACGGAAATATGACAGCTGTGAATCCTTATCACAACTGCCATATTGGGGGCAATTGTTAGGGCATGACTTTTATGCTAAGGATCATCTATCCTGAGACTGGGCATGGATCACGGATCCTTAATGGATGATGCAGAGAGTCTGAGGATCCAGAGTATGAGGATCACGAGTCCGAGGATCCTTAACAGAACTTATGTTTTGCACGTTTTTAATGTGTTAATGCAGATAATGGACGTAGTGGACTACTTCTTTGCTGGAATCTCGTGGAATATGCTTTTAGGCACGTGCATATTGAAGAAATAACCGTTAGTGGTGGTCATGGGTGACTTCCACCTTTTTCGGGAAGTTAGTTAGTTGTTTTTTTCTTATCTTTTTAAGGGGAAACAAGCTCATTAGAGGCACAAGTCGTACACACCACAGAAAAAACACTTAACACACGAATTCTCTGCAAACACTTAGCAAAAACACACACTTACACTAGCAATTCATTGTATTGAGCTTGTTTTCTTTCGAAGTTGTATAAGGATCACTGCTGTTTTTGCAATATAGTTGGTGATCGGTAGTTTCCATCACCCGAGGTTTTTTATGCCGGAGATCTTCTAAAGATCAAGGGCTTTTTCCTCGTATAAATCTCGGTGTTCATCGTTGATTTCATATACTTGTCGTTCATACAATTAACCGAGCATCATACCTCACAAAATCAGATTTGGTTGCATTATCCTTTTGTGATTTTTGACCAAAACAGTTTGGCGCCCACCGTGGGGCAATTGGTGCATCAATTCTGAGAAATTTTGTTCATTTCATTCATTTTGGTTCATTATCTTCAACCACATGGCTTCTCAGGGAAAACTACTCCAAGTTCTATGTCGGCGGTCACTTTTTCACAGGGCATTCCGCCTTTGCATCATCTCCCCCTTGCATTCCAGAAGAATGATGAGAATTCTCCGAAGAAGACAACCCCCGTTTTCACAAAACCAGCTGTTGTTTCTTCCTCTACACTTACTAACAGTGATTTTTATGCTTTGATTGTGCAGATGAAGGATCACATGCAGCAGCAGGTCAAAACTAATGGCAGGATCCTTCGCGAAATTGATAAAATCAGCAGAGGATCACTCCCCTTTGATGTCGAGGTCGCTGAATTTCGACACTCCGGTCATAACTTCCCAGCACTTTGCAGCTCCATATGTCCAATACCAGGGTGCGTCAATAGGAATGCGTTCTGGATCATCGGTAATGTCTCAGGCTCGAGGATCCTCTTTCCAGCCTTCAGGATCCTTATTTCAGCATCAGGGATTCTTCACCAGTTTAGGAGGATGCATGGGGACGCAGCCAATTGAAGGATCCTCTCAGGTTCAAGGATCCTATCAGGTTCAAGGATCCTCTCAGGTTCAGGGATCCTCCTCCCAGGTTCAAGGATCCTCTCAGGTTTTCGGATCCATGGATTATCCTCCAAGATCTACATTCACAGCACTTCAAGGATCCAACATCTTCCAGGATCAAGGATACTTAAGGAGTGTGCAACCCGGAAGTTCAGATGTTTATCTAGGAGACTTCATGTTAGGGTTGGATTTTTATGACCTATGATCCTTACATGTTATCCTAACAAGTGATCCTTGTTTCCTTGACAGATAGTGATCCTCAGAGGAGCTTCAGGATCAGGATCACGGATCATCCTAAGGATCCTCATACTAACGATTGTTCTCTTTATATTTAATGTTGTTTTGCAGGAATTACGAGTTGGACCTGGTCTTGGCAACGTAATCAAGGAATCCTCCACGCTAATCTCGCACACGTATTACCAGAAATAGACGATGTGGAGAATATGGAAACTTAGCACAATTCAAGGGCAATTAGTTAGGCTAAATTACTTCTATTTCTAAAGGGGTAACGAGCTAGTAGTTAGCTAATTTACCTAAAATACGACCCCATACACTTATATAAAGGCACTCTTCGGCATTTGGAACACACAACACGTTTCTTACACACTCTAGCACACCACACCATAGCAATCTTTGTACCTAGCTCGTTACCATCCGAAGTTGTAAACATCATTTGTTATATTGAAGTTTGGTGATCGGTAGTTTCCATCACCCGAGGTTTTTTATGCCGGAGATCATTGATCAAGGGCTTTTTCCTCGTATAAATCCTTGTGTCACTTGCATATTTTACTTTAAAGTGATCCTTTACTTTATTCAACAAACCAAGCATCATTCCCCGTTTACATAAAGTTTGGTTGCATTATCCTTGTGTGATTTTTGACCAAAACAGTTTGGCGCCCACCGTGGGGCAATTGGTGCTTCAATTCTGAGAAATTTTGTTCATTTCATTTATTTCGGTTCATTACCTTCAACCACATGGCTTCTCCAGCGAAGAACACTCCAAGCTCTATGTCGGCGATCACTTTTTCACAGGGCATTCCGCCTTTGCATCATCTCCCCATTGCATTCCAGAAAAATGCTGAGAATTCTCTGAAAAAGACAACCCCCGTTTTCACAAAACCAACTGTTGTTTCTTCCTCTACACTTGCTAACAGTGATTTTTGTGCTTTGATTGTGCAGATGAAGGATCACATGCAGCAGGTCAAAACTAATGGCAGGATCCTTCGCGAAATTGATAAAATCAGCAGAGGATCACTCCCCTTTGATGTCGTAGTCGCTGAATTTCGACACTCCGGTCATAACTTCCCAGAACTTTGCAGCTCCACATGTCCAATACCAGGGTGGATCAATAGGAATACGTTCTGGATCATCGGCAATGTCTCAGATTCAAGGATCCTCGTAGGTTCAAGGATCCTCGCAGGTTCAAGGATCCTCGCAGGTTCAAGGATCCTCGCATGTTCAAGGATCCTCACAGGTTCAAGGATCCTCGCAGGTTCAAGGATCCTCTCAGGTTCAAGGATCCTCGCAGGTTCAAGGATCCTCTCAGGCTCAAGGATCCTCTCGGGTTCAAGGTTCCTCCTTCCAGGGTTTAGGTGACAAGGTTAGGTGGCCAAGGAAGAAAGACAAACCGTCTGCCACCGAAGACGAATCGAAATAGTGTGCTTACCATGGGTATTCTGGTAATCTCATAGATGAGTGCATAGCATTTAGGAAGGAGATAGGTTATCTTTAGAGCAAAGGATACTTGAAGGAATTGCTTGAAAAGAAAAAGTCAAGGATCAAGTATCCTGAGAAAATTCCTGAAAAAGCTCCTCCTCCACCATCCGATGCTTGAATCATCCATTTCATCTCCGGAGGTTCTCAGCAGCTAAGAAACGTGCAAAGGAAACAAAGATGGAGAATGGGGGCAAACCTGTTCGGACCTCCATCCTTACCCAGAAGAAAGTGATATCATATGATGAGGATAACTGTGCGGACATTCAGGATCCTCATCACGACGGTGTAGTTATTATATTATTTATATCTAACCATTTTGTTCGCAGGATTCTCATTGATGGGAAAAGCTCAGTGAACGTGATCCAGTTGGATGTCCTCGATAGAATGGACATCCTTGAATCCGATATTGTCCAAAGATCATCTATCCTTGGAGAGACAAAGATTACATTGGGGGACACCAAACTTCCTATCTACATAGAGGGAGTAAATTATGTTAAAAAAAATTATTATGTTATTGATTGCTTATCTTGCTGTAACGTTATCTTTGGCAAGCCATGGATACACGATATGAAGGCAATCCCTCTCAACATATCATCAACGTGTCAAGGTCCCAACTCTATGAGATATGGTGAAGATAGAAAGTGATCAGCAGGAGGCAAAAAACTATTACACTTCTCCAAAGAAGCAAGCCTCCAAGGAGCAAGACATCATGGAGGCAAGAGAGCAATACGTCAAGGATATTATGTTGAACTCAGAGGATCCTGAATCCAAATTTTTTATAGGATCTGGATCCTAGACAGTATTTAGCAGGATTTAGTATCCTTCTTGGAAAGAAGAAAATCTACCTTCGCTTGGAAACATGAAGATATGACAGGTATATCTAAGGATATTATCACTCATAAACTTGGCATTGACAGGTCATTCAAACCAATCCACCAAAAAGAAAAAGGAGAAAGTTTGCAATCGAAAGGAATGCCATTGTCCGAGAAGAGGTAGACAAATTGCTCAGAGACAAGTTTGAGTGGACTGATAGGCATGAAGCTGCACTTAACGTTCTTAAGGATCATCTATCCTTAGCACCAGCCCTGATGAAGCCAGAAAATGGAGAATCGTTATCCTTATAGTTAGCTATTTCATCTAAAGTGGTAAGTGTGATCCTGGTTAAGGATCATGAAGGTTCTCAACATCCGGTATACTATGTAAGTAAAATTCTACTTGATGCTGAGGCCAGGTATTCTCATTTGAAGAAATTAATTCTTGATTTAATTATGGCTTCTGCTAAACATGGACATTATTTTGAGACTCACACCATTATTGTGAAAAGTAACATTTCTATTAAGTATGTTCTCAGGAAAACTGAAATAGCAGGTAGAATGGCAAAGTGGATAGTCAAGCTTAATGCATATGACATTAAGTTTGAACCTAGGACTGTCATCAAGTCCGAAGCTTTAGCTGACTTTGTGGCTGATTTCAGTAGTGATCTACAAAGGGAAGCTGAATTAGAAGTTCAACAACTTGAGAAGACCAAGGATCCTTGGACACTCTTCATGGATGGAGCTTCAAATGTTAAAGGAACTGGACAAAGCACACAACTAAAATCGCCACAGGGGGACATTATACCCCAATCCATTGCATGTAAATTCCAAACCACTAATAATGAGGCAGAGTATGAGGCCTTTATAGCAGGTTTGCAATTAGCTAACAATATGAGGATCAGGTATCTTCAAGTATATGTAGATTCCCTATTAATTACTAATCATTATAACGGTTCTTACACTGTCAAATATGAAAAGCTAATCAAGTACTTAGAAATGATCAGGAAACTGGCAGATTCTTTTGCTTTTTTCAGTCTATCACAGGTACCCAGGGAAGAAAATAACTAACCTTGGATCATTCCTAAAGATGCCAGAAGATGTGAAAAATACTCATTACCCATGTTTTAACTCCTGCAATTGAGGATCACATAGCCATGGAGATAATGAAGGATCCTGCAATCATACATGGTGATCCTGCACAGTCGAATTCAGGATCCTGGATTCCTCCAATCCTAAGATATATACAACATGGAGAGATCTCTACAAGACAAAATCCTAAAGCTTTCAAAGTCAAGGAGACTGTGGAAACCACACTGGGGGCAAAACACTATTCTCAAGGATCCTTAAAACAGGATACTATTGGCCTACCATGAAGACGTATGCTGTGGAGTACACAAAGAAGTGCGATGCTTGCCAAAGACACAGTAATATTCTACACCAACCAATATAACATCTGCATCCTAAGAAGAAGCTTTCGCTCAAAGTCAGAATAAAGGAAATGGCCAGTTATGGCTGGAGCATACAACAAGAATTACAGGATTAGAAGATTTCAAGTTGGTGATTTTGTGCTAAGAGAAGCATTCCAGAACACTACAAATCCTTCCGATGGCAAGCTAGAACCAAAGTGGGAAGACCCCTATCTAATTGAAGCTGAATCAGGAAAGGGGGCATATCATTTGTTAACAATGGATGGTGATCTCCTACCAAGAGCTTGGAATGCTGTTCATTTCAAAAAAAAAAAAAAAAAAAAAACTTTAAGTAAGAAGGATCAGGGATCCTCAGCGATTCCGGTATTCTGATCCAGGATCCTCAAAGGATATATGATTCTACATTTGGTAACACGTTACTTTCATTTTCATTTTCATTCATTTTTATTACTTATCATAAGTTAAAGATGTTAATCAGTTAACATCTATTCTCACAAAGTTTAAGATTTTGCAGACTTGTTATCATTTTACAGAAGATCAAAGTGGTTGGCCAACCCTCCAAAGTTTTGGGCTTGTCCCCAGTTTGGGCTTGTCCCCAGTTCTCGCCAGTAGCGCACGATGATCCTGATATAGTTCACGTCTTTGGGACCAGTACCCACTTTCGGGGCTGACAACCTCATCGTACTGGCTATACCCAGGATCCTACGTATAATGGTAGACGTACCATACATCCGTTCCTAAGGTTTCTAACGTTTTCACGTTAGCTAAGGTTTTGACATTTTCATGTCACCAAGTTTGGATAGTCGCCAGTAAGGGCCATACTCCAGTTTACATACGATCTTTGGGCCTGTCCCCAGTTATCCTTTGGGCTTGTCCCCAGTTATCCTTTGGGCTTGTCCCCAGTTATCCTTTGGGCTCGTCCCCAGTTATCCTTTGGGCATGTCCCCAGTTACTAACTTATCTTCTATATTGGCTTAGTCCCAAGTTATGTTCTATTTTTCAGGTTTTCGAAGTTAAAACAATTAAGGATCCTTAATCCTTAATATCCATTAAAATTTCATTTACGGTTATCCTGATTAAGGTTAGGATCCTAACTTGGATTCTCAGGTATGATCCTTGACTGTTTTGATTACATTCATTATTTTGAATAACCCTTACACTTTGACAAGTAAACCTATGATCCTCAAAATTAACTACTTTTTGAAGTTATCAACTATAGGATATTTGATCTTGGATCATATCCTAAGTTTCCTAACTTTTCTTACTCAGAGAAACATAAATCAAAACAATTGGAAATTAAGAGGATAAACAAGGGTAACAACACAAGATAAGCCAAAAGAGATTAGAGTTATTTTATTAACAAAGGTTTAAAACCCTTCAAAGTTGTCAAAATTGCCAACCCACGTTTCTACCAGCAAAACGTGGCCCGTCCACATGGGTTGGCAAAGGGTGTCCATTGTTTGTGCGGTCATAGCATGCAGGAAATTTAAAGGCGTCAGGATCACAATGGCTTCATTCCCTAAGCAGAGGATCCCTCCACCATTTGCAATCCTACCTATTGTCTGAAGGATCATGGATCCTTAATCCTAACACTATTGTTCAAGTTACAGACCATAATTGTTTCTAAAAAACATCAACAAACCACAAAAAAATTGGGCTCCGGCTAAGTCTCGAAATTTCTATCATTGCCCAATCCTGCAGCTCAATCCTTCGCTACACCATCACCACCAGCTCCACTTGCCTCTCCAGCATGATCCTTGCCAGCACCTTCAAGCATCGGGATCTCCTCAGCCTCCTCATCATCCTCCAACTCTGCCAGCCTCGCCTTCCAGCCCTCCACATCCCATGTGCTTTTGTCGAAGGCAGGATCCTGAGCCTCCATAGCCATCTGCAGCTGGACCTTGTACATGGCTATTGCAGCAGAGACCTTGGCATCCTGGGTGATCTCATGCTTCTCGTAGTCAAAGTTAATCACCATCTTGGCAGCATCGTCCTTAGTGGCCCGGAGCTCCTTCTGAAGGTCAGCCATCTTAAGATCCTTCAGCACACCCATTTGTTGAAGATCAGCAATCTGGCGATCTTGATCCTCGACGTGGCCAACATACGTCTCTATCTCAGCAAATTTCTGCAAGGAAAACAAGGCATGATATCAGAAACAATCCTCAAAACTATCAGGATACGCAAGCAGGGGCAGTGATCCTTACCTCAATAAAGTAGTCCAGAAATTGTTGGCGGAGCAGGGGCAGACCTTGAAGATCCTCAGCTTCAGAGGCTTTCCTCTTCTTGCCTCCTTTCCCTCTAACAGGTACCTTGGGGACAGAAGCACTGGGGCTAGCAGGAGTCCTCTTCCTTGCAGATTTGACGTTGGTAAGATCATCGATGCCGAACTTGGTAGCAGACTTAGAGGATTTTCTAGCACCTACACAACCAAAATAAGATAAGTATTCTAACTGAATTTGAAATCCTACACAGAATTACTTTTTAAATCAGGATACTTACTTGACATTGTGACAGAGGCAGATGATACTTCTTGAGAATCCTGGGTGGCAACCTGGAAAGTTCTTATCTCCGGATCAAGCTTCTTGAAGGCCAAGAGTCTCTCTTTTGCAGCAGGAGTCAACTTCAGATGTGAAACGGAGATAGCTGCACGACAAGAAAACAACAGAATATCAGTGATCCTTCTACCAAGGAATATGTTCTATGGTGATCCTTCCAGGATCCTCTATCCTACCTTGGGTAGCCCACTCCTTGGGCAAATCCTTCCTGTTAGGGATGGTATCTCTCCTAACAAAAAAGAATCACCGCTTCTAATTAGTATCATTCTTAGTAACCTTGAAGATTGGATGCTCCTCCCCGGGTCTACGTTTGAACAGATAACGATGGGAACCAAAGGTGGTCAGATCGTATAGCTCACCCAACTCGGCCATACCTAAGTCAATCCCCTCTTGCTCGATGATCCTTTCAAGGGTAAACAAAACCCTCCAGATCATCGGCATGGCCTGGACGTAAGATATGCCGGTCAAGGAGAAGAATGCTTGAGTAAAGGCTGGAAAGGGATACGTATAACCTATGGAAAACAGGATCACAGGAAAGGCAACCCATGAATCGGAGGTGTGGTCACTCAGGGCAGAGGAATCATAAGCTCTGAACACCGTATTTGCAGGAAAACAGCACCGAATTCCTATCAATCTGAGGATTAGCAAAGATACAGCGTTCTTTAGCAGAGTTTGTGATGATCCCTTGGCTCTTAAAGGGGCTTTCTTTCTGTTGATCCTTGGCAGGAAAATTCCGGAGCGACATACTGAACGAGATATGAAAAACAGAACAAGAGAGAAGAAGATAAAAAGGAGAATACCTGGTTGATCTTCTGAATACGGTTATAAAGGGAGTTGCTTTGAATTTAAATACATTCGATCCTATCCCTATTTCTATTTATAATGATGATTTGTGCAAGGCTGTCACTTCCATGACGTCAGATCGCAACGGATAGCTCCATCTTAAACGGCTATATCTCCGTTGAGTTAGTTATAGATAAGATTCAACAAAATATAACTCGTTTATATCACATAAAAACTCCTTATATTTTGGGGGCAATTGTTAGGGCTGGATTTTTATGACCTATGATCCTTACATGTTATCCTAACAAGTGATCCTTGTTTCCTTGACAGATAGTGATCCTCAGAGGAGCTTCAGGATCAGGATCACGGATCATCCTAAGGATCCTCATACTAACGATTGTTCTCTTTATATTTAATGTTGTTTTGCAGGAATTACGAGTTGGACCTGGTCTTGGCAACGTAATCAAGGAATCCTCCACGCTAATCTCGCACACGTATTACCAGAAATAGACGATGTGGAGAATATGGAAACTTAGCACAATTCAAGGGCAATTAGTTAGGCTAAATTACTTCTATTTCTAAAGGGGTAACGAGCTAGTAGTTAGCTAATTTACCTAAAATACGACCCCATACACTTATATAAAGGCACTCTTTGGCATTTGGAACACACAACACGTTTCTTACACACTCTAGCACACCACACCACAGCAATCTTTGTACCTAGCTCGTTACCATCCGAAGTTGTAAACATCATTTGTTATATTGAAGTTTGGTGATCGGTAGTTTCCATCACCCGAGGTTTTTTATGCCGGAGATCATTGATCAAGGGCTTTTTCCTCGTATAAATCCTTGTGTCACTTGCATATTTTACTTTAAAGTGATCCTTTACTTTATTCAACAAACCAAGCATCATTCCCCGTTTACATAAAGTTTGGTTGCATTATCCTTGTGTGATTTTTGACCAAAACACTTCATACCAATGCAGACCATTGCTTCCTCTGGTCCCTCGGTTATGCCAGAATCCCGCCAACATGGATTCACATCTGGAATTCCAAACTTGAATCATTCAGGAGAGATACCGAAGAGGTTTCAGACATCAAATCTGGTTGCTTATGCAAGGGCTTTGGATCCACACTTACCGGATCAACGTTAAAATGGCTGCTAAGTCTTCCTCCTTACTCTATTACTTCATTTGCTAATCTAGTTAATTTGTTTAATAGCCAATTCTAATGCAGTAGGAGATTTGAACGATTAACTAGTGATTTATATAGGGTAACTCAAGGTCATAATGAATCACTTAGAGATTACATAATTAAATTCAGTAAAGAATCCTTAGAAATCCCTAACTTAGATATTGCTACAGCTCTAGAAGCCTTTAAAATGGGTTTGCTTAGGGATTCAATGTTCTATGATGATCTTGTCATGACCCCTTGTAGGAACTTAGATGAGGAAAGAAACAGGGCCCTTAGGTTCATCCGTTTAGAGGATGACAAAAGGATCCACGAGAGATTGTCAGGATCCTCAAAGCAAGACAAATAAGGATCCTATCTCAAGGATAACTGATCCAAGCAATACTCCATGCATGACAACCAGAATGTGCATGCTGTGGAACAAGAGGAAGATGATGAGGATTATCCTCCTGTTTCTGAATATTGTTTTCCTGCTGATAATAATGAACTAATCCTTTCTATGCAGAGTTTAGGTGACAAGGTTAGGTGGCCAAGGAAGAATGACAAACCAACTGCCACCAAAGACGAATCGAAATGGTGTGCTTACCATGGGGATTCTAGTCATCTCACAGATGAGTGCATAGCATTAAGGAAGGAGATAGGTTATCTTTTGAGCAAAGGATACTTGAAGGAATTGCTCGGAAGGAAAAAGTCAAGGATCAAGTATCCTGAGAAAGTTCCTGAAAAAGCTCCTCCTCCACCATCCGATGCTTGAATCATCCATTTCATCTCTGGAGGTTCTCAGCAGCTAAGAGACGTGCAAAGGAAACAAAGATTGAGAATGGGGGCAGACCTGTTCGGACCTCCGTCCTTACCCAGCAGAAAGTGATATCATATGATGAGGATAACTGTGCGGACATTCAGGATCCTCATCACGACGGTGTAGCTATTACATTATTTATATCTAACCATTTTGTTCGCAGGATTCTCATTGATGGGAAAAGCTCAGTGAACATAATCCAGTTGAATGTCCTCAATAGAATGGACATCCTTGAATCCGATATTGTCCAAAGATCATCTGTCCTTGTGGGATTCAGTGGAGAGACAAAGATTACATTGGGGGACACCAAACTTCCTATCTACATAGAGGGAGTGAATTATGTTAAAAAAATTCTATGTTATTGATTGCTTATCTTGCTGTAATGTTATCTTTGGCAGGCCATGGATACACGATATGAAGGCAATCCCTCTCAACATATCATCAATGTGTCAAGGTCCCAACTCTATGAGATATGGTGAAGATAGAAAGTGATCAGCAGGAGGCAAAGAACTGTTACACTTCTTCAATGAAGCCAGCCTCTAAGGAGCAAGACATCATGGAGGCAAGAGAGCAAGACGTCAAGGATATTATGTTGAACCCAGAGGATCCTGAATCTAAAATTTTTATAGGATCTGGGATCCTAGATAGTATTGAGCAGGATTTAGTATCCTTCTTGGAAAAAAGAAAATCTACCTTCGCTTGGAAACATGAAGATATAACAGGAGAAAGTTTGCACTTGAAAGGAATGCCATTATCCAAGAAGAGGTAGACAAATTGCTCAAGACAAGTTTGAGTGGATTGATAAGCATGAAGCTGCACTTAAGGTTCTTAAGGATTATCTATCCTCAGCACCAGCTCTCCTGATGAAACCAGAAAATGGAGAATTGTTATCCTTATACTTAGCTATTTCAGCTAAAGCAGTAAGTGTGATCCTAGCTAAGGATCATGAAGGCTCTCAACATCCGGTATACTATGTAAGTAAAATTCTACTTGATGCTGAGGCCAGGTATTCTCATTTAGAGAAATTAATTCTTGCTTTAATTATGGCTTCGGCTAAACATAGACATTATTTACAAACTCACACCATTATTGTGAAAACTAACCTTTCTATCAAGAATGTTCTCAGGAAAACTGGAATGGCAGGTAGAATGGCAAAGTGGATAGTCAAGCTTAATGCATATGACATTAAGTATGAACCTAGGACTGTCATCAAGTCCAAAGCTTTAGCTGACTTTGTGCCTGATTTCAGTAGTGATCTACAAAGGGAAGCTGAATTAGAAGTTCAACAACTTGAGAAGACCAAGGATACTTAGACACTCCTCACGGATGGAGCTTCAGATGTTAAAGGAACTAGACAAAGCACATTACTAAAATCGCCACAGGGGGACATTATACCCCAATCTATTGCATGTGAATTCCAAACCACTAATCATGAGGCAGAGTATAAGGCCTTGATAGCAGGTTTGCAATTAGCTAACAATATGAGGATCAGGTATCTTCAAGTATATGTAGATTCTCTATTAATTACTAATCATTATAACAGTTCTTACACTGTCAAATGTGAAAAGCTAATCAAGTACTTAGAAATAGTCAGGAAACTGGCATATTCTTTTGCTTTTTTCAGTCTACCACAGGTACCCAGGGAAGAAAATGCAGAAGCTGACACTTTAACTAACCTTGGATCATTCCTAAAGATGCCAGAAGATGTGAAAAATACTCATCACCCATGTTTTAACTCCTGCAATTGAGGATCACGTAGCCATGGAGATAGTGGAGGATTCTGCAATCATACCTGGTGATCCTGCACAGCCGAATTCAGGATCCTGGATCCTTCCAATCCTAAGATATATACAACATGGAGAGATCCCTACAGGACAAAATCCTAAAGCTTTCAAAGTCAAGGAGACTGTGGAAACCACACTGGGGGCAGAGCACTATTCTTAAGGATCCTCAGAACAGGATACTATTGGCCTCCCATGAAGATGTATGTTGTGGAATACACAAAGAAATGTGATGCTTGTCAAAGACACAGTAATATTCTACACCAACCAACATAACATCTGCATCCTAAGAAGAAGCTTTTGCTCAAAGTCAGAAAAAAAGGAAATGGCCAGTTATCAACAAAGAATGGCTGGAGCATACAACAAGAATGTCAGGATTAGAAGATTTCAAGTTGGTGATTTTGTGCTAAGAAAAGCATTCCAGAACACTACAAATCCTTCTGATGGCAAGCTAGCACCAAAGTGGGAAGACCCCTATCTAATTGAAGCTGAATCAGGAAAGGGGGCATATCATTTGTTAACAATGGATGGTGATCTCCTACCAAGAGCTTGGAATGCTGTTCATCTCAAAAAATACTTGAAGTAAGAAGGATCAGGGATCCTCAGCGATACCGGTATTCTGATTAAGGATCCAGGATCCTCAAAGGATATATGATTCTACATTTGGTAACTGTTAGGGCAGGATTTTTAATGACATGTGATCCTTACATGATATCCTAACAGTGATCCTTGTTTCTGTGGCAGATAGTGATCGTCAGAAGAGCTCCAGGGTCAGGATCATGGATCATCCCAAGGATCCTCATACTAACAATTGTTCTCTTTGAATTTCATGTTGTTTTGCAGGAATTACGAGTTGGACCTGGTCTTGGCAACGTTATTAACGAATCTTCCACGCTAATTTCGCACATGCATAACCGGAAATAGACGTTGTGGAGAATATGGAAACCTAGCACAAATTACGGATAGTTTGTTAGGCTAAATTTACTTCTATTTCTAAAAGGGGTAACGAGCTAGTAGTTAGGTGACTTGCCTAAATTCAACCACACACACTTATATAAACTGCACTCTCGAGCATTTGGCAGAGGACGACACATTTCCTACACGCTCTAGCATACTACACCATAGTGATCCTTGTACCTAGCTCGTTACTATCCGAAGTTATAAAGATTCTTTATTATATTTGAACATGGTGATCGGTAGTTTCCATCACCCGAGGTTTTTTATGCCGGAGATCATTCATTGATCAAGGGCTTTTTCCTCGTATAAATCCTTGTGTCACTTGTGCAATTTACATTTAAGTGATCCTTATCTTTATTCATCATTTCAAGCATCATTCCCTGTTACAGAGAGTTTGGTTGCATTATCCTTGTGTGATTTTTGACCAAAACAGTTTGGCGCCCACCGTGGGGCAATGGGTGCTTCATTCATAAGAAAGTTTTCCGTTGGTGATCATTCCGGATCATTGCATATGAATACATGGCTTCATCGGTGAAGAATACCTCTACTGCGATGTCTGCAGTCAATTCATCTCTGGGCATTCCACCTTTGCCTCCACCACCAGCTGGATCTCAGAAAAATGCTGAGAAGAAACCAACTCCTATTTTCTCTAAACCTCCAAGTTCTTCTGCTTCCTATACTCCCACTACTAGTGACATATTTACTTTGATTTTGCAGATGAGAGATCATATACAGCAACAGGACAAGACCAATGACAGGATCCTCAAAGAAATCGGAGATCTCAAGAAACAAAAGAAAGCGGCAGAGGATCATTCTCCACTGGTGCCCAAATCTTTGAATTTTGACATTCCGGTGATTACTTCTCAGCCATCAGAGGTTCTAGATATTCAACATGTGGGTGGACCAAGAGGAGTGCACTTCGGTTCAGCAATAGTGACTCAGGCATCAGGTTCATATTTCCAGCCAGCAGGATCCTATCCTCAGCATATGGGATCTTTCATGAATTCAGGAGCCTACTCAGGAGCACAGCAGGTTCAAGGATCCTCCTTTGTTCCAGGATCATCCCAGGTTTAAGGATCCTCCTTTGTTCCAGGATCATCCCAGGTTCAAGGATCCTCCTTAGTTCCAGGATCATCCCAGATTCAAGGATCCTCCTTTGTTCCAGGATCATCCCAGGTTCAAGGATCCTCCTTTGTTCCAGGATCATCCCAGTTTCAGGGATCCTTCCAGATGTCAGGATCCTTGAAGAGTTTGTAAACAGGAAGTTCAGATGTCCATCAGGGATATTTTATTCCAATGCAGACCATTGCTTCCACTGGTTCCTCCATCATCCCAGAGTCCCAACAATTTGGATTCACATCCGGTGTTCTTAACTTGAACCCAATGGGAGGTAACACTTTTAATAATTCTCTTACCACTAACCATGGATTCATGCAGGATGCAGGTATCAACCATGCTATGGCCAAAGATGTAACACCCCGAAAATTTACGTCCAATAATGTATTGACACGTGTCATAGACTTTGCATATGCAAAAACAAACTTTAGAGGGACTAAAGTTGACAAACGGTGAAAACTATGGAACGTAAGGGTCCAAAGTGTCAACAATGGATAAATAGACTCTATAATAACCCTACATAATGTTTATGACCTTAAACGGATGGATCATGGATCATACGAAGCGGAAATTGCACAAAAGTGAGGAATTACAAACTATAGGGGCTAAAAGTGTCAACATGTTGAATTTATACCTCTGAGTGAACTTTTGGCAGACCCGAAGCTTTGTAATGCTAAAATATACTCACTAGAATATGTGGTAAAAATTTCATGAAGTTTCGTTATCGAATGAGAAAGTTATGGCCAAAACCGTACTTGAGGGGTTAAAAGCGTCAACGTCGAATTTCATGGCTTTTCGGGTGAGCGCAAAGTTATCCGAGGACATTACCATGTTGGTAAATGTCCCAAGGTTCTTAAAAACCAAGTTTGGGGGTTTACGAGTCAAAATAAATAGCCGAAACCTCGCGCGCAAAGACAGGGACCAAAGCTGCCATTTTTAATCAAAGTTTGGCAGCCCCAGGTGCAGAATTCGCGATCAGCTGCTGTTAAGTCCGAATTTTTGAGTGTTTGACAGCTAATATCACCTCCCTTATGCACCAATGGATGGACATGCAAGTATAGACACATGTAGACTCCTTACAACATCTGATTTCCTTTATAATTCAGATCAAAGCTCACATTTTGGGCACTTGAGTTAGAGAAACAAGAACATAGCAACTATCAAAATTTCACAAGGCTTCTCCAGGGATAATCTGATCGACAAGGTAGCCTCCAAGTGTTTTCTAGGCTTCATTAGGACCTTTGTGAGCATTCATATCATTCTATAATTCGTTCTAGCTTTGATTATTAGCAAAAAGTCAATCCGTTATTCATATAGTTTGACTTTTCGATTAAACGAGTTTGGCTCTGTCATTTCTCAAATTAAAACCACTTATAAGTTGGTATTTATGTGGGAAACAAACCCTCAAAAGGGCCTTCTCTGATTCCCACTCTAAGCATGCTATTTGTCGAGTCAAAGATGTTCTTAAAAAGTCAACAGAAATCGTTTTTGCGAAATATAGCATAAATGGTAATGTAGATAACATGCAATCAGTTTGATCATAAAAAATAACTTATAATGAATATAAGAATGTGTTTTATCATAATCAACTCGACAATCTTTAGTATAAACTCGGATCGGAACCGAAAGTCTTATAAAACGACTTTTTCGTAGACTATCGATTCGGATCCGTGCATGCATGTTTGAGATCTGTATTAGAGTGTATTTTTGACCATTTTTATTTATGTATAACTTTCTGGAATTTTTACATCTTGAGTCTATGCTTAACCGATTCATATGCGTGTTTCCGATTATGCTTAAAAGTTGACTATTTTGCCCTTTTTGATATAAAACGTGATTTTTGGAAAAGTGAAAGAGTAGAAATCTTTATTATTAATTTATAAACTTGCACCGAAAATTTGAGATCAGTTGGTGGTCCAGATTTTGAGTTATGGCCGATAGCGTAAAACTATATCTTTATGTTAAATAAACGGCGCATTTAGCGTATAACCTATTTCAGGCCACTTTTCGATATAAAACTTTTTACCCACTGATGTTATATAATATTCTGGGATTTTTGAAGATTTTTATTTAATTGTTGGCTGATCGGATCATACGTCGCTAAGTCGATTCGGTTAATGCCGGTTTTGACCGTTTAAGCCATAAAATGAGTTTTATACATTCTTTTGACCCCAAACCTTTTTCTACTGATTTTATTTGTTAAATAAATTATTTTGGGCATTCTGGAAATATAAAAGTCTCAGCTTTCTTTTAAAAACCCGGAAACGGCTCTAAATCGCATTTTTTGCGTTTTTAGCGCATTGTAAGCGTTATACTCATATTAAACATATAAGACTCATACCTACTGATGTATTTAGCATATTTTCATATAATAACAGTAAGTATAAGATTTTGAACTCAGATTTCCAGTTTTGACGTTTTTCGCCCTTGTGAAATTACTAAAATACCCCTACGGTGCATAGTTTGATTTTAAATGATAAGTTTTGTCTACGGGTCATACCCTACTGTTATAACATGACAAATTAAGTATATTTACTGTATAATTCAGACCCGTAACTCAGATTTCCAAATTGACTCTTTTATAATCTTTTAAATGACCAAAATGCCCTTATGAGGCGTAAATTGAGTTTAAATCCATTCGGGGCATAATAGAACATAACTTGCTGATATTATATCATATTTAAAGCATATTATCTCAGGGAACTTGCATATGACTCTTTTGATTACCTGTAACGCCCTTTTAGCGTTCGGTTCGGTTTATGTAACTAGTTTGCATAAATTGACCGAAACGGGTCAAACGTTATCATTTTTATCTCAAAATCCAGAATGTATTTAGTATACCCATATTATACAAGTATTCAAACTTGTCGGGTCTAAATCACATTTTATCCGGTCTTTCGCTTAATCGTGCGCTTGAACCGTATCGTCCTTAAAACTAACCGGTCTAAGCTTAGGCTTAAATAAAGACCCGTTAGGAATCTAATAGGTTATTATAAACCTCTGTTCCAGAATAGGAGAACCAGTAAAAGCTATCTGTACTTGCTTGGTGGTATACGGCTGAGATTGAATTTATATTTAGCTCAGGTAAATACATTTTGACTTATTTTCCCTATACGGGCTTGGGGTACGGTATATAGAATACCGCTTGATCGAGCGTTCAAATCTTGCACCCCTGGGTATGCAATTGGAATAGTTTGTCCGACTCGTTTAAACAGTCTTGTTTTACTTTAAGCATTTGGGGGGTTATTGACCGTGTCCCGGATATCCTTGGCATTATCTTACGAGATGGCCACGACTAGAGCACGGGGTGTAGGCGTACACCCGTCGTGTATAACTCTTTAATGTGGTGTGTCTACTAATCTTTAACCCGGACAGAAGATCCCGGGCTACCAAACGTACGAGTAGCATGTAATTCGTTCACAAGTTTATACTGCATAATTATCCCGAGTTATAAAAATGTTTTTGCCATATGCATTTAAATAAATTTTCAATCATTTTCAAAATGAGTCAGTTAACTTGTATTTACCAGTGTAAACTGACGTATTTTCCCAAAAGGTTAAGTGCAGGTACTACACGTACTAGGTTGGCTGTCTCCTAGAGCGTCCACAATAGTCTCGCAAGCTCGGACGACAATAACTGTTGAACAATTATCTTATTTTATTTGATCCGCCTGTGGATCCGTTTCAACTACATATGATATTTATTATTACATTTTATTTAAAGTTGAAATGAATCTATTCTGCTTCCGTTGTGCATTATTATATTGTGTTGTTTGTCTATGATGACGCCAACCACGTCACCTTACCCCACACCGGGCCCACCAGTGACACGTGGAGATCGGGGTGTGACAGGTTGGTATCAGAGCCAACGCTAAGTGAATTAAACACTATCCTAATGTGTTTAATCTCAGTGACACGATTGCACATACTTGAGTCTAGACTTAACATAGGAATACTCCCGATTCTAATCTGGAATTTATTGCTTCCAATTATTTTATATATTGGATACGTCGCCAAGCGAAGGAGCCGTAATAGGAGTTCTCCACACCCGGAGCCCCGAGATGCTGAGCTTCGTACCACGGCTAAAATGAAATGAACATCCAAGGAGAAAGCATTCAGAAATAAAATATCGAGGAAGAGACTCCTTTTACTGAAGATCGTTTCCTTAGAGGTCTTTATAACGGTATTTATCTTTTGGTCCCTTTGAGGACAACATTATTTCCTTTAAATTCCTTTTAGGACAATTCAGTATTTTTAAAATCATTGGAATACTTTATCAAAAATTTCTTTTATTCGATATATAAGAATATAATATATGAAATAAATTAAAGTAACATTCCTTTTTGCAAGATCTACCATTATTATAAGATGGCAAAATCTAAAAAGGGCCAAGACCTAGCTCAGGTGTCATTTAAGACAGAGCCAAGATGGTATCTCCATAATTAGATTCATATCCATAATTAACGTCTCAACTTAGGATTGATCCGCGTTATGTTAAAAAGAGAATCTTAGGGGTGAAACCTAGCCACGTGTCGTCGCAGACATGGCCAAGATGGTAGAACCTGTCAAAAAAGATTCCAAATTTATGTTAACATTTGAAAGTGTGTTAACATGCTGGGCAAATTGTGATGCAGTATAAATCACACAGGCCAAATTTGAAAATTGGGATTTATTAAAAATTCCCTGTAAGTAAAATAGCCATCCATTAAGGATGAAGTGCCTACGGGTAATAAATAACGTCCTCTGGGACTAAGAGACAGTAGAAGTCTGCAACTCACTGTCAAGAAGGGTAATGAACTGTAACTCAGACCCAAATACCTCGATTCTGTGGAAATCCTGGTTATAAATTAAACTTGTCTACGTGACTAGGCTTTTATGCCATAGTTATATTTTAAATAAATGTAGGATAATTATAATCCTGAATAAAATAAATATCATTCTTCTCCTGCCAGTATTTATATTAAAAAGAGTCTCAAAGGGTATAACCTAGCTTGAATGTCGTTAGGGACCTGGCTAAGATGGTAAGACCTGTTTAAAGAGATTCAGATCCTTATTAAACACTTGAAAACGTGTTAACACTCCCGACAACAGTGATACGATAAAATCACGATTGTCACCTTTATATTAGGAACTTCCAAACCCCTTAATTAGCCTATATGATCGATAGGAATCATGGCTAATAAACGTCGAACATGATGTACACATCTAAACATCCACCTGGGATGTATACCTACGGGCAAAGATGCATACATGAAAACGATAGTTATATTTCATAACTTCTTGTCAAGACAATGAATTATGAAATTTTCCGATCCAAAGGAATCATTGATTATGTTTTAAAATTTCCCTAGTGACAAGGCATCTGTGCCATCGAAAAGTCCTATGGAACAAGCCGTTGTGCTATATAAGATGTCACTATGACATTGACAGTCATGACTTATGTCCCCTGTCTAGTAAGTATAAAGGATTTTATTCCATTTAAACGCCAAGGATGGCTTATTTAAAAACCTAGGCAAAACATGATCAAATAAACTTAATACTATCTATTGGCCTATATGGTTTGTTGCACCATGGCTATTTAAATTATCAAGTTCGACAATTCCCTATAACTAAGTAAGCTATTACTTCTTGGTTTGTAGCCTTCGAAGCATCATCATGGCCGACCCCTCTGAAACTCCCAATCATCCAATTAATCAGAATAATGATGCAAGACTGAATTTATCGGGGACCGAGTTACAGACTATGATAGATACGGCCGTAAACAACGCTGTGGACCGTGCGTTGAAGGAACACAAGCGAAAGTCCAATAACACCCCGAGTAAGGGTTGTAAAAAGGGTAAGGCCAGTTCAAACTATAGCCAGTTCAAGCCAAAGGAGGCAAAACCCAAGTGTAAAACCTGCAAAAGAAGACATTGGGGGCAGTGTCGATTAAACCAAAAGATAAAGCAATGTGGCATCTGTAAAAGAGCTGGCCACCAGTCCCACGAATGTAGGGACATGAAGGATGCAAAATGTTTCAGCTGTGGTGAAAAGGGGCACATCAGTACTAATTGCCCTAAGGCTGCCAAGAAAGGAGCAGCTAGGTCTGGAAAGGACTCGAAAGACAACCGGTAGTTAGATAAAAAGCCCAAATGCAAAACCTGTAGGAAAAACCACCTCGGGAAATGCAGATTTGAATCCCGGCCTTTACTCTGTGGAATTTGCAAGTCCAAGGAGCATAAGACCTTGGATTGCAAGAAGTTTAGAGACGCAACCTGCTACGGTTGCAAAGAAATAGGGCACATCAAAACTAACTGCCCGAATAAAACCGAGAAGCCTGGAAAGACTAAGAAGAACAACGCTGGAAACTCTCAAATGGATGCTCAAGAAGCTAATCAGGATGCCAATATCGCAACAGGTAATTCCTTTATCAATAACGCTCATGCTAGAGTAATACTTAATTGAGGTTCAGATAAGTCTTTCATAGACAATGGATTTTATAAATCTTTGAATCTGCCTGTTAAAAAACTCTAAGCGTTAAGTATAAAGTAGGATTGGCCAATGGTACCCCAGAAACTGTTTCAAATATCAGATGGATATATCCGTTAGGAACCATCCTTATCCTCTATCCTTGTTTCCGCAGTATAGGAACTCGGCATAATAATAGTAATGGATTAGTAATCCTGTAACCAAATCTATAGTCAAGGTAATGAGAAGCAAGTAGTTATCAAGAGTTTTATATTAAGCCCTTGGCAATTCAAGGAAGACTCATGGTAAGGACTGCCTGAGCACTTGTTGAATCTGGTATTTAATACCAAAGCTTCGAGTAGGGAAAACTCGTATAAGGCAAACAACGGTCGCAATGCTAGAGATGCGACAAATGTTATCGGTGCATCGAGAGTAAACCTCAATATCAAGGGAGTTAATCTCCAAATCGGTAATTAACGCAGCCATTGGAAAGGCTGGGAGAAGAGCCATGAAAAGGATCGAGGAACTGAATGTTGTTTGCTGTTTGCTCTAAAACACATGTCGCTGCTCATGAGAAGAACTTTATTCGCGCTTCAAATGCGAAGAATGAACTCAGCAAAACCATAAATGGCAAGGAGCCCATTCTTTTTGGATGTATTTAAAAGTACTTCGTCTCGGGGAAGTCCAGAGACTTCAATGAGTAAAAAGGGGCCATCGATTGCAGGAAATTAATTGATGAAGTAGAAACCATTAGGTGCATCAGTGGTTAAGTTGAAAAGAACACTGTAATGTATGCATCACAGCCGTTCGATGGTAATACCCTTAATTAATAAGGACATTAATGAAGTCCACAAGAAAGATTCTCTTATACACTATGGGATGGGCCAAGTGTTAAGGACCTTATTAGAGATATCTATTATTCGCATCGAAATGGAAAAAGATGGAATGAGAATTTTCTGACTCTCACCACAAAAGTTTAGACTGTCGACAGTAGGTCGCGGATCGTAATTCATTGGCTGAGATAGTACCCTATTCCAATTACCCAAAGCCTAAGCTTAATGCAATAGTTATTTGTGGTTAGCACCGGCGATAAGAGGGCACATTAAGGTTCAAAGCCTGCTTGTCATAAATCCATTATGGATCTACCTCAGCTACTCGCGTTATATAGATTTAGAAATAACCAGTCAAAGCTAAGACTGCCCCAAAATTGTTAAAGATTCTGCAGCTGAGTTTGAAAGGATTAAGAATAGAGGCGTTTAACCCTCCCGATTAATGATTAGAGGCAGTTCGCATTAATAATGATATTAGACCAATCCCCTATTGTGATTTTTAGTACTGAGAAATTTCGTTTGGGTTCAGGTGCGGATAAGTTTCTCATAAAACCATAAGCTTAGTAGACTTTTAGAGAATATTCCGTAAGAACCCCAGATATTAAGTGTAAGGTAAAACTTACAAGCAAGATCGTAAGAACCATTTCTTCTGTTCCCATCAGAAACCTTCAGCCGTAAAATTTTTGAAGTATCTTCTCTATGGAGGAAGTGCGTCGGCATATACAGTTGATATCTCTTTAATCTCAATCGATTACGAACACCAGACGGTATGATAAAAACGCCATATGGGGATTTGTGTATCTTAATATGTCCCATAGATTGCTTCCATGCCTGATCAGTATGGAGGTTTAATGCATGGGACCACAAAGATGTTCGGATGGTCATATGGTACTAAAGTCAACTAATGGTATTCAAAGAAGATACCCAGAATGGAAGTTTTCATGCAAATGTTCCCGATTAAGGAAATTCGTGGACTTATAACATAAATGTGTCATTTATATGACTCGAGCGATGAGGGATGAACTGGAGTCTGAGATTCGGAAAATCTCTGTAATCTCCTTGTATCTTGATTATCTTCTTCTAAGATTACCCTGTTTACCTCTTGAGAGGCAAGTAGAGTTAAGATTTATATCCCATTTAGGGTTGTTCTATTATGAAACCTTCAAGGTAGCTAGTGCCATCATTGGATAATTCGAAACCCAATTAAGTAAGTTTTAAAATAAAGGATTCATATAGCCTAACTCGATATCCTGAAGAAATCAGTATCGTTAATTAAGAAAGACGGTTCATTTTGCTTATGCATGAAATACCGCAACCCCAAATAGGCAACAATTAAGAATTTCCATCAGCTGCCCAGGATCGTCGACTGTTCGACTAACTGTGAGAATTAACTATCCCTTAGGATTAGTCTTAAGTAATGGTTGGAATAACCATTTCACAATTAAGATAAGCTTTTCTATAATAATTGATGTATAAGTATCAAGGCTACTCCTTTGGGGACCTTGCTTAGATGGAATGTTGATTATCTATTGTAAATAGAAGATTGGTAAGTCCAATCATCCGGTCTGATAGTTACCTTGGAAACAACGAATAAGATCAGGCAAATCCATGATCATCTGTAAGATTGCCAGTTTTGGCAGAAAAATCGAAGAGTTATGAAAATAGCAACCCTCCTAAGTCCTTGTTAAGAAATAAGGTTCATCAAAGACATCACTCTGGAAGGGTGTGCCAAATTAATAAGTATCAGGCTAGTTAAACCCTGATTATATATATAAAAATCATTCGAAGGAATCGAATGTATCATAGATCATATAACTTATGAGCTAAAAGCCTATTTAAGGAGCTCAGAGGAGCTCGCAATGTATTGCACCCTAAGGATTAAGGGATATGTTTCGCCAATAAGCCAAAAGGCACTATCACATAACGGTTGGAAGACTTGTGATATTATGATAAACCCGTATCAAATGCGGATCCAAGGCGCAAAGATTTTCACGTCGAAGTAGGTGGAAAAGTGTTACTTAAGGTATCGCCCTGGAAGGGGGTAATGCGATTTGGTAAGAAAGGCAAGCTAAGCCCGAGAAACAAAGGACCTTTCGAGATTGTCGAACGTGTCGGGTCAGTCGCTTATAAGTTAAACTTGCCTGAAGAGCTTTGCGCTATTCATAATGTGTTCCACATCTGTAATTTGAAGAAGTGTTTCGCGGACGAATCACTGGTTATACCGCATACAGATATACACATAGATGAGAGTTTGAAATTCGTGGAAAAACCTTTGTCGATTGAGGATCGACAGGTGAAGAAGCTTCGAAGGAAGCATATACCTATTGTCAAGGTCAAATGGGATGCCCGTAGAGGTCCCGAATATACGTGGGAAGTAGAATCCACGATGAAAGAGAAATATCCTCATTTGTTTCAGTAAATCTCGAGGTCGAGATTTCTTTTAAGGGGGTGAGGATGTAACACCCTGAAAATTTACGTCCAATAATGTATTGACACGTGTCATAGACTTTGCATATGCAAAAACAAACTTTAGAGGGACTAAAGTTGACAAACGGTGAAAACTATGGAACGTAAGGGTCCAAAGTGTCAACAATGGATAAATAGACTCTATAATAACCCTACATAATGTTTATGACCTTAAACGGATGGATCATGGATCATACGAAGCGGAAATTGCACAAAAGTGAGGAATTACAAACTATAGGGGCTAAAAGTGTCAACATGTTGAATTTATACCTCTGAGTGAACTTTTGGCAGACCCGAAGCTTTGTAATGCTAAAATATACGCACTAGAATATGTGGTAAAAATTTCGTGAAGTTTCGTTATCGAATGAGAAAGTTATGGCCAAAACCGTACTTGAGGGGTTAAAAGCGTCAAGGTCGAATTTCATGGCTTTTCGGGTGAGCGCAAAGTTATCTGAGGACATTACCATGTTGGTAAATGTCCCAAGGTTCTTAAAAACCAAGTTTGGGGGTTTACGAGTCAAAATAAATAGCCGAAACCTCGCGCGCAAAGACAGGGACCAAAGCTGCCATTTTTAATCAAAGCTTGGCAGCCCCAGGTTGTGAATTCGCGATCAGCTGCTGTTAAGTCCGAATTTTTGAGTGTTTGACAGCTAATATCACCTCCCTTATGCACCAATGGATGGACATGCAAGTATAGACACATGTAGACTCCTTACAACATCTGATTTCCTTTATAATTCAGATCAAAGCTCACATTTTGGGCACTTGAGTTAGAGAAACAAGAACATAGCAACTATCAAAATTTCACAAGGCTTCTCCAGGGATAATCTGATTGACAAGGCAGCCTCCAAGTGTTTTCTAGGCTTCATTAGGACCTTTGTGAGCATTCATATCATTCTATAATTCGTTCTAGCTTTGATTATTAGCAAAAAGTCAATCCGTTATTCATATAGTTTGACTTTTCGATTAAACGAGTTTGGCTCTGTCATTTCTCAAATTGAAACCACTTATAAGTTGGTATTTATGTGGGAAACAAACCCTCAAAAGGGCATTCTCTGATTCCCACTCTAAGCATGCTATTTGTCGAGTCAAAGATGTTCTTAAAAAGTCAACAGAAATCGTTTTTGCGAAATATAGCATAAATGGTAATGTAGATAACATGCAATCAGTTTGATCATCAAAAATAACTTATAGTGAATATAAGAATGTGTTTTATCATAATCAACTCGACAATCTTTAGTATAAACTCGGATCGGAACCGAAAGTCTTATAAAACGACTTTTTCGTAGACTATCGATTCGGATCCGTGCATGCATGTTTGAGATCTGTATTAGAGTGTATTTTTGACCATTTTTATTTATGTATAACTTTCTGGAATTTTTACATCTTGAGTCTATGCTTAACCGATTCATATGCCTGTTTCCGATTATGCTTAAAAGTTGACTATTTTGCCCTTTTTGATATAAAACGTGATTTTTGGAAAAGTGAAAGAGTAGAAATCTTTATTATTAATTTATAAACTTGCACCGAAAATTTGAGATCAGTTGGTGGTCCAGTTTTTGAGTTATGGCCGATAGCGTAAAACTATATCTTTATGTTAAATAAACGGCGCATTTAGCGCATAACCTATTTCAGGCCACTTTTCGATATAAAACTTTTTACCCACTGATGTTATATAATATTCTGGGATTTTTGAAGATTTTTATTTAATTTTTGGCTGATCGGATCATACGTCGCTAAGTCGATTCGGTTAATGCCGGTTTTGACCGTTTAAGCCATAAAATGAGTTTTATACATTCTTTTGACCCCAAACCTTTTTCTACTGATTTTATTTGTTAAATAAATTATTTTGGGCATTCTGGAAATATAAAAATCTCAGCTTTCTTTTAAAAACCCGGAAACGGCTCTAAATCGCATTTTTAGCGTTTTTAGCGCATTGTAAGCGTTATACTCATATTAAACATATAAGACTCATACCTACTGATGTATTTAGCATATTTTCATATAATAACAGTAAGTATAAGATTTTGAACTCAGATTTCCAGTTTTGACGTTTTTAGCCCTTGTGAAATTACTAAAATACCCCTACGGTGCATAGTTTGATTTTAAATGATAAGTTTTATCTACGGGTCATACCCTACTGTTATAACATGAAAAATTAAGTATATTTACTGTATAATTCAGACCCGTAACTCAGATTTCCAAATTGACTCTTTTATAATCTTTTAAATGACCAAAATGCCCTTATGAGGTGTAAATTGAGTTTAAATCCATTCGGGGCATAATAGAACATAACTTGCTGATATTATATCATATTTAAAGCATATTATCTCAGGGAACTTGCATATGACTCTTTTGATTACCCGTAACGCCCTTTTAGCGTTCGGTTCGGTTTATGTAACTAGTTTGCATAAATTGACCGAAACGGGTCAAACGTTATCATTTTTATCTCAAAATCCAGAATGTATTTAGTATACCCATATTATACAAGTATTCAAACTTGTCGGGTCTAAATCACATTCTATCCGGTCTTTCGCTTAATCGTGCGCTTGAACCGTATCGTCCTTAAAACTAACTGGTCTAAGCTTAGGCTTAAATAAAGACCCTTTAGGAATCTAATAGGTTATTATAAACCTCTGTTCCAGAATAGGAGAACCAGTAAAAGCTATCTGTACTTGCTTGGTGGTATACGGCTGAGATTGAATTTATATTTAGCTCAGGTAAATACATTTTGACTTATTTTCCCTATACGGGCTTGGGGTACGGTATATAGAATACCGCTTGATCGAGCGTTCAAATCTTGCACCCCTGGGTATGCAATTGGAATAGTTTGTCCGACTCGTTTAAACAGTCTTGTTTTACTTTAAGCATTTGGGGGGTTATTGACCGTGTCCCGGATATCCTTGGCATTATCTTACGAGATGGCCATGACCAGAGCACGGGGTGTAGGCGTACACCCGTCGTGTATAACTCTTTAATGTGGTGTGTCTACTAATCTTTAACCCGGACAGAAGATCCCGGGCTACCAAACGTACGAGTAGCATGTAATTCGTTCACAAGTTTATACTTCATAATTATCCCAAGTTATAAAAATGTTTTATGCCATGTGCATTTAAATAAATTTTCAATCATTTTCAAAATGAGTCAGTTAACTTGTATTTACCAGTGTAAACTGACGTATTTTCCCAAAAGGTTAAGTGCAGGTACTACACGTACTAGGCTGGCTGTCTCCTAGAGCGTCCACAATAGTCTCGCAAGCTCGGACGACAATAACTGTTGAACAATTATCTTAATTTATTTGATCCGCCTGTGGATCCGTTTCAACTACATATGATATTTATTATTACATTATTTTTAAAGTTGAAATGAATCTATTCTGCTTCCGCTGTGCATTATTATATTGTGTTGTTTGTCTATGATGACGCCAACCACGTCACCTTACCCCACACCGGGCCCACCGGTGACACGTGGAGATCGGGGTGTGACAAAAGAGCTGCAAAAACTGAAGGATATGATATCAAGTGTTCCAGGGCTGGTCAAACCTATCCCGGAGATTGCAGATGGAAGCCATAAGATATCTCGTTTTGCACCACCAATTTGTGATGCTGAGATACCCAAAAGATTCCATATTCCAACTATGAAGCTGTATGATGGTTCAACGGATCCTGAGGAACACATAGCACAATACAGGGAGAAGATGGAGATCAATCCGATTCTAGAAAGGTTAAAGGAAGCGTGCCTATGCAAGGGATTTGGATCCACTCTTACTGGATCAGCTCTCAAATGGCTGCTAAGTCTTCCCCCTTACTCTATTACTTCATTTGCTAATCTAGTTAACTTATTCAATAATCAGTTTTCTTGTAGTAGAAAATTTGAACGATTGACTAGTGATTTATATAGGATAACTTAGGGTCATAATGAATCATTAAGGGATTATATAACCAAATTTAGTAAAGAATCCTTGGACATTCCCAACTTGGATATAGCCACGGCTGTTGAGGCCTTCAAAATGGGATTGCTTAGGGATTCATTGTTCTATGATGATCTTGTTATGACACCATGCAGGAACCTAGATGAAGTAAGGACTCGGGCACTCAGGTTCATCCGGCTAGAGGATGACAAGAGGATCCAGGAGAGACTAGCAGGATCCTCAAAACAAGAAAAGCAAGGATCCTCGTTCAAGAACAACAAATTCAAATCCTATAACAGAACTGACAACCAGAACGTGCATGCTGTTGACCAAGAAGAGGATGATGAGGATTATCCTCCAATTTCTGAATATTGTTTTTCTGTTGATAACCATGAACTAATCCTTGCGATGCAGAATCTAGGAGAAAAAGCCAGATGGCCCAGAAAAAATGACAAACCGACCGCAATTAAAGACAAATCAAAGTGGTGTGCATACCATGAGGATTTTGGGCATTTAACAGAGGAATGCATCGCATTGAGAAAGGAAATTGGATATTTGTTGAGCAAGGGGCATTTAAAAGAATTGCTAGGAAGAAAAAAGTCAAGGACTCAGGATCCTGAAAGGATCCCTGAAAAAGCTCCAGCCCCTCCGGTAGATGCACAAGTGATAAACTTTATTTCTGGAGGATCAGACATCTGTGGTACATCCTTCTCAGCAGCTAAAAGGCATGCAAAGGAAGCTAAAATGGATAATGGAGAAAGACCTATTCGAACATCGAGTGTCTCGGAAGGAAAAGTCATAACCTTTGATGAGGAAGATCGCGTTGACATCCAGGATCCTCATCATGATAGTTTAGTTATTACTCTTTTCATTTCTAACCATTTTGTCCGCAGGATCCTTATTGATGGAGGAAGCTCAGTAAACATTATCCAGCTAGATGTTCTGAAGAAAATGGGTATCCCTGAATCAGATATCACACCAAGATCCTCCGTGCTTGTGGGATTTAGTGGCGAAACTAAGAGAACCCTTGGGGACATCAAACTCCCAATTTATGTGGAAGGATTACATAATTATCAAAAATTTTGTGTTATTGACTGTTTATCTTGTTGTAATGTTATCCTTGGCAGGCCCTGGATACACGATATGAAGGCAGTCCCATCCACCTACCATCAATGTGTGAAGCTCCCTAGCCCTTGGGGAATAGTCAAGATCGATAGTGATCAGCAGGAGGCTAAGGATTGTTATACTTCATCAATGAAACCAGCCTCGAAATCAAGGGAGCAATAGCAATTAAAGTATCCTCCAAGGGATGTCTTGGAGGCAAGAGAGCAGGATGTGGTCGAAATCCTCATGGATCCTGATGATCCTGAATCCAAAATCTATATCGGATCAGGGATCCTTGGCAAGATGAAAGAAGACCTTGTATCCTTCCTCAGAAGAAGAAAGTCTACCTTTGCATGGAAACATGAGGATATGACAGGTATATCTAAGGATATTATCACTCATAAACTTGGCATTGACAGGTCATTCAAACCAATCCATCAAAAAAGGAGGAAGTTTGCACCAGAAAGAAATGTCATTATCCAGGAAGAGGTAGACAGATTGCTACGAACAGGTATGATTAGAGAAGTAAAGTATCCAAGATGGCTGGCCAATGTGGTTATTGTTCAAAAGAAAAATGGAAAGTGGAGGGTATGTGTCGATTTCACTGATTTAAATAAGGCATGTCCCAAGGATCCTTTCCCATTACCCCACATTGACTCCATGGTGGATGCAACAGCGGGTCATGAACTGTTAACTTTTATGGATGCTTCATCTGGATTCCAACAAATTCAGATGGAACCATCTGACCAAGAGGATACGACTTTTATGACCCCAACCGGTTTATATTGTTATATTGCTATGCCGTTTGGATTAAGGAATGCAGGTGCAACATATCAAAGGCTGGTGAATATGATGTTCAAGGATCAGATTGGACAGACTATGGAAGTGTACATAGATGATATGGTGGTGAAATCCATAAAAGCTGAGGATCACCTAAGAGACTTGGAGGAAGCATTTGATATCCTTGACAGATATAACATGAAGCTTAATCCTTCAAAATGTCACTTTGGTGTTAAAGCAGGTAAATTCTTAGGATATATGGTAACCAAAAGAGGCATTGAAGCAAGCCCGGAACAAATTAAAGCATTGGTGAATATCAAATCTCCTGCCAACGCTAAGGATGTGCAAAGGCTAACAGGCAGGATAGTAGCTTTAAACAGATTTATATCCAAATCCTCAGAGAAGTGTAAAGATTTCTATGATATCCTAAGGCAGAACAAGAAATTTGAGTGGACTGAGAAGCATGAGAGTGCTTTACGAGCCCTCAAAGAATACCTATCCTCAGCTCCAGCATTGATGAAACCAGAAAAGGGAGATGTGTTATCCTAATATCTTGCGGTATCCTCAAAAGCAGTAAGTGCAGTCCTTGTTAAGGATCATGAAGGTACACAATATCATGTCTATTATGTAAGTAAGAGTTTACTTGATGTTGAATCTAGGTATTCACACCTTGAAAAACTTATTCTTGCATTAATTATGGCATCTACTAAGTTAAGACATTATTTTGAAACTCATGTTATTGTTGTTAAAACTAATTTTCCAATTAAGAATGTCCTCAGGAAACCAGAGATGTCCGGAAGGATGGCTAAGTGGGCAGTAAAGCTTAGTGACTATGATATAAGATATGAGCCTAGAACAGCCATCAAATCCCAAGCATTAGTAGACTTTGTGGCTGATTTCAGTAGTGATTTACAAAAGGAAGCCGAATTGGAAGTCCAGTAGCTGGAGGAGACCAAGGATCCTTGGATACTACATACTGATGGATCCTCAAATGTCAAAGGCACGGGGCTTGGTATACTACTAAAATCGCCACAGGGGGACATAATATCCCACTCCATAGCTTGTGAGTTCCAAGCCACTAACAATGAGGCTGAATATGAAGCCTTGATTGCTGGTTTGCAGATTGCTAAGCGTATGGGGATCAGGTATCTTGAGGTATACGTGGATTCATTGTTAATCACTAATCACTTTAATGCCAAGGGAAGAAAATACAGAAGCTGATGCATTGGCTAATCTAGGATCATCTTTGAAGATCCCAGAGGATATAAGTATCCCCATTATCCATATCCTGGCTCCTGCTATTGAAAATCAAGTGGCCATGGAAATAGAAGAGGATTCTGCAATGATCCTTAGTGAGGATACTCAATCTTGTTCAGGATCATGGATCTCACCAATCATGAGATACTTACAACACGGAGAGATCCCTATGGGAGAAAACCCTAGGGCTTTCAGAATTAAGGTATCTCAATTCACAATCTTAAATAATATGTTGTATAAGCGATCTCTTGTAGGACCATATTTAAGATGTATCGAGGATCCTGAAGTTCAAGAAGTTTTAAAAGCCTTCCATGAAGGAGATTGTGGAAACCACACTGGGGGCAGGGCATTGTTCTCAAGGATCTTAAGGACAGGATACTACTGGCCAACTATGAAAAGGGATGCTGTGGAGTATGCTAAGAAGTGTGATCCTTGTCAAAGACACAGCAATATCCTTCATCAGCCGGCTGAATTTCTACATCCTATATCCTCCTCTTGGCCATTTATGAGATGGGGGATGGATATAGTTGGCAAGCTCCCTAAGGCACCTGGTGGAAAAGTGTTCATGCTTGTTATGACTGATTACTTCTCCAAGTGGATAGAGGCTGAAGCTTTTGCCCAAGTCAGAGAGAAGGAAATTATATCCTTTATTAAGAGAAATATTATAACTAGATTTGGCATTCCTTCTGAAATTATATGTGATAATGGTTCCCAATTTATTGGGGGCAGAACTACTAACTTTTGTGACAGCTGGGGGATTAAGATGATAACATCAACACCAGTCCACCCACAAGCTAATGGTCAAGCAGAATCATCCAACAAGATCATCATCAACAATTTGAAGAAGAAACTTGGATCCAAGAAGGGGAAATGGGCAGAAGAATTACCTTATGTGCTTTGGGCTGATAGGACAACCCCCAAGAATGCTACTGGTCAAACACCATTCTCTTTGGTATTTGGGGCAGAATCACTGATCCCAACAGAAATGGTGGTTCCAACTGCTAGAACAAGTACCCGTGATCCTGAGGAAAATGATGAGAACCTGGTTCAAGACTTGGATACTATTGAGGAAATCAGGGATTTGGCTAGGATAAGGATGGCTAGCTACCAACAAAGAATGGCTGGTGCTTACAACAAAAAATGTCAGGATAAGGAAATTCCAAGTTGGGGATATGGTATTGAGAAAAGCATTCCAGAATACCACCAATCCTGCTGATGGAAAATTGGCACCAAAATGGTAAGGCCCTTATTTGATTGAAGCTGAAGCAGGAAAGGGGGCATATAGATTGCTAACCATGGAAGGTGATTTGCTACCAAGAGCCTGGAATGCTGTCCACTTGAAGAAATATTTCATGTGAGCAGGATCCTCCTGGCACATATGATCCTTACATTAGAGGTATCCTTGAAGGATCCTTAAGGTGTCAATGATCCTTACTCTGGTAATATCCTAATCTTGAACTATTTCATTTTCTTATTTGCTTATTTAAGGATAAGGATTATTGTTAGGGCAGGATTTTAATGACCTGTGATCCTTACATGATATCCTAACGAGTGATCCTTGTTTCTTTGGCAGATAGTGATCCTCAGAAGAGCTTCAGGATCAGGATCATGGATCATCCTAAGGATCCTCATACTAACGATTGTTCTCTTTGAATTTAATGTTTTGCAGGGATTACGAGTTGGACCTGGTCTTGGCAACGTTATTAAGGAATCTTTCACGTAAATCTCGCACATACATCACCGGAAATAGACGTTGTGGAGAATATGGAAACTTAGCACAAATTACGGGCAATTAGTTAGGCTAAATTTACTTCTATTTCTAAAGGGGTAACGAGCTAGTAGTTAGGTGACTTGCCTAAAATTCAACCACACACGCTTATATAAATGGCACTCTACAGCATTCGGAAGACACAACACATTTGTCACGCGCTCTAGCATACCTTACTATAGTGATCCTTGTACCTAGCTCGTTACCATCAAAGTTGTAAACATTGTTTGTTATATTGAAGTTTGGTGATCGGTAGTTTCCATCACCCGAGGTTTTTTATGCCGGAGATCATTCATTGATCAAGGGCTTTTTCCTCGTATAAATCCTTGTGTCACTTGTGCAATTTTCATTTAAGTGATCCTTATCTTTGTTCATCAAACCAAGCATCATTCCCCGTTTACAAAGAGTTCGATTGCATAATCCTTGTGTGATTTTTTGACCAAAACAGTTTGGCGCCCACCGTGGGGCAATTGGTGCTTCATTCATAAGAAAGTTTTTCTATCAGTAATCATTCCGGAGCGTTGCATGGCTTCATCGTTGAAGAATACCTCCACAGCGATGTCTGCAGTCAACTCATCTCAGGGCACTCCACCTTTGCCGCCACCACCAGCTGGATCTCAGAAAAATGCTGAGAAGAGACCAACTCCTATCTTCTCTAAACCTTCATCTTCTTCTGCTCTAACTTCTTCTGCTCCCAGTACTAGTGATATATTTACTTTGATTTTGCAGATGAGGGATCGTATGCAGCAGCAGGATGAAACTAATGACAGGATCCTCAAGGAAATCGGAGATCTCAAAAGACAAAAGAAAATGACAGAGGATCATTCCCCACTGATGCCCAAATCTTTGAATTTTGATACTCCGATGATTACTTCTCAGCCATCAGAGATCCCAGACATTCAACATGTGGGTGGATCAAGAGGAGTACATTTCGGCTCATCAACAGTGACTCAGGCATCAGGATCATATTTCCAGCCGGCAGGATCCTATACTCAGCATATGGGATCCTTCATGAATTCAGGAGCCTACTCAGGAGCGCAGCAATTTCAAGGATCCTCCTTTATTCCAGGATCATCCCAGGTTCAAGGTTCCTCCTTTGTTCCAGGATTATCCCAGGGTCAAGGATCCTTTCTCATCCTAGGATCATCCCAGTTTCAAGGATCCCTCCAGATACCAGGATCCTCGAAGAGTTTGCAGACAGGAAGTTTAGATGTCCATCAAGGAGATTTTATTCCGATGCAGACCATTGCTTCCACTGGTCCCTCCATTATCCCAGAATCCCAGCAATACGGATTCACATCCAATGTTCCTAACTTGAACCCGATGGGAGGTAACACTTTTAATAATTCTCTTACCACTAACCATGGATTCATGCAGGATACAGGTATCAACCATGCTATGGCCAGAGAACTGCAGAAACTGAAGGATATGATTTCAAGTGTTCCAGGGGTAGTCAAACCTATCCCGGAGATTGCAGATGGAAGCCATAAGGTATCTCGTTTTGCACCACCAATTTGTGATGCTGAGATACCCAAAAGATTCCATATTCCTATTATGAAGCTGTATGATGGTACAACGGATCCTGAGGAACACATAGCACAATACAGGGAGAGGATGGAGATCAATCCAATTCCGGAAAGGTTAAAGGAAGCATGCCTATGCAAGGGATTTGGATCCACTCTTACTGGATCAGCTCTTAAATGGCTGCTAAGTCTTCCCCCTTACTCTATTACTTCGTTTGCTAATTTAGTTAACTTATTCAATAATCAATTTTCTTGTAGCAGAAAATTTGAACGATTGACTAGTGATTTATATAGGATAACTCAGGGTCATAATGAATCATTAAGGGATTATATAACCAAATTTAGTAAAGAATCCTTGGACATTCCCAACTTGGATGTGGCCACAGCTGTTGAGGCTTTCAAAATGGGATTGCTTAGGGATTCATTGTTCTATGATGATCTTGTTATGACACCATGCAGGAACCTAGACGAAGTAAGGACTCGGGCACTCAGATTCATCCGGCTAGAGGATGACAAGAGGATCCAGGAGAGACAAGTAGGATCCTCAAAACAAGAAAAGCAAGGATCCTCTTTCAAAAGCAACAAATTCAAATCCTACAATAGAACTGACAACCAGAACGTGCATGCTGTTGACCAAGAAGAGGATGATGAGGATTATCCTCCGATTTCTGAATACTGTTTTTCCGTTGATAACCATGAACTAATCCTTGCAATGCAGAATCTAGGAGAAAAAGCCAGATGGCCAAGAAAAAATGACAAACCAGCCGCAGCTAAAGACAAATCAAAATGGTGTGCATACCACGAGGATTTTAGGCATTTAACAGAAGAATGCATCGCGTTAAGAAAGGAAATTGGATATCTGTTGAGCAAGGGGCATTTAAAAGAGTTGTTGGGAAGAAAAAAGCAAAGGACTCAGGATCCTGAAAGGATCCCTGAAAAAGCTCCAGCCCCTCTGGCAGATGCACAAGTGATAAACTTTATTTCCGGAGGATCAGACATTTGTGGTACATCCTTTTCAGCAGCTAAGAGGCATGCAAAGGAAGCTAAAATGGATAATGGAGAAAGACCTATTCGAACATCAAGTGTCTCGGAAGGAAAAATCATAACCTTTGATGAGGATGATAGAATTAACATCCAGGATCCTCATCATGATAGTTTAGTTATTACTCTCTTTATTTCTAACCATTTTGTCCGCAGGATCCTTATTGACGGAGGAAGTTCGGTAAACATTATCCAACTTGATGTTCTGAAGAAAATGGGTATTCCTGAATCAGACATCACACCAAGATCCTCCGTGCTTGTGGGATTTAGTGGCGAAACTAAGAAAACCCTGGGGGATATCAAACTCCCAATTTACGTGGAAGGATTACATAATTATCAGAAATTTTGTGTTATTGACTGTTTGTCTTGTTGTAATGTTATCCTTGGCAGGCCCTGGATACATGATATGAAGGCAGTCCCATCCACCTACCATCAATTTGTGAAGCTCCCTAGCCCTTGGGGAATAATCAAGATCGATAGTGATCAACAGGAGGCTAAGGATTGTTACACCTCATCAATGAGACCAGCCTCGAGATCAAGGGAGCAATAGCAATTAAAGTACCCTCCAAGGGGTGTCTTGGAGGCAAGAGAGCAGGATGTGGACGAAATCCTCTTGGATCCTGATGATCCTGAATCCAAAATCTATATCGGATCAGGGATCCTTGGACAAATGAAAGAAGACATCGTATCCTTCCTCAAAAGAAGAAAATCTACCTTTGCATGGAAACATGAGGATATGATAGGTATCTCTAAGGATATTATCACTCATAAACTTGGCATTGACAGGTCAGTTAAACCAATCCATCAAAAAAGGAGGAAGTTTGCACCAGAAAGAAATGCCATTATCCAGGAAGAGGTAGAAAGATTACTACGAGCAGGTATGATTAGAGAAGTAAAGTATCCAAAATGGCTGGCCAATGTGGTTGTTGTTCAAAAGAAAAATGGAAAATGGAGGGTATGTGTTGATTTCACTGATTTGAATAAGGCATGTCCCAAGGATCCTTTCCCATTACCCCACATTGACTCCATGGTGGATGCAACGGCGGGTCATGAACTGTTGACCTTTATGGATGCATCATCTGGATTCCAACAAATTCAGATGGAACCATCTGACCAAGAGGATACGGCTTTTATGACCCCAACCGGTTTATATTGTTATATTGCTATGCCATTTGGATTAAGAAATGCAGGTGCAACATATCAAAGACTGGTGAATATGATGTTCAAGGATCAAATTGGACAAACTATGGAAGTGTATATAGACGATATGGTGGTAAAATCCAAAAAAGCTGAGGATCACCTAAGGGATTTGGAGGAAGCATTTGATATCCTTGATAGTTATAACATGAAGCTTAATCCTTCAAAATGTCACTTCGGTGTTAAAGCAGGCAAATTTTTAGGATATATGGTAACCCAGAGGGGCATTGAAGCAAGTCCAGAACAAATCAAAGCATTGGTGAATATCAAATCCCCTGCCAACGCTAAGGATGTGCAAAGGCTAACAGGCAGGATAGCAGCTCTAAATAGATTTATATCCAAATCCTCAGAAAGGTGTAAAGAGTTCTATGATATCCTAAGAAAGAACAAAAAATTCGAATGGACTGAAAAGCACGAGAATGCTTTACAAGCCCTCAAAGAATACATGTCATCAGCTCTAGCATTGATGAAACCAGAAAAAGGAGATGTGTTATCCTTATATCTTGCGGTATCCTCAAAAGCAGTAAGTGCAGTCCTTGTTAAGGATCATGAAGGTACACAATATCCTGTCTATTATGTAAGTAAGAGTTTACTTGATGGTGAATCCAGGTATTCACACCTTGAAAAACTTATTCTTGCACTAATTATGGCATCTACTAAACTAAGACATTATTTTGAAACCCATGTTATTGTTGTTAGAACTAATTTTCCAATTAAGAATGTCCTCAGGAAACCAGAGATGTCCGGAAGGATGACTAAGTGGGCAGTAAAGCTTAGTGCCCATGATATAAGATATGAGCCTAGAATAGCCATCAAATCTCAAGCATTAGCAGACTTTGTGGCTGATTTCAGTAATGATTTACAAAAGGAAGCCGAATTGGAAGTCCAGCAGCTGGATGAAACCAAGGATCCTTGGATACTACATACTGATGGATCCTCAAATGTTAAAGGCACGGGGCTTGGTATACTACTAAAATCGCCACAGGGGGACATAATACCCCACTCCATAGCTTGTGAGTTCCAAGCCACTAATAATGAGGCTGAATATGAAGCCTTAATCGCTGGTCTGCAAATTGCTAAGCATATGGGGATCAGGTATCTTGAGGTATACGTGGATTCATTGTTAATCACTAATCACTTTAATGGATCCTATGCTGTTAAAGGTGAAAAACTAACGAAATATTTAGAGATAGTCAAAGAATTGGCACTCTCCTTTGCTTTCTTTAGTTTGACACAGGTACCAAGGGAAGAAAATACAGAAGCTCATGCATTGGCCAATCTAGGATCATCTTTGAAGATCCCAGAGGATATAAGTATCCCCATCATCCGTATCCTGGCTCCTGCTATTGAAAACCAGGTGGCCATGGAAATAGAAGAGGATTCTGCAATGACCCCTAGTGAGGATACTCAATCTTGTTCAGGATCATGGATCTCACCAATCATGAGATACTTACAACACGGAGAGATTCCTATGGGAGAAAACCCTAGGGCTTTCAGAATTAAGGTATCTCAATTCACAATCTTAAATAATATGTTGTATAAGCGATCTCTTGCAGGACCATATTTAAGATGTATCGAGGATCCTGAAGTTCAAGAAGTTTTAAAAGATTTCCATGAAGGAGATTGTGGAAACCACACTGGGGGCAGGGCATTGTTCTCAAGGATCTTAAGGACAGGATACTACTGGCCAACTATGAAAAGGGATGTTGTGGAGTATGCTAAGAAGTGTGATCCTTGTCAAAGACACAGCAATATCCTTCATCAGCCGGCTGAATTTTTACATCCTATACCATCTTCTTGGCCATTCATGAGATGGGGGATGGATATAGTTGGCAAGCTCCCTAAGGCACCTGGTGGAAAAGTGTTCATGCTTGCTATGACTGACTACTTCTCCAAGTGGATAGAGGCTGAAGCTTTCGCCCAAGTCAGAGAAAAGGAAGTTATATCCTTTATTAAGAGGAATATTATAACTAGATTTGGCATTCCTTCTGAAATTGTATGTGATAATGGTTCCCAATTTATTGGGAGCAGAACTACTAACTTTTGTGACAGTTGGGGGATTAAGATGATAACATCAACACCAGTCCACCCACAAGCTAATGGTCAAGCAGAATCATCCAACAAGATCATCATCAACAATCTGAAGAAGAAACTTGGATCCAAGAAGGGGAAATGGGCAGAGGAATTGCCTTATGTGATTTGGGCTGACAGGACAACTCCCAAGAATGCCACTGGTCAAACACCCTTCTCTTTAGTGTTTGGGGCAGAATCAGGGATCCCAACAGAAATGGTGGTCCCAACTACTAGAACAAGTACCCATGATCCTGAGGAAAATGATCAGAACTTGGTTCAAGACTTGGATACTATTGAGGAAATCAGAGACTTGGCTAGGATAAGGATGGCTAGCTACCAACAAAGAATGGCTGGTGCTTATAACAAAAATGTCAGGATAAGGAAATTCCAAGTTGGGGATATGGTATTGAGAAAAGCATTCCAGAATACCACCAATCCTGCTGATGGGAAATTGGCACCAAAATGGGAAGGCCCTTATTTGATCGAAGCCGAAGCAGGAAATGGGGCATATAGGCTACTGACCATGGAGGGTAATTTGTTACCAAGAGCCTGGAATGCTGTCCACTTGAAGAAATATTTCATGTGAGCAGGATCCTTCTGGCACATATGATCCTTACATTAGAAGTATCCTTCAAGGATCCCTGAAGTATCGACGATCCTTACTCTGGTAATGTCCTAAGCTTGAACTCTTATTTACATATTTTCTTATTTAAGGATAAGGATCATGTATCCTTCATCCTTCTCTCACGAGATTTTGAGTTCTGATAGTCCAGGTATCCTTAGCATATTGTCGACAATCTTCAGAAGCAACTCAGATCCTAGGGTTCAACCCCAGTTGTTTGGGCTTGTCCCCAGTTATCCTTGGGCTTGTCCCCAGTTTTCGCCTGTAGCGCACGATGATCCTGGTATAGTTCACGTCTTTGGGACCAGTACTCGCTTTAGGGGCTGATAATTCCATCGTACTGGCTATACCTAGGATCCTACGTATAATGGTAGACGTACCATACATCCGTTCCTAAGGTTTCTAACGTTTTCACGTTAGCTAAGGTTTTGGCATTTTCATGTCACTAAGTTTGGATAGTCGCCAGTGAGGGCCATACTCCAGTTTACACACGATCCTTGGGCTTGTCCCCAGTTATCCTTCGGGCTTGTCCCCAGTGATCCTTTGGGCTTGTCCCCAGTTATCCTTTGGGCATGTCCCCAGTTACTAACTTATCTATGATATTGGCTTAGTCCCAAGTTATATTCTATTTTCAGGTTTTCAAAGATAAACAATTAAGGATCCTCAATCCTTATTATCCATTAAAGTTCTTCCTATGGTTATCCTGATTAAAGGTTAGGATCCCAACTTGGATTCTCAGGTATGATCCTTAACTATTTTGATTACATTCGTTATTTTGAATAACCCTTACACTTTGACAACTGAACCTATGATCCTTAAAATTAACTACTTTTTGGAAGTTTTCGACTATAGGATACTTGATCCTGGATCATATCCTAAATTTCTTAAACATAATTTGCTTAACCTTTCTTACTTATACAAGTATAAATCAAAACAATTGAAAGTTCAAAAGATATACAAGGATAACATCACAGGATAAGTCAAAAGTTAAAAGTTTTATTCATTAAATAATTAACCCCTTTTTAAAGTTGTCAAAATTGCCAACCCACGTTTCTACCAGCAAAACGCGGCCCGCCCACATGGGTTGGCAAAGGGTGTCCATTGTTCATGCGGTCATAGCAAGTGCAGGAAATTAAAGGCGGCAGGATCACAATGGCTTCATCCCCCAAACAGAGGATCCCTCCACCATTTGTAATCCTACCTATTGTTCACAGGATCCTAGATCCTCAACCCTAAACCTATTGTTCGAATACAGACCATAATTGTTTCAAAACATCACCACCAAACAAAAAAATTTGGCTCCGGCTAAGTCTCGAAATTTCCATCATTGCCCAATCCTGCAGCTCAATCCTTCGTTGCACCATCACCACCAGCTCCACTTGCCTCTCCACCCTGATCCTTGCCAATATCTCCACCCTCAAGCATCGGGATCTCCTCAGCCTCCTCATCATCCTCCAGTTCAGCCAGCCTAGCCTTCCAGCCTTCGACATCCCAGGTGCTCTTGTCAAAAGCAGGATCCTGAGCCTCCGTAGCCATCTGCAGCTGGATCTTGTACATAGCTATTGCAGCAGAGACCTTGGCATCCTGGGTGATCTCGTGCCTCTCATAGTCGAAGTTGATCAGCATCTTGGCGGCTTCCCCCTTGGTGGCCTGGAGCTCCTTCTGAAGATCGGCTATCTTGAGATCCTTCAACACCCCAACCTGTTGAAGGTCAGCAATCTGGTGATCCTGATCCTCAACATGGCCAACATATGTCTCTACCTCAGCGAATTTCTGCAAGGAAGACAAGGAATGACCTCAGAAATCAAGTGATCCTTAGACTAGCAGGATACACAAGCAGGACAGTGATCCTTACCTCGTTGATGTAATCCAGACACTGTTGGCGGAGCAAGGGCAGACCTTGCAAATCCTCAGAGGCCTTTCTCTTCTTGCTTCTTTTTCCCCTGATAGGTGCTTTAGGGGCTGAAGCAGTTGGGCTAGCAGCAGGAGTCTTCTTCCTTACGGATTTGACATTAGTAAGATCATCGATGCCGAACTTCAAAGCAGACTTAGAGGATTTTCCAGCGCCTGCACAACCAAAACAAGATAAGTATCTTAATTTTATTCGACTCTCATTATATAAATACTCCTTAAAAGAGGATACTTACTTGACATTGTGACAGAAGCAGAGGATACTTCCTGAGAATCCTGGGTGGTGACCTGGAAAGTTCTTGTTTTAGGATCAAGCTTCCTAAAGGCCAAAAGTCTCTCTTTTGCAGCAGGACTCAACTTAAGATTTGAAACGGATATAGCTGCACAATAAGGAAATAAAAGAATGTCAGTGATCCTTATGCTAAAGGATAAGTTCTACGGTGATCCTTCCAGGATCCTCTATCCTACCATGGGTAGCCCACTTCTTTGGCAGATCCCTCCCATCAGGGATGGTATCTCTCCTCACAAAAAAGAACCGCCGCTTCCAGTTCACGTCATTTTTGGTAACTTTGAGAACAGGGTGCTCTTCTCCAGCCTTTCGTTTGAACAAGTATCGGTGGGATCCAAAAGTTGTGAGATCATACATCTCAGCCAGCTCCGCCATACCCAGATCAATTCCTTCTTGTTCGATGATCCTTTCAAGGGTGTATAAAACCCTCCAAATCATCGGCAAAGCCTGGATATAGCAGATGCCGGTAAGAGAGAAAAAGGACTCGGTGAACTGAGGGAAAGGATATGAGTATCCTATCATGAAAGGAGTGACCGGGAAAGCAACCCAAGTCTCAGAGATATAATCACTCAGAGCGGTAGGGCTAAAAGATTTAAAGAGGGTGTTCGCTGGAAAACAATAACGGATCTTGTCAATTTGAGAATCAGTAAAACAACACCTCTCGGTGGGGGAATCCTTGATCATCCCTTGACCCTTCAAGGGGCTGTTATTCTTAGGATCCTTGCTGGGAGAGTTCCGGAGCAACATATTGAACGAAATAAGAAAAACAGAGCAAGCAAGAGAGAAGGTGAAGGGGAATACCTGTTCAATCCTCTGGTCGCGGTTATAAAGGGAAGAGTCCTTGAATTTAAATGCAAACGATCCTATCCCTATTTCTATTTATAATGATGATTTGTGCAGGGCTGTCACCTCCATGACGTCAGATCGCAAAGGATAGTTCATTCTTAACGGCTATATATCTGTTGAGTTAGTTATAGATAAGATCCGGCAAAATATAACTCGTTAATATTATATAATTACTCCTTATATTTTGGGGGCAATTGTTAGGGCAGGATTTTAATGACCTGTGATCCTTACATGATATCCTAACGAGTGATCCTTGTTTCTTTGGCAGATAGTGATCCTCAGAAGAGCTTCAGGATCAGGATCATGGATCATCCTAAGGATCCTCATACTAACGATTGTTCTCTTTGAATTTATGTTGTTTTGCAGGGATTACGAGTTGGACCTGGTCTTGGCAACGTTATTAAGGAATCTTTCACGTAAATCTCGCACATACATCACCGGAAATAGACGTTGTGGAGAATATGGAAACTTAGCACAAATTACGGGCAATTAGTTAGGCTAAATTTACTTCTATTTCTAAAGGGGTAACGAGCTAGTAGTTAGGTGACTTGCCTAAAATTCAACCACACACGCTTATATAAATGGCACTCTACAGCATTCGGAAGACACAACACATTTCTCACACGCTCTAGCATACGATACTATAGTGATCCTTGTACCTAGCTCGTTACCATCAAAGTTGTAAACATTGTTTGTTATATTGAAGTTTGGTGATCGGTAGTTTCCATCACCCGAGGTTTTTTATGCCGGAGATCATTCATTGATCAAGGGCTTTTTCCTCGTATAAATCCTTGTGTCACTTGTGCAATTTTCATTTAAGTGATCCTTATCTTTGTTCATCAAACCAAGCATCATTCCCCGTTTACAAAGAGTTTGGTTGCATAATCCTTGTGTGATTTTTTGACCAAAACAATCATGTATCCTTTATCCTTCTCTCACAAGATTTTGAGTTTTGATAGTCCAGGTATCCTTAGCATATTGTCGATAATATTCAGAAGCAATTCAGATCCTTGGGTTTAACCCCAGTTGTTTGGGCTTGTCCCCAGTTATCCTTGGGCTTGTCCCCAGTTTCGCCTCTAGCGCACGATGATCCTGGTATAGTTCAAGTCTTTGGGACCAGTACTCGCTTTAGGGGCTGATAATTCCATTGTACTGGTTATACCTAGGATCCTACGTATAATGGTAGACGTACCATACATCCGTTCCTAAGGTTTCTAACGTTTTCACGTTAGCTAAGGTTTTGGCATTATCATGTCACTAAGTTTGGATAGTCGCCAGTAAGGGCCATACTCCAGTTTACATACGATCCTTGGGCTTGTCCCCAGTTGTCCTTGGGGCGTGTCCCCAGTTATCCTTGGGCTTGTCCCCAGTTATCCTTGGGCTTGTCCCCAGTTATCCTTGGGCTTGTCCCCAGTTACTAACTCTTATCTTATATTGGCTTAGTCCCAAGTTATGCTCTATTTCAGGTCCTTGAAGTTAAACAACTAAGGATCCCTGATCCTTATTTCTCTCTAAGGTTTATCTTATAGTTATCCTGATTATGGTTAGGATCCTAACTTGGATCCTCAGGTATGATCCTTAACTATTTTTATCTTATTCATTGTTTATTTGAATAACCCTTATACTTTGACAACTGAACTTATGATCCTTAAAACATACACTACTTTTTGGGATTTTTTCGACTATAGGATATTTGATCATGGATCATATCCTAAATGCTTTCAATCTGAGTTATTCAAAGTAACTAATTTAATAAGTATACATCAAGACAATTAAAAATTAAAAGAACTTAAAGGATAACAACACAGGATAAGCGACAAAAGTTAAGATTTTATTTATTAAGCATAAAGACTAACCCTTCATAGGTTGTCAAAATTACCTACCCCGAGCATCTACCAGCAATACGTGGCCCGTCCGCTGGGGTAGGTAAAGGGTGTCCATGATAATAGGTTTCAAGTTGTGCAGGAAAGTAAAGGCGGCAGGATCACAATGGTTTCATCCCCCAAACAGAGGATCCCTCCACCATATGCAATCCTACCTATCGTCTGAAGGATCCTTGATCCTTAACCCTAAAACTATTGTTCATAAGTACAGACCATAAATTGTTCAAACAACCACCAAACAAACAAACAAAAAAATTGGGCTCCGGCTATGTCTAGAAATTTCCTTCATCGCCCAATCCTGCAGCTTAATCCTTCGCTGCATCATCACCACCAGCTCTACTTGCCTCACCACCCTGATCCTTGCCAATGCCTCCAGCCTCAAGTGTCAGGATCTCCTCAGCCTCTTCATCGTCCTCCAGTTCAGCCAGCCTTGCTTTCCAACCCTCCACATCCCAGGTGCTCTTGTCAAAAGCAGGATCCTGAGCTTCCATGGCCATTTGCAGCTGGATCTTGTACATTGCTATGGCGGCGAAAACCTTAGCATCCTGGGTGATCTCGTGCTTCTCATAGTCAAAGTTGATCAGCATCTTGGCAGCATCATTCTTGGTGGCCTGGAGCTCCTTCTCAAGATCAGCTATCTTGAGATCCTTCAATACAGCAACCTGTTGAAGATCAGCAATCTGGCGATCCTGATCCTCAACGTGGCCAACATATGTCTCAATCTCAGCAAATTTCTGCAAGGAAAACAAGGGATAACATCAGAACCAAGCGATCCTCAAAACGAGTAGGATATATAAGCTGGGACAGTGATCCTTACCTCATTAAAGTACTCTAGGAACTGGTGGCGGATCAAGGGAAGGCCTTGCAGATCCTCAGCCTCGGAGGTTTTTTCTCTTCTTGCCTCCCTTTCCTCTGAGGGGTGCTTTAGGGACCGAAGCAGTTGGGCTAGCAGCAGGAGTCTTCTTCTTAGAGGATCTGACGTTAGTGAGATCAGTGATGCTGAACTTCGAGGCAGATTTGGTGGATTTTCCAGCACCTTCACAACCAAAACAAGATAAGTATTTTAACTTAATTTGAATTTCAGTATATGATTACTCTTTAAATAAGGATACTTACTTGACATTGTGACAGAACCAGAGGATACTTCCTGAGAATCTTGGGTGGTAACCTTGAAAGTTCTTATTTCAGGATCAAGCCTCTTGAAGGCCAAGAGTCTCTCTTTTGCAGTAGGAGTCAACCTAAGATGTGAAACGGAGATAGCTGCACAACAAGAAAACAAAAGAACGTCAGTGATCCTTATACTAAAGGATAAGTTCTACGGTGATCCTTCCCAGGATCCTCTATCCTACCATGGGTAGCCCACTTCTTGGGTAAATCCTTCCCATCAGGGATAGTATCTCTCCTCACAAAAAAGAACCGCCGCTTCCAGTTAGTATCATTCTTGGTAGCCTTGAAGATCGGATGCTCCTCCCCAGGTCTACGTTTGAACAGATAACGATGGGAACCAAAGGTGGTCAGATCATACAGCTCACCTAACTCGGCCATGCCTAAGTCTATCCCCTCTTGCTCGATGATCCTCTCAAGGGTATACAAAACCCTCCAGATCATCGGCATGGCCTGAATGTAAGATATGCCGGTCAAGGAGAAGAAGGATTGGGTGAAGGCTGGAAAGGGATACGTGTAACCTATGGCAAACGGGGTCACAGGGAAAGCAACCCATGAATCAGAAATGTGATCGCTCAGGGCAGAAGGATCATGGGGTTCGAACACAGTATTTGCAGGAAAACAGCACCGAATCCTGTCAATTTGAGGATCAGTGAAGATACAACGTTCTTTAGCAGAGTCTGTAATGATCCCTTGACTCTTGAAGGGGCTTTCCTTCTGAAGACCCTTGGCAGGGGAATTCCGGAGCAACATTTTTGAACGAAATAGATACGAGAAGAAAACAGAGCAAGCAAGAAAGAAGATGAAGGGGAGAATACCTGTTCAAATCCTCTGAATGCGGTTATAAAGGGAGAAGTTCTTGATTTTAAATGCAAACGATCCTATCCCTATCTCTATTTATAATCATGATTTGTGCAGGGCTGTCACCTCCATGACGTCAGGATTGCAATGGATAGTTCGTTTACAACGGCTATATATCCATTGAATTAGTTACAGATAAGATCAGCAAAATATAACTCGTCAGTGTTTCACAATTACTCCTTATATTTTGGGGACAATTGTTAGGGCAGGATTTTTAATGACCTGTGATCCTTACATGATATCCTAACAGTGATCCTTGTTTCTGTGGCAGATAGTGATCCTCAGAAGAGCTCCAGGGTCAGGATCATGGATCATCCCAAGGATCCTCATACTAACAATTGTTATGTTTGAATTTCATGTTGTTTTGCAGGAATTACGAGTTGGACCTGGTCTTGGCAACGTTATTAAGGAATCTTCCACGCTAATTTCGCACATGCATAACCGGAAATAGACGTTGTGGAGAATATGGAAACCTAGCACAAATTACGGATAGTTTGTTAGGCTAAATTTACTTCTATTTCTAAAAGAGGTAACGAGCTAGTAGTTAGGTGACTTGCCTAAATTCAACCACACACACTTATATAAACTGCACTCTCGAGCATTTGGCAGAGGACGACACATTTCTTACACGCTCTAGCATACTACACCATAGTGATCCTTGTACCTAGCTCGTTACTATCCGAAGTTGTAAAGATTCTTTATTATATTTGAACTTGGTGATCGGTAGTTTCCATCACCCGAGGTTTTTTATGCCGGAGATCATTCATTGATCAAGGGCTTTTTCCTCGTATGTGCAATTTACATTTAAGTGATCCTTATCTTTATTCATCATTTCAAGCATCATTCCCCGTTACAGAGAGTTTGGTTGCATTATCCTTGTGTGATTTTTGACCAAAACAGTAACACATTACTTTCATTTTCATTTTCATTCATTTTATACTTATTACTTATCATAAGTTAAAGATGTTAATCAGTTAACATCTATTTTCACAAAGTTTAAGCTTTTACAGAGTTGTTATCATTTTACAGAAGATCAAAGTGGTTGGCCAACTCTCCAAAGTTTATGGGCTTGTCCCCAGTTTGGGCCTGTCCCCAGCTTCGCCAGTAGCGCACGATGATCCTGGTATAGTTCATGGCAGTGGGACCAGTACTCGCTTTAGGGGCTGATAATTCCATTGTACTGGCTGTACCCAGGATCCTACGTATAATGGTAGACGTACCATACATCCGTTCCTAAGGTTTCTAACATTTTCACGTTAGCTAAGGTTTCGGCATTTTCACGTCGCTCAAGTTTGGATAGTCGCCAGTGAGGGCCATACTCCAGTTTACACAAGTTATATGGGCTTGACCCCAGTTTACATCCGTTTATATGGGCTTGACCCCAATTTACATCCGTTTATTTGGGCTTGTCCCCAGTTTATTTGGGCTTGTCCCCAGTTTGTTGGGCTTGTCCCCAGTTACTAACTCATATCTTATATTGGCTTAGTCCCAAGTTGTATCCTATTTCAGGTTTTTGGAGACAAACGACCAAGGATCCTTGATCCTTACCTTCCATTAAGGTTTCTCTTATGGTTATCTTGTTTATAATGATAAAGGTTAGGATCCTAACTTGGATTCTCAGGTATGATCCTTAACTATTTTGATTTTATTCATTATTCATTTGAATAACCATTATACTTTGACAACTGAACTTATGATCCTTAAAATATATTACTTTTCGAAACTTTTCGACTATAGGATATTTGATCCTGGATCATATCCTAAAATTCTTAAACTAAATTTGTTTAACTTTTCTTATTCAAACAAATGTATACCACAACAATTGAAAACTAAAGGATACATAAGGATAGCAACACGGGAGATAGCCAAAAAGTTAAAGTTAATTTATTCACAAAACATTAAACCTTTTAAAGTTGTCAAAATTGCCAACCCACATTTCTACCAGCAAAACGTGGCCCGTCCACATGGGTTGGCAAAGGGTGCCCATTGTTTACGGGTCTTTGTAGTGCAGAAAATAAAAGACGGAAGGATAACGAGTGGCTTCATCCCCCAAACAGAGGATCCATCCACCACCCATTATCCTGCCTATTGTTCAAGGATCCATGATCCTTCACCCTAAAAACTACTGTCTAAAGTTATACAAGTTCTGATGATAAGGATCCTTGATCCTGGAAGCTTTACTTTTCATAGTTTGCTTATTCAGCAATAATTTACAAGGATATAGAATCCTAACTTGGATTCTCTGGTGTTAGGGGAGGATTTCTTAATGACCTGTGATCCTCAAGTGTTATCCTGTTTGGTGATCCTTACTTCTGTGACAGATAGTGATCCTCAGAAGTGTTTCAGGATCAGGATCATGGATCATCATAAGGATCCTTATACTAACGATTGTTCACTTTGAATTCGGTATTGTTTTGCAGGAGTACCGGCTTGGACTTGGTCATGGCGATATTCCTGGAGCATATTCCCTTCAATTCTGCACGTGCTTGGCCATTGTGAACGTTATGGAGAACGTGGGGAGAAGGCACGAAATGCGGACAGTTAGTTAGGCTATATATTTTCTATTTATAAAGGGGATGGCAAGCTACTTTTAGAACACTTGGCTATTTTTTGGCTACACACGCTCGTACAACTGCACTCACTAGCTCTCGGCAAAACACTTAGCAATTTTTATACATTTCTGCACGATACACTATAGTGATCCCAGTACCTAGCTCGCTATCATCCAAAGTTGTAAAAGAATTATTGTTTAATTTGAGTTGGTGATCGGTAGTTTCCATCACCCGAGGTTTTTTATGCCGGAGATCATTCATTGATCAAGGGCTTTTTCCTCATATAAATCTTTGTGTCACTTGTGCAATTCATTTCTGAGTGATCCTCATTGTTGTTTACCAATTCAAGCATCATACCCCGTAACAGAGAGTTTGGTTGCATTATCCTTGTCTGATATTTTACCAAAACAGTTTGGCGCCCACCGTGGGGCAATTGGTGCTTCATTCCTAAGAAATTCTTCTATTTGTGATCATTTCGGTTCATTGCATTCAAGCACATGGCTTTGACGTGATGTCGTGGTCACTATCAAATTTAATCCCCAAAACAACTATAGATAGTGGTAAGAGGGTATCGAACTCAGGGAGTATGTGGAAAGTGTGTCGATTGCATAGCTTTGCACTTAAACTACAATTAATCTAATTTGCAGAAAAATAAAGATCAATGGTTTGGATTGTTGTTTTAGAAAACTAAATTAAAAACTAATTTCAAATCAAACGTTGGTTGTAAAACAGATTAGGAGAGAACAATGACCATTTTAGGTTTCAGTTTCTTTAAACAATTGTGTGTAATTCCAACTAGAAAGAGTTACATAGACATAACTCGTGTATAGATAATTGAAGTGATAAAAGGGAACAAAGTACTCGGATTATATAAACGCGAGGTTGTTTCCCGATGACCAATTAATCAATAACCAACCCTAACCCTTCCCGTGATATCTCGATTGCCAACGGCACCAAGAACGTACGATTAAGACTAGAAATTGCAATATCGATTAACAAGTTACAAGCAATTAAACATACACCATGATATTCAAGCAATGCAAATTATCATTCTAGAAATTCAGAAATAAACACACAAAAGTTCAAGAGAAACCTTCACCTAAGATGATCACCGAAAAGTTTAGCCAGACATAGTTTGGTGAATCATCATACCAACAAATCTAATGTTCATAGGAATCATAAACACAAACCGAATGTTAGCAATTGTTCAAAACCAAGCAAGACAGCCAAAATTTGCCCCTCCAGTGTTTCACAAACGTCCAAAGATGAGGAATGATGAAAAGACCCCATCAAAACTAATTAAAGTGGCAGTTACACTTTTCCCGTCAGGCTCCACCGTAAATTACGGTATCACTGTAATTTACGGTGAACTTCAAACTATTACGGTGTGAAGAGACTGATTTACGGTGAGCTCCAGATGAAATCCAGGTCCACCGTAAATTACGGTAGGACCGTAATTTACGGTGGTGAGCTGATATGTCTTCTTTGTTTCGTCTCTTGTTCCACGCTCGACCCGTTCATCTCAAAACTCTCCAAAGCTGCATTTAATCCATCTTTTAGCTCCCGAACCGCACCTGAAACATAGGCAACAGTAGTTATCTAATTCAAGATAATTACACAATTAAGTGAAGGATTATTTCGTCTTTTCACATGATTAAGGGTTGTCCAACGGACCACCCGTCACATCCCCACACTTAACCGTTGCTTGTCCCAAGCAACTCATCGAATCAGTTTCTAAACAAGTGATCAAATTAAACCAAGCAAAACAAGCAATCTTTTTACTAACCCCTTTTTAACACCCAACCAATGCACCCCTCTCTAAATCTCTCCTCTCGGCTACAATTGAATACTAGCAAAGATAAGCTAGACACACAATAGGCAAACGGGTGGTTGCACAATCATAGGCTTGTACCTAAATCGATTCTTCTCCTATCAGTGCCAAACATGAATGCAAATCAAAGGGACTTCAAGGTTGTAACGTGGCTAAGTGTATAGGAAGGAAATGGAATATATATGAAGTAGCGAAAACTTGACCCGGTCTTTTTATTACAAAAATAAACAAACAAACAAACAAACTTAACTACTATATACAAGACAATTAAACTTCACTTTTTTCTTTTTTTTTTTCATTGCTTTTCTCTTTTGATGATGACGAACTAGATCCTGCTTTTTCTTTTGTCTTAACCATTTTCCTACACACATGAGAACAAACAACACAAGCAAACAAAACAAAATTAAGCTCCTTTCTCCAAAATATCCCCACACTTGCTTGTTACTTTGGTTGTAGATGCTAGTGAACTACAATGGATGAGTTTTTCAAAAATTTGGGCATGGTGTCTCTACAATGTAGAAATCCCCAAAAGTTCACTACTTTACTAAACATCCTACATCTACAACCATACTCATGTTCAAGAACAATTAGGAAGTAACACTATGAACAAGCAAGTGGGTATGAACAAACATCAATAACCTCAATCTTCACAATGCACCATCAAAATACACAAATTAAACTTACATACCTTGATTTGAAGATGAACAAGTGCTTGTGAAACAAAAGCTCCAAAAATCTCCAAAATTTTTCGAACTAGGGTTTGGGATTCGGACCCAAAAACAGTGTTTTCTCCTAAATTTCTTGGCAAAATCAGAAACTACGTGAAAAATTAGTCAAGATAGACTCCGCTTTCACTTAGTTTGGTCAAGAATTGAAAATATTATGGAGGATTGAAGGTGAGGAAGGTTATGGAGAATTGTGGTTTCTTGTGGGAAAGAGATGATGGAAGAATGTAAAGTGAAAATGATTTGTGTGGTTGGGGTGAAGTCACGTAATCAGATGTTATTATCATATAATTTTTTTTATGTAACTGCGAAACCCTGACCGACGGACCTGAATTTTTTCCGCACCGTAATTTACGGTCTCACCGTAAGTTACGGTGAGACCTGGACATCAACTCTTTCACCGTAAATCAGTAATGAAATACCGTAAAACCCCAAAACTTTCAACATCCACCGTAAATTACGGTAATACAGTAATTTACAGTACAACCTGGGCATGTCTCCTTTTTCCAAAAATTGAGTTTCTAAGTGAAAATTTTTTATATTTTTTAATTTTTTCGATTTTTTTTATGTTTTTTTAATTTTTCAAAAACTTATAAAAATTACCCTACCCCCTCAAAAATCCGGTGTTGTCCTCAACACAATGTTAGAATAATTCGTGACCCGAACATCCCCACACTTGTTTCAAACACGGATTTCGAAGAAATACGGCAATTGTGCAAATTATACAAAACAAACAAAACAAAATACTACTATGTACACTACCAAACCTGGGCCTCTCATGGTTGTTCCTCATCGACCGGGCGCAAGATGTAGCCCGCTTTGTCAAGCTCCAAGTTGTTGATGTCATTCCCCTCCAAATATGGCTTCAAGCGGTGACCATTCACCGTTTGTTGTTTCAATGTTTGCTCGTCTTGGATGTCTACATCACCAAATCTCCCAACTCTCCGAATGACATACGGACCCATTCATTTGCTTTTAAGCTTGCCCGCGAACATCTTCAATCTTGAGTTATACAACCAAACTTTTTGCCCCACTTCGAATGTTTTCTTTCTCAATTTCGCATCATGCACTTTCTTGAGTTTATCTTTATAGGCCGATGCACACTCGTACGCCTCATCTCGAATCTCTTCTATCTCGCTCAATTGAAACTTTCTCAACTTACCCGCCTCATCATAATCCGCGTTGACCGTCTTGATCGCCCAATGTGCCCGATGCGCCAACTCCATTGGCAAGTGATAACCCTTACCATACACCATCCGGTAAGGCGTTGTGCCAATAGGAGTCTTGTAGGCCGTTCGGTATGCCCACAATGCATCATCTAACTTGCTCGACCAATCCTTTCTATCCGTTCTTACCGTCTTCATGAGAATCTCTTTGATTTGACGGTTGGACACTTCGACTTGTCCACTTGTTTGCGGATGGTAAGGTGTGGCAACTCGGTGGTTCACGCTATACCTTTTCAATAATTTCCCGAAGTTGAAGTTCTTGAAATGCGAACCACCATCACTTATAATAACCCGCGGGATTCTAAAGCGAGAAAAGATGTTGGATTGAACAAATTTACAAACAACCGAATGGTCGTTTGTTCGTGTTGCAATAGCCTCAATCCACTTCGAGACATAATCCACTGCTACCAAAATGTATAAGAAGCCATTCGAATTCATGAAGGGACCCATAAAATCTATACCCCATACATCAAACATCTCAACAACCAAGATTGGTTGTAATGGTATCTCATCTCTCTTCGATATACTACCCATCTTTTGGCAATTTATACAATTTCTAGCAAATTCACACGCATCCTTGAAAATGGTGGGCCAATAAAACCCACATGAAAGAACCCGATAGCCTGTTTTATGCCCACTAAAATGACCCCCACATGCGGACGAATGGGCATGGGTCAAAATTTCCAACACTTCTGTTTCGGGCACACACCTTCGTATAACTTGATCCGGTCCAATCTTGAAGAGATCCGGTTCATCCCAAATGTATTGCTTTACTTGGACCATGAATTGTTGTCGACGCTTTTTGGTCCAATGACTTGGAATGGCACCCGTGGCTAAATAGTTGACATAATGGGCATACCACGGTGCAACGAAAGTGGAAACGGCTAAAAGTTGCTCATCGGGAAAACTTTCATTGATTTCACTCACATCATCGGTTCCTTCCACCGGAATCCGAGACAAGTGATCCGCTACTACATTCTCACTTCCCTTTTTGTCTCGGATTTCTAGATCGAACTCTTGTAACAATAAGACCCACCGAATCAAACGAGGCTTCGCGTCCTTTTTCTCCATCAAATACCGGACCGCACTGTGATCCGAGTAAACCACCACTTTGCTCCCCCAAATATACGAGCGAAACTTATCCAAAGCATACACCACCGCTAGTAATTCCTTCTCGGTTGTGGTGTAGTTAAGTTGCGCTTCGGATAAAGTTTACTCGCATAGTAAATCACCACCGGCTTTCTATCAACCCGTTGACCCAAAACTGCACCAATAGTGGTGTCGCTTGCATCGCACATTATCTCGAACGGCTTTGACCAATCCGGTGGTTGCAAAATAGGAGCTTTGACCAAGTGTCCCTTCAAAACAGTGAAAGCTTGCATACACTCGTTAGTAAAATCAAATGGGACATCTTTTAATAACAAGTTGCACAAGGGTTTGGTGATAACACTAAAACCCTTAATGAAACGTCTATAAAAACCCGCGTGTCCCAAGAACGACCTTACACCCTTAACATTTTTCGGAGGTGGCAAAGATGATATTACCCGTATTTTTGCCTTATCCACCTCCATCCCCCTTTCAGAAATCATATGACCCAACACAATGCCCTCTTGCACCATGAAATGACTTTTCTCCCAACTTAGCACTAAATTTTTCTCAACACATCTTTTTAACACTTTTTGTAATTCATTGAGACAAGCATCAAAACTAGTGCCAAAAATGGAGAAGCCATCCATAAATACTTCGAGCGACTCTCCAACCATGTCCGAGAAAATACTCATCATACATCGTTGGAAGGTTGCCGGAGCAATGCACAAGCCAAATGGCATTCGCCTAAAGGCAAAGGTGCCATATGGACAAGTGAAGGTGGTCTTGTGTTGGTCATCCGGGTGTATGGCGATTTGGTTATAACCCGAATACCCGTCTAAAAAACAATAGTATTTTTGACCCGATAGTTTCTCAATGATTTGATCAATGAATGGTAGCGGGAAATGATCCTTAGAAGTGGCGGCATTCAATTTTCGGTAGTCAATACATACACGCCACCCGGTAACCGGTCGGGTGGCAATTTGTTCACCACTTTCATCCTTGACTACTTGAATGCCGGCCTTCTTAGGCACAACTTGGGTGGGACTCACCCAAGCACTATCCGAAATTGGATAAATAATTCCCGCATCCAACCATTTAATTACCTCTTTTTTAACTACCTCCCGTAGGTTCGGATTCAATCGCCTTTGAGCCTCTCGTGTCGGCTTTGCATCTTCAGTGGTAATGATTTTATGCATGACAATGGATGGACTAATTCCTTTGAGGTCGGCAATCGTCCATCCAATAGCTCCCTTGTTCTCTTTTAAAACCTCCAACAATGCTTGCTCTTGTGCCAATTCCAAATTAGAGGCAATAATGACCGGTAAAGTGTCATTATCCCCTAAAAACACATACTTCAAGCGGCTAGGCAAGTCTTTGAGCTCCAACTCTGGTGGTTCCTCTAAGGATGGTTTCGTACCCGAATCAATCTCCACCGGTAGACCTTCAAACTGGTGGGTCCATGGCGGTCTACCTTCTTTCAACGCCATCGCATCTTGCGCTTCCTCTTCAACCCGGAGTGCATAAGCATGTACCTGTTCAGAAAAATCACACAGGCAAATATCCAAACCATCCTCCTCATACTCATGTGGGTTGCATCCATCAACTATATCTGCCATGAAACACTCATCAACACCGTTAGCATTAGAATTGTTAGTAAAAACATTCAAACGCATTTTTCTATTTCCAAAAGCCATATCAACTGTAGCAAATCTACAATCAATAATAGCATGTGCGGTGCTTAAAAATGGCCGACCCAAAATTATATTTTGTTGTTGCTTAGGGTCCGCCGATGAGTAATCCAAGACTAAAAAGTCAACCGGGTAATAAAACTCATCAATTTTCACAATTACATTTTGAACCATACCCCGAGGTAACTTATGAGACAAATCGGCCAAAACAACCGTTGTCTCCACCCTTGCTAACGGACCAAAGTCATATTGGTCATATAAGCCCCCCGGTAAAATGCTAACTCCGGCTCCAAGATCTAGCAACGCCTTAGCCATTTGAAAATTTCCAACTTGTATATTAATCAATGGCGTGCCCGGATCTTGGAGCTTAGGAGGAAGCTCCCCATTTAAAACCGCACTCACTTGCCCGGTTAAATCCACCCGCTTAGGCACTTTCTTTTTGTTTTGCCTTTTCTGTGTACATAATTCTTTTAAGAATTTTGCATAAGCGGGGACTTGTTTTTTGCATCGAGAAGTGGGAGATTTATTTTCACTTGTTTAAACATGTCCCACATCTCCTCTTTTTGAGGGCCTCTCGACACAATAAAATTTTTCTTTCCCGGGTCAAGTAAGGCCGATGGAAACGGGACTTGACTCGGTTCACCCTCAACTTTTTCATTCTTTTCGTTTTCACCCAAACCCGGTTTTTTAACATTTGTTTCTTTTGGTTTAACCGGTGAAACTTCATCATCACTTTCATTACCCGTGACATCCTCAACTACCCCCTCAACCAATTCGGGTGACAAATTGGCTTTGAACTCTTTTCCACTTCTCAAAACACTAACATGATTAATATTAACATTACCTCGTGACGAACCATGTGAAGGGTTTACCTTAGTGTCGCTTGGAAGTTGACCCTTACCTTTCTTCAATTCCGCCACATCGGTTGCTAATTGACCCATTTGGGTTGTTAGTGATTGGATGCTTTTGTCACGAACCTCATCCTTTTGCATTCGCACTTCATCAAGTTGGTTCCGTTTTTGCATCTCCATTTGCATACTCTTTAGCATCTCCATCATCTCGTTTCCACCCGAAGACCCCCTTGTTCTTGACCCGTTTGATATTGTTTTTGATAGCCTTGGTTATTTCCGCCTCGGTATCCACCTTGGTTATTGTAAGATTGGCGTGAACCAAAGTTACCTTGGCTACCTTGAAAGTTCGGGTTGGCTTGATTTGAAGGGTTCCCATACCGAAAATTCGGGTGATTCCTCAACCCGGGGTGGTAGGTGTTAGAGTTCATGTTATTGTAATTCCTACCACCTCCTCCTTGACCTTGGCCTTGAACCGCATGGACTTCTTCGTATTGCCCTTCCAACATCCCTTGGCAATTTTCATCCGCATGACCTATTTCATTACACAAAGCACAAACATCATAAATCTGGTTAGTGGTTTGAACATTACCATCATCTATGGCGTGCACTTGAGGTCGTGCAATGGCCGGTCAGGCTCTTCTTGAGGCTTGAGCTTTCCTCTTTGATGTAGTTGCCATGCTTTCCAAGAACTCCCAATCATCGTTCTCATAATTTGTTCCAAAAGTCCCACCGGTAATAGACATCAAATCACGTGCATCTTCGGCACTCAACCCCTCGTGAAAGGCATTCATCAACTCCCACAATTCAATTCCATGGTGAGGGCAATTCTTTATCATCATATTGAAGCGTTCAAACGCCTCGTGAAACATCTCACCATGTTGTTGTAGGAAGCTTCTCAACCCCTTTCTTGCATCGTTAGTCTTTTGGGCGGTGTAAAACTCATCCAAGAAAGTTTGTTGCATCTCCCCCCATGTATATATGGATGCCGAAGGTAACGTGTAAAACCATTTCTTCGCCTTATCTTCCAAAGAAAATTGGAATAATACCAATTTGATATCGTCGGCCGAAAACCCTTGACTCCCAAGAGTGTTGCAAATCGAGTCATAAGCCTCTAAATGAAAGTAAGGCTCCTCCGTTGCCAACCCCTTGTACTTTGGTAAACTTTGCAAAGAGTTGGTCCTTACTTCAAATGTTCGCCCTTGATCATTATGAGGAATGACTACCGGTGAAGGGTTTTGAGTGATTACCGGCCGAAAATGTGCTTCAATGCCCCTCACATTTTCTCTAAGGTGTCTCCGTGGTACACCAAACCTACCCCTTGGGCGAATAGGACCCATTGGATTTGGTACATGCCCTTGTGGTGCATTTGGTTGTTGAAATTGCTGTTGCGGCATCGGTGGGCGTTGAATTTGCCTTTGGAATTGTTGAACATTAGGTTGTACATTTTGTGGCCGGACTTGTTGCAATGGGATAGGTTGTTGCATTGGTGGCCCTTGTGGTCTTAGCCGAATGTGTTGTGGTATGAGTTGTTGTTGAGGCATTCCACCAACACTTGCCATCCCTTGGGATTGACTTTGAACATACCCAAACTCCCCTTGATCACCATAACCTCCATAAAAATACCCATCCTCATCATACCCCTCAAAATCTTCAAATCCCTCATCATAACCATCTCCTTGAATTCCCGAAGTTTGCCCAAATGGGATGGTCGAATACTGAAAACCCGATTGTTGTGGTCTAAAAGATGAAGTAGTATGCACAATAGTTGAATTTGGTGCAATTGTGAAAGCGGATGATGATTGACCCGTAGTTGGGGGAAAGAAGTGGGATAATGGTGGGATTGTGGTGGATGGGTTGTAGGTGATGGCGGGTTCAGCTTGAGTGGTGATTGGTTGGGTGACATTGGATGGTGTGAATTCGGCGGTGGTATTAGGTAATGTGGTGTTTGGTGATGGTTGGGTGGAAGTATGTATAAAGGATGAGGATGATTGACCCGTTGTAGGTGGAATTTGAGAATCAGCCATGATGTTTCTCGGTGTGATGGGTGAAGTGGGTGAACCAATGATCTTTTTTTCTCGTACTAAAACTCTGTTTTGTCTTAACGTTCTTTCAATTTCCGGATCAAACGATAGCGGTGATGACCTGTGAGAGCCCCTAGTATGCATACACCTGAAGTACCTGCACACTAAAACACAACCAGCGTAAACCCGAAAATAACAAAACACAACTATTAAACTAACACACGTTGCGCACTACTCCCCGGTAAGAGGGTATCGAACTCAGGGAGTATGTGGAAAGTGTGTCGATTGTATAGCTTTGCACTTAAACTACAATTAATCTAATTTGCAGAAAAATAAAGATCAATGGTTTGGATTGTTGTTTTAGAAAACTAAATTAAAAACTAATTTCAAATCAAACGTTGGATGTAAAACAGATTAGGAGAGAACAATGACCATCTTAGGTTTCAGTTTCTTTAAACAATTGTGTGTAATTCCAACTAGAAAGAGTTACATAGACATAACTCGTGTATAGATAATTGAAGTGATAAAAGGGAACAAAGTACTCGGATTATATAAACGCGAGGTTGTTTCCCGATGACCAATTAATCAATAACCAACCCTAACCCTTCCCGTGATATCTCGATTGCCAACGGCACCAAGAACGTACGATTAAGACTAGAAATTGCAATATCGATTAACAAGTTACAAGCAATTAAACATACACCATGATATTCAAGCAATGCAAATTATCATTCTAGAAATTCAGAAATAAACACACAAAAGTTCAAGAGAAACCTTCACCTAAGATGATCACCGAAAAGTTTAGCCAGACATAGTTTGGTGAATCATCATACCAACAAATCTAATGTTCATAGGAATTATAAACACAAACCGAATGTTAGCAATTGTTCAAAACCAAGCAAGACAGCCAAAATTCGCCCCTCCAGTGTTTCACAAACGTCCAATGATGAGGAATGATGAAAAGACCCCATCAAAACTAATTAAAGTGGCAGTTACACTTTTCCCGTCAGGCTCCACCGTAAATTACGGTATCACCGTAATTTACGGTGAACTTCAAACTATTACGGTGTGAAGAGACTGATTTACGGTGAGCTCCAGATGAAATCCAGGTCCACCGTAAATTACGGTAGGACCGTAATTTACGGTGGTGAGCTGATATGTCTTCTTTGTTTCGTCTCTTGTTCCACGCTCGACCCGTTCATCTCAAAACTCTCCAAAGCTGCATTTAATCCATCTTTTAGCTCCCGAACCGCACCTGAAACATAGGCAACAGTAGTTATCTAATTCAAGATAATTACACAATTAAGTGAAGGATTATTTCGTCTTTTCACATGATTAAGGGTTGTCCAACGGACCACCCGTCAGGCTTCATCATCAAAGAACACTTCTACTGCGATGTCTGCAGTCAATTCATCTCAGGGCATTCCACCTTTGCCTCCACCACCTTCTGGACCTCAGAAAAATGCCGAGAAGAAACCAACTCCCATTTTCTCAAAACCTCCAACTTCTTCTGCTTCTTATACTCCTACTACTTGTGACTTGTTTACTCTGATTTTGCAGATGAAGGAGCATATACAACAGCAGGATAAGACCAATGAACGGATTCTTAGAGAAATTGGAGATATCAAGAAACAGAAGAGATCGGCAGAGGATCATTCCCCATTGATGCCCAGATCTTTGAATTTCGATACTCCGTTTATAACTTCTTAGCCTTCAGTGGTTCCAGATGTTCAATACGTGGGAGGACCAAAAGGAGTGCATTACGGATCATCAGCAATGACTCAGGCTTCAGGTTCATACTTCCAACCAGCAGGATCCCATCCTCAACATATAGGATCCTTCGCAAGCTTAGGAGGATACCCAGGAGCGCAGCAGATTCAAGGGTTCTGGCCATTTCAAGGATCCTCCTAGGTTCAAGGATCCTCTTATGTCCCAGGATCCTCCCAGTTTCAAGGATCCTCCCAGGTTCAAGGATCCTCTTATGTCCCAGGATCCTCCCAGGTTCAAGGATCGTCTCAGTCTCATGGATCCTTCCAGATTCCGGGATCCTTAAGGAGTTTGCAGTCAGGGAGTTCAGATATCCATCAAGGAGATTTTATTCCAATGCAGACCATTGCTTCTACTGGTCCTTCAATCATTCTAGAGTCCCAACAATATGGATTCACATCCGGTGTTCCTAATTTGAACCCAGTGGGAGGTAACACTTTCAATAATTCTCATACTACTAACCATGGCCTTATGCAGGATACAGGTATCAACCATGCCATGGCTAGAGAATTGCAAAAGTTAAATGATATGATATCGAGTGTCCCAGGAGTGGTCAAGCCTATCCCGGAGATTGCAGATGGAAGCCATAAGATATCTCGTTTTGCACCACCAATCTGTGATGCTGAGATACCCAAGAGGTTCCACGTGCCAACCATGAAGTTGTATGATGGTTCAACAGACCCTGAGGAACACAAAGCACAACACATGGAAAGGATGGAGATCAATCCCGTCCCGGAAAGGTTAAAGGAAGCATGTCTATGCAAGGGATTTGGATCCACTCTTACTGGATCGGCTCTTAAATGGCTGCTAAGTCTTCCCCCTTACTCTATTACCTCGTTTGCTAATCTAGTTAACCTATTTAATAACCAGTTTTCTTGTAGTAGAAAATTTGAGCGCTTAACTAGTGATCTGTATAGGATAACCCAGGGTCATAATGAATCATTAAGGGATTATATCACTAAATTTAGCAAAGAATCCTTAGATATTCCTAACCTGGATATAGCTACGGCTGTTGAAGCCTTTAAAATGGGATTGCTTAGGGATTCATTATTCTATGATGATCTTGTTATGGCACCATGCAGGAACCTAGATGATGTAAGAACCCGGGCACTTAGGTTCATCCAGCTAGAGGATGACAAGAGGATCCAGGAGAGGCTAGCAGGATCCTCAAAGCAAGAGAAGCAAGGATCCTCATTCAAGAACAACAAGTCCAGATCCTACAACAAATCTGATAACCAGAATGTGCATGTTGTTGAACAAGAAGAGGATGATGAGGATTATCCTCCAATTTCTGAATATTGTTTTTCTGTTGATAACAATGAACTAATCCTTGCAATGCAGAATTTAGGTGATAAAGCTAGATGGCCCAGGAAAAATGACAGACCAGCTGCAACTAAAGATAAGTCAAAGTGGTGTGCATACCATGAAGACTTTGGGCATCTCACAAAAGAATGCATTGCACTGAGAAAAGAAATTGGATACTTGTTGAGCAAGGGGCACTTGAAAGAATTATTGGGGAGAAAGAAGTCAAGGACTCAGGATCCTGAAAGGATCCCAGAAAAAGCTCCAGCCCCTCCAGCAGATGCACAAGTTATAAACTTTATTTCTGGAGGATCAGACATTTGTGGAACATCCTTCTCAGCAGCTAAAAGGCATGCAAAGGAAACCAAGATGGATAACGGAGATAGACCCATTCGAACATCCAGTGTCTCCGAAGGAAAAGTCATAACTTTTGATAAGGATGATCGTGTTGACATTCAGGATCCTCATCACGATGGTTTGGTTATCACTCTTTTTATTTCTAACCATTTTGTCCACATGATCCTTATAGACGGAGGAAGCTCTGTGAATATTATACAGCTTGATGTTCTTAAGAAGATGAATATCCCTGAATCCGATATCATACCAAGATCCTCTGTGCTCGTGGGATTCAGTGGCGAGACCAAGAATACTTTGGGGGACATCAAACTCCCAATCTATGTTGAAGGGCTACATAATTACCAAAAAATTTGTGTTATTGACTATTTATCTTGTTGTAATGTTATCCTTGGCAGGCCTTGGATACATGACATGAAGGCAGTCCCATCCACCTATCATCAATGTGTGAAGCTCCCTAGTCCCTGGGGAATAGTGAAGATTAATAGTGATCAGCAGGAGGCTAAGAACTGCTACACCTCATCAATGAAACCAGCTTCAAAGTCAATGGCACAATAGCAATTAAAGCATCCTCCAAGGGATGTCTTGGAGGCAATAGAGCAGGACGTAGTGGAAATCCTAATGGATCCTGAAGATCCTGAATCCAAAGCTTACATAGGATCAGGGATCCTTGACGAAATGAGAGAAGACCTCATATCCTTCCTCAAAAGGAGAAAAACTATCTTTGCATGGAAACACGAAGACATGACAGGTATATCCAAAGATATAATCACTCACAAACTTGGCATTGACAGGTCATTCAAACCAATCCATCAAAAGAGGAGGAAGTTTGCACCAGAAAGAAATGCCATTATCCAGGAAGAGGTAGAGAAATTACTCCGAGCAGGTATGATTAGAGAGGTCAAGTATCCAAGATGGCTGGCCAATGTGCTTGTTGTTCAAAAGAAAAACGGAAAGTGGAGGGTATGTGTCGATTTTACAGATTTAAATAAGGCATGTCCCAAGGATCCTTTCCCATTACCCCATATTGACTCCATGGTGGATGCAACGGCGGGTCATGAACTGTTAACTTTTATGGATTATTCATCTGGATTTCAACAAATTCAGATGGAACCATCTGATCAAGAGGATACAACCTTTATGACTCCAACTGGTATATACTGTTATATTGCTATGCCATTTGGACTAAGGAATGCAGGTGCAACTTATCACAGGCTAGTGAATATGATGTTCAAGGATCAAATTAGACAAACTATGGAGGTTGTTAGGGCTGGATTTTATTATAAGTAATCCTTACACATGATCCTAACCAGTGATCCTTATTTCTTTGGCAGACAGTGATCCTCAGCAGAACTTCAGGATCAGGATCATGGGACATCATGGTGATCCTCATACTAACGGCTACTTCCGCTCAATACAATATTGTTTTGCAGGAACATCTAGCAGGATATGCTCTAGACATCATAATCCAGGGACGCGTCTTCACAAATATGGCAAGAGCTTAATCGAAGAAAGACGTTGCACAGGATATGGAAACTAGGCTTGATTTATGGGCGGCTATTTAGGCTAGATTGTATCTCATTTCTAAAGGGGTAATGAGCTGAATATTAGTTTAGCTACCTAAAATAAGTCACCAACACATGTATAAATACCATTCTTCCTCATTCGGAAGAACACACACGACATACGACACAACTCTCAAACACTTAGACACTCAGTGATCCTTGTACTTAGCTCATTATCATCCAAAGTTGTAATCATATTTTTGTTATATTGAAGTTGGTGATCGGTAGTTGCCATCACCCGAGGTTTTTTATGCCGGAGATCATTCATTGATCAAGGGCTTTTTCCTCGTATAAATCATTGTGTCTTTGCATCTTTATCACAGAAGTGATCTTTTACTTTCATAATCAACCAAGCATCATACCCCGTTTTCATAAAGTTTGGTTACATTATCCTTGTGTGATTTTTGACCAAAACAGTTTGGCGCCCACCGTGGGGCAATTGGTGCTTCATTCATAAGAAAAATCTTTTTTTTCGAAATCATTTGAAAGAGTTACATGGCTTCATCATTGAAGAACACGTCCACGGCGATGTCTGCAGTCACCTCATCACAGATCACCTTGCTTCCTCCACCGGCAGGATCTCAGAAAAATACTGAGAAGAGATCAACTCCCTCCTTCTCTAAACCTCTATCTTCTTCTGCTATGAATTCTTCTATTCCCAGTACTAGTGATGTATTTGCTTTAATTTTGCAGATGAAGGATCGTATGCAGCGGCAAGATGAAACTAACGAAAGGATCCTCAGGGAAATTGGAGATCTCAAAAGACAAAAGAAAGCGGCCGAGGATCATTCTCCACTGATGCCCAAATCCTTGAGCTTTGATACTCCAATGATCACTTCCCAGCCATCGGGGATCCCGGACGTGCAAATCATAGGGGAGTCAAGAGGATCACATCTCAACTCGGCAGCAATGACTCAGACATCAGGCTCACATTTTCAGCCAGTAGGATCCTATCCTCAATACATGGGATCCTTCATGAATCCGGGAGCCTATCCGGGGGCACAGCAGTTTCAAGGATCCTACTTTGTTCCAGGATCATTCCAGGGCCAAGGATCCTCCTTTGTTCCAGGATCATCCCAGGGCCAAGGATCCTCCTTTGTTCCAGGATCATCCCAGGTTCACGGATCCTCCTTTGTTCCAGGATCATCCCAGGGCCAAGGATCCTCCTTTGTTCCAGGATCATCCCAGGTTCACGGATCCTCCTTCGTTCCAGGATCATCCCAGATACCAGGATCCTTACAGGTGCCAGGATCCCTAAAAAGTTTGCAAACAGGAAGTCCTGATGTCCATCAAGGGGACTTCATTCCAATGCAGACCATTGCTTCCACTGGTCCCTCCGTTGTTCCAGAATCCTAGCAATATGGATTCCCTAACTTGAACCCAATGGGAGGTAACACTTTAAATAATTATCCTACCACTAACCATGGATTCATGCAGGATACAGGTACCAATCATGCTATGGCCAGGGAATTACAGAAACTAAAGGACATGATCTCAAGTGTTCCAGGGGTAGTCAAGCCTATCCTAGAGATTGCAGATGGAAGCCACAAGGTATCTCGCTTTGCACCACCAATCTGTGATGCAGAGGTACCCAAAAGGTTCCATATCCCTACCATGAAGCTGTATGATGGCACAACGGATCCAGAGGAGCATATAGCACAATACAGGGAAAGGATGGAAATCAATCCTATCCCAGAAAAGTTGAAGGAAGCATGCCTCTGTAAAGGATTTGGATCCACTCTAACTGGATCAGCTCTTAAGTGGCTGCTAAGTCTTCCCCCCTACTCTATTACTTCATTTGCTAATTTAGTTAATTTATTCAATAACCAATTCTCTTGTAGCAGAAAATTTGAAAAATTAACTAGTGATTTGTACAGGATAACTCAAAATCATAATGAATCATTAAGGGATTATATAACTAAATTTAGTAAAGAATCCTTGGACATTCCCAACTTGGATATGGCTACGGCTGTTGAAGCCTTCAAAATGGGACTGCTTAAGGATTCATTATTCTATGATGATCTTGTTATGACACCATGCAGGAATTTAGATGAAGTAAGAACTCGAGCACTCAGGTTTATCCGGCTAGAGGATGACAAGAGGATCCAGGAGAGACAAGTGGGATCCTCAAAACCTGAGAAGCAAGGATCCTCCTTCAAGAGCAACAAATTCAAATCCTACCATAGAAATGAGAACAAGAATGTGCATGCTGTTGACCAGGAAGAGGATGATGAAGGATATCCTCCAATCTCAGAATATTGTTTTTCCGTTGATAATCATGAACTAATCCTTGCAATGCAGAATCTAGGTGAAAAAGCTAGGTGGCCCAGGAAGAATGATAAACCATCCGGGACTAAAGACAAGTCAAAATGGTGTGCATACCATGAGGATTTCGGGCATCTAACTGAAGATTGCATAGCCTTAAGAAAAGAAATCGGATACCTGCTAAGCAAGGGGCATCTAAAAGAGTTATTGGGGAGAAAAAAGCAAAGGACCCAGGATCCTGAAAGGATCCCCGAAAAAGCTCCAGCACCTCCGGCAAATGCACAAGTGATCAACTTTATATCCGGAGGATCAGACATCTGTGGTACATCCTTCTCGGCGGCCAAAAGACATGCAAAAGAATCAAAAATGGATAATGGAGAAAGGCCTATTAGAACATCAAGTGTCTCAGAAGGGAAGATGATAACATTTGACGAGGATGATCGCATCAACATTCAGGATCCTCACCATGATAGTTTAGTTATCACTCTCTTTATCTCTAACCATTTTGTCCGCAGGATCCTTATTGATGGAGGGAGCTCAGTGAACATTATCCAGCTTGATGTCCTGAAGAAGATGGGAATCCCAGAATCAGACATCACACCAAGATCCTCTGTGCTTGTAGGATTCAGTGGGGAGACAAAGAAAACTCTGGGGGACATCAAACTCCCAATCTACGTGGAAGGATTACATAATTACCAAAAATTTTGTGTTATTGATTGTTTATCTTGTTGCAACGTTATCCTTGGCAGGCCTTGGATACATGATATGAAAGCAGTCCCATCTACCTACCATCAATGTGTGAAGCTCCCTAGCCCATGGGGAATAATCAAGATCGATAGTGACCAGCAGGAGGCTAAGGATTGTTATACCTCATCTATGAAGCCAACCTCGAAGCCAAGGGAGCAATAGCAATTACAGTATCCTCCAAGGAATGTCTTGGAGGCAAGGGAACAAGATGTAGATGAAATCCTCTTGGATCCTAGTGATCCTGAATCAAAAATCTATATCGGATCAGGGATCCTTGGCAAGATGAAAGAAGACATGATATCCTTCCTCAAAAGAAGAAAATCTACCTTTGCTTGGAAACATGAAGATATGACAGGTATATCTAAGGATATTATTACTCACAAACTTGGCATTGACAGGTCTATCAAACCAATCCATCAAAAAAGGAGGAAGTTTGCACCAGAAAGGAATGCCATTTTCCAAGAAGAAGTAGAGAGACTACTTCGAGCAGGTATGATCAGAGAGGTAAAGTATCCAAAATGGTTAGCCAATGTGGTTGTTGTCCAAAAGAAAAACGGAAAGTGGAGGGTATGTGTCGACTTCACTGATCTGAACAAGGCATGTCCCAAGGATCCTTTCCCATTACCCCACATTGACTCCATGGTGGATGCAACAGCGGGGCATGAACTGTTGACCTTTATGGATGCATCATCTGGGTTCCAACAAATCCAGATGGAACCATCTGACCAAGAGGATACAGCCTTTATGACCCCAACCGGTTTATATTGTTATATTGCCATGCCTTTTGGACTAAGAAATGCAGGTGCAACATATCAAAGGCTGGTAAATATGATGTTCAAAGATCAAATTGGAAAAACTATGGAGGTGTACATAGATGATATGGTGGTCAAGTCAAAGAAAGCTGAGGATCACCTAAGGGACTTAGAAGAAGCATTCGATATCCTTGATAATTACAACATGAAACTTAATCCTTCAAAATGCCATTTTGGTGTTAAGGCAGGAAAGTTCTTAGGATACATGGTAACCCAGAGGGGCATTGAAGCAAGCCCGGAACAAATCAAAGCATTAATAAATATCAAATCTCCTGCCAATGCCAAGGATGTTCAAAGACTGACAGGCAGGATAGCAGCTTTGAACAGGTTCATATCGAAATCCTCAGAGAAATGCAGAGAATTTTACGATATCCTAAGGAAGAATAAGAAGTTCGAATGGACTGAGAAACATGAGAACGCTTTACAAGCCCTTAAAGAATATATGTCCTCAGCACCAGCATTAGCAAAACCGAAGAAAGGAGATGTGTTATCCTTATATCTGGCGGTATCCTCAACCGCTGTAAGTGCTGTCCTTGTTAAGGATCACGAAGGTACACAATATCCTATCTACTATATAAGTAAAAGTCTACTTGATGCCGAATCCAGGTACTCACACCTCGAAAAACTTATCCTTGCATTAATCATGGCATCGACTAAGTTAAGACATTATTTTGAAACCCATACTATTGTTGTTAGAACTAATTTTCCAATTAAGAATGTCCTCAGGAAACCAGATATGTCAGGGAGAATGGCTAAGTGGGCAGTGAAGCTTAGTGCCCATGATATAAGATACGAACCAAGAACAGCCATTAAATCTCAAGCACTAGCTGACTTTGTGGCTGATTTCAGTAGTGATCTACAAAAAGAAGCAGAATTGGAGGTCCAGCAGCTGGATGAGACCAAGGATCCTTGGATCCTACACACTGACGGATCCTCAAATATCAAAGGCACAGGGCTAGGGATCCTACTAAAATCGCCACAGGGGGACATAATACCCCACTCCATAGCCTGTGAGTTCCAAGCAACTAACAATGAGGCTGAGTATGAAGCCTTAATTGCGGGCTTACAAATTGCTAAGGATATGGGGGTAAAGTATCTTAACGTATATGTAGATTCATTATTGATCACTAATCACTTTAACGGATCCTATGCTGTTAAAGGTGAAAAACTAACCAAATATTTAGAGATAGTCAAAGAATTGGCACTCTCTTTTGTTTCTTTCAGCTTGACACAGGTACCAAGGGAGGATAACACGGAAGCTGATGCATTGGCCAACCTAGGATCATCCTTAAAAATTCCAGAAGACATAAGTATCCCTATCATCCATATCCTGGCTCCTGCTATTGAAAATCAAACGGCCATGGAAATAGAAGAGGATACTGCAGTAATCCCTAGTGAAGAAGCTCAATCTTATTCAGGATCATGGATCCCACCAATAATGAAATACTTGCAAAACGGAGAGATTCCAATGGGAGAAAATCCTAGAGCTTTCAGGATCAAGGTATCTCAATTTACAATCTTGAATAATGTGCTATATAAACGATCCCTTGCAGGACCATATTTAAGATGTATTGAGGACCCTGAAATTGAAGAAGTGTTGAGGGACTTCCATGAAGGAGATTGTGGAAACCACACTGGGGGCAGGGCATTATTCTCAAGGATCCTTAGAACAGGATACTACTGGCCAACCATGAGGGTTTCTAACGTTTTCACGTTAGCTAAGGTTTTGACATTTTCATGTCACTAAGTTTGGATAGTCGCCAGAAAGGGCCATACTCCAGTTTACATACGATCCTTTGGACTTGTCCCCAGCTATCCTTTGGGCTTGTCCCCAGTGATCCTCCGGGGTCATTCTCAGTTATCCTTTGGGTATGACCCCAGTTACTAATTTACTTCTTACATTGGCTTAGTCCCAAGTTGTGCTTCGTTTTTCAGGTTTGTCAAAAGTAAAACACATAAGGATCCTTAATCCTTATTATCCATCAAAGTCTTATCCACGATTGTCTCGATTGAAGGTTAGGATCCTGACTTGGATCCTCAGGTATGATCCTTGACTATTTTGATTATATTCATTATCCTAACCGACCCTTATACTTTGACAACCAAACCTATGATCCGTGAACTAAAATACTTTGAATATATTCAATATCAGGATATTTGATCTAGGATCATATCCTAAATTTATTAGATATATTTTCAACTCTTGCAAATATATTACAAAGACAACTAAGAAACAAGAAGATAAGGATAACAACACGAGATAAGCCAGAAAAGTTAAGTTATATTATTAAACAAAAGGATCATTAACCCTTTCAAAAAAGTTGTCAAAATTGCCAACCCACATTTCTACCAGCAAAACGTGGCCCGTCCACATGGGTTGGCAAAGGGTGTCCATTGTCTATGCGGTCTTAGCATTGTGCAGGAAATTAAAAGCGGCAGGATCACAAAGGCTTCATCCCCCAAACAGAGGATCCCTCCACCTTTTGTAAATCCTACCTAATGTCCAAAGGATCCAGGATCCTTAACCCTAAGAAACTATTGTTCAGAGATTACAGACCATAATTGTTTCAAACATCAACAACCACAAAAAACCACTACCAATCCTAAAAAATTGGGCTCCGGCCTAGTCTCGAAATATCCATCATCGCCCAATCATGCAGCCTACACCTTCGCTGCACCATCACCACCAGCTCCACTAGCTTCACCCTGATCCTTACCGGCATCTCCACCTTCAAGCATAGGGATATCCTCAACATCATCATCATCCTCCAACTCTGCTAGCCTTGCCTTCCAGCCTTCAATATCCCATGTGCTCTTATCAAAGGAAGGATCCTGAGCCTCCGTGGCCATCTGCAGTTGTATCTTGTACATAGCTATCGCGGCAGAGACTTTAGCGTCCTGAGTAATGTCATGCTTCTCATAATCGAACTTGATCAATGCTTTGACAGCCTCATCCTTAACGGCCCGGATCTTCTTCTCAAGATCAGTGATCTTGAGATCCTTCAGCACACCCATTTGATGAAGGTCGGCAATCTGGCGATCCTGATCTTCGACGTGGCTAACATAAGATTCTATTTCAGTAAGTTTCTGCAAAAACAACAGGATATAACGTCAGACACGGGTGATCCTCAAAAACCATCAGGATAACCAACAGGGGCAGTGATCCTGACCTCGTTGACAGAATCAAGAAATTGCTGACGGAGGAGAGAGAATCCTTGAAGATCCTCAGAAACTTTCCTCTTCTTTCCCTTACCCCTAATGGGTAATTTAGGGGCTGAAGCAGAAGGACTAGCAACCGAAGTCTTCTTCTTCGAAGACGTGACCTTGGCAAGATCATCAATCCCAAACAAGGAGGCAGATTTGGCAGACCTGGCAGATTTTCCAGCACCTACACAATTCAAAAACAAGATAAGTTCCCTTATTAAATTAAATACTTTTACATAAAACTTACTTTCTATGAGGATACTTACTTGACATTGTGGCAGATGCAGAGGATATCTCTTGAGAATCTTGGATAGTGATTTGGAAGCTTCTAACTTCAGGGTCAAGCTTTTTAAAAGCTAACACTCTCTCTTTTGCAGCGGGGGTTAATTTCAGACGAGCAATGGAAATAGCTGCATAAAAGACAAAGACATCAGTGATCCTCATCATATGAGACAGGACTGATAGTGATCCTTCGAGGATCCTCTACCCTACCATGAGTGGCCCATTCCTTGGGCAGATCCTTCCCATCAGGGATGGAATCCCTCTTAACAAAGAAAAACCGACGTTTCCAGTTTGTATCATTCTTAGTAACTTTGAAGATTGGGTGATCCTCCCCAGCTTTCCGTTTCAACAAATATCGGTGAGAACCGAAGGTGGTGAGATCGTAAAACTCAGCTAACTCCGCCATTCCCAGATCAATCCCTTCCTGCTCGATGATCCTCTCGAAGGTATAAAGAACCCTCCAGATCATCGGCATAGCTTGGATGTAAGAGATGCCGGTTAAGGAAAAGAAAGACTGGGTAAAGTCTGGAAAAGGATATGAGTACCCTATAGCAAACGGGGTAGCAGGAAAAGCCACCCAGACATCCGAGACGAAGTCGCTCAAAGCAGTAGGATCAAAGGATTTAAAAACGGCATTCGCCGGAAAGCAATGACGAATTTTGTCTACGTGAGCATCACTAAAGCAACACCTCTCCATAGGAGAATCCTTGATAATCCCTTGGCTTTTTAAGGGACTATCCTTCTTGGAATCCTTGTGCGGAGAATTCCGGAGCAACATGTTTGGAACAGAGACGGAGTAGAAAAAACAGAGCAAAGAGAAGGAAGAAGGGAAAGAGAGAAGAAGAGGATACCTGATCAGTCTTTGGTAGCGATTATAAAGGGAAGATATCTTGAATTTAAATGCAGAATGATCCTAACCCTATTTCCTATTTATAATGATGATTTGCAGGGATGGTCACATCTATGACGTAATGATCACAACGGCAAGTCCATGTGTAACGGCTAGTTATTCGGAATCGCCCGTTAGAGATAAGATCGAAACAAAATATAACTCGTCTATTTAACTCCTTATATTTTGGGGGCAATTGTTAGGGCTGGATTTTATTATAAGTAATCCTTACACATGATCCTAACCAGTGATCCTTATTTCTTTGGCAGACAGTGATCCTCAGCAGAACTTCAGGATCAGGATCATGGGACATCATGGTGATCCTCATACTAACGGCTACTTCCGCTCAATACAATATTGTTTTGCAGGAACATCTAGCAGGATATGCTCTAGACATCATAATCCAGGGACGCGTCTTCACAAATATGGCAAGAGCTTAATCGAAGAAAGACGTTGCACAGGATATGGAAACTAGGCTTGATTTATGGGCGGCTATTTAGGCTAGATTGTATCTCATTTCTAAAGGGGTAATGAGCTGAATATTAGTTTAGCTACCTAAAATAAGTCACCAACACATGTATAAATACCATTATTCCTCATTCGGAAGAACACACACGACATACGACACAACTCTCAAACACTTAGACACTCAGTGATCCTTGTACTTAGCTCATTATCATCCAAAGTTGTAATCATATTTTTGTTATATTGAAGTTGGTGATCGGTAGTTGCCATCACCCGAGGTTTTTTATGCCGGAGATCATTCATTGATCAAGGGCTTTTTCCTCGTATAAATCATTGTGTCTTTGCATCTTTATCACAGAAGTGATCTTTTACTTTCATAATCAACCAAGCATCATACCCCGTTTTCATAAAGTTTGGTTACATTATCCTTGTGTGATTTTTGACTAAAACAGAGGTTTACATAGACGATATGGTGGTGAAATCCAGAAAGGCTGAGGATCACCTAAGGGACTTGGAGGAAGCATTCGATATCCTTGACAAATATAACATGAAACTTAATCCTTCAAAATGTCACTTTGGTGTTAAAGCATGTAAATTCTTAGGATATATGGTGACAAAGAGAGGCAATGAAGCCAGTCCAGAACAAATCAAAGCTATAGTGAACATCAAATCTCCTGCCAATGCTAAGGATGTCCAGAGGCTAACAGGCAGGATTGCAGCTTTGAACAGATTCATATCCAAATCCTCAGAAAAGTGCAAGGAATTCTATGATATCCTAAGGAAGAACAAGAAATTTGAGTGGACTGAGATGCATTAAAGTGCCCTAAGAGCTCTTAAGGATTACCTATCCTCGGCCCCGGCCTTGATGAAACCAGAAAAAGGAGATGTGTTATCCTTATTGTTTTGGTCAAAAATCTAACGAGGATAATGCAACCAAACTCTTAGTTACGGGGAATGATGCTTGAAATGAAGAACTATCATAAGGATCACTATGGTATAAGTTGCACGAACAACACAAGGATTTATACGAGGAAAAAGCCCTTGATCAATGAATGATCTCCGGCATAAAAAAACCTCGGGTGATGAAAACTACCGATCACCAAGCTTAAATAAATCAATTAAAGTTTACAACTTCGGATAGTGACGAGCTAAGTACAAGGATCACTATGCTTAAACGTGTAAAAATGTGAGAAATGCTAAGTGTTTGCTGAGAGCTTTATGACTGCAATTGTACGAGAGTGTGTGTAAGCAAAAATGGCTAAGTGTTCTAATTTTAGCTCATCACCCCTTTTAATATGAAAGCTAAACTAAGCTAACTAATTGCCCGACTTTCATGCCATTCTCCCACGTTCTCCACAACGTCCATTTTCGTTCAAATGAGTGCGAAATGCCCGGGGAATATTCCATAGTAACGTTGCCAAGACCAAGTCAAGCTCAATACTCCTGCAAAATAATACGAAATATAAACAGCCAATCGTTAGTATGAGGATCCTTAAGGTGATCCATGATCCTGATCCTGAAGCTCTTCTGAGGATCACTATCTGTCACAGAAGTAAGGATCACTTGTCAGGATAATAAGTAAGGATCACTAATTGTTAGAAAATCCTCCCCTAACAATTGCCCCCAAAATATAAGGAGTGTAATGTAAAAGTAACGAATTATGTTTTCTTGATCTTATCTGCAACAAACTCAACGGATTTCTAGCCGTTAATTTCTAACTAGCCGTTGCATCGTGACGTCACAGAAGTGACATTCCTGCAAAATCATGATTATAAATAGAGATAGAGATATGATCGAATGCATTTAAATTCAAAGCTACTCCCTTTATAACCGTATTCAGAGGATCAACCAGGTATTCTCCCCTTCATCTTCTCTCTTTGCTTGCTCTGTTTTTCTTTCTTTTTACTATTCCGTTCAAAATGTTGCTCCGGAACTCCCCTGCTAAGGATCATCAGAAGAACAGCCCGCTAAAAAGCCAAGGAATCATTGAAGATTCCATAAAGGAACGATGCTGCTTCACCGATCCACAGATTGACAGGATACGCTACTGTTTTCCGGCGAACACGGTCTTCAAATCCTTTGACCCCAATGCTCTTAGCGATCACATCTCTGATAACTGGGTTGCATTCCCTGTTACCCCATTCACCATAGGTTACACGTATCCTTTCCCAGATTTCACCCAATCCTTCTTTTCCCTAACCGGCATATCATGCATCCAAGCTATGCCGATGATCTGGAGGGTCTTATATACCCTTGAAAGGATCGTCGAGCAGGAGGGGATAGATTTAGGCATGGCTGAGTTAGGAGAACTGTATGACCTGACCACCTTTGGTTCCCATCGCTATCTATTCAAACGAAAACCTGGGGAGGAGCATCCAATCTTCAAGGCCACCAAGAATGTCACCAACAGGAAGCGGCGCTTCTTCTTTGTGAGGAGAGATTCTATCCCAGATGGGAAGGATCTACCCAAGACGTGGGCTACCCATGGTAGGATGAAGGATCCTGGGGAGGATCACCAGAGAACCTTTCTTTTGATATAAGGATCACTGACTTTTTATTGTTCTTTTGTTGTACAGTTATCTCCGTTGCACATCTCAGACTGACTCCGGCTGCTAAAGCGAGACTCTTGGCTTTCAAGAGACTGGACCCTGAAACAAGAACTTTCAAGTCTACCACCCAAGATTCTCAGGAAGTATCCTCTGGTTCTGTCATGATGTCAAGTAAGTATCCTTGCTTAAAGGTTTAATTAGATAATGAAATTCAAGTAAAATTTAGATACTTATCTTGTTTTGGTTGTATAGGTGCCAGAAATTCCACCAAGTCAGCTTCGAAGTTCAGCATCACCGATCTCACCAATGTCAAATCCTCGAGGAAGAAGACTCCTGCTAGCCCCACTGCTTCAATCCCAAAGGCACCCCTCAGAGGGAAGGGAGGCAAGAAAAGAAAGGCCTCCAAAGCTGAGGATCTGTAAGGCCTTCCCTTGATCCGCCAACAGTTCCTGGACTATTTTAATGAGGTAAGGATCACTGTCCCTGCTTACATATCCTGCTTGTTTGAGGATCATTCGGCTCTGACATTATTCCTTTGTCTTCCTTGCAGAAATTTGCTGAAATAGAAACCTATGTTGGCCACGTTGAGGATCAGGATAGCAAGATCGCTGATCTTCAATAAGTTGCTGTGCTGAAAGACCTCAAGATAGCCGATCTTCAGAAGGATCTCCAGGCCACCAAGAATGATGCTGCCAAGATGCTGATCAACTTTAACTATGAGAAGCACGAGATCACCCAGGATGCTAAGGTCTCCGCCGCCATAGCAATGTACAAGATCCAGCTGCAAATGGCCATGGAACCTCAGGATCCTGCTTTTGACAAGAGCACCTGGGATGTGGAGGGCTGGAAAGCGAGGCTGGCAGAACTGGAGGACGATGAAGAGGCTGAGGAGATCTTGACGCTTGAGGCTGGAGGCAGTGGCAAGGATCAGGGCGGTGAGGCAAGTGGAGCTGGTGGTGAGGATGCAGCGAAGGTCTAGGCTGCAGGATTGGTCAATGATGGAAATTCAAGACTTAGCCGGAGCCCAATTTTTTTTGTTTAGTGGTTGTTTGTTTTGAACAATTTAATGGTCTGTACTTGTGAACAATAGTTTTTAGGATTAAGGATCTAGGATCCTTCAGACAATAGGTAGGATTGCATATGGTGGAGGGATCCTCTGTTTGGGGGATGAAACCATTGTGATCCTGCCGTTTTTACTTTCCTGCACAACTTTAAACCTATCATGATGGACACCCTTTACCTACCCCAGCGGACGGGCCACGTATTGCTGGTAGATGCTTGGGGTAGGTAATTTTGACAACCTTTGAAGGGTTAGTCTTTTTGTTAATAAATAAAACTTTAACTTTTTGTCGCTTATCCTGTGTTGTTATCCTTTAAGTTCCTTTAATTTTTAATTGTCTTGATGTACACTTATTAAATAAGCAATTTTGAATAAGTCAGATTGAAAACATTTAGGATATGATCCATGATCAAATATCCTATAGTTGAAAAATCCCAAAAAGTAATATATGTTCTAAGGATCATAAGTTTAGTTGTCAAAGTATAAGGGGGATTCAAATAATCAGCGAATGGAATTGAAATAGTTAAGGATCATACATGAGGATCCAAGTTAGGATCCTAGTCATAATCAGGATAACCATAAGATAAACCTTTGGGAGAGATAAAGATAAGGATCCTTAGTTGTTAAACTTCAAGGACCTGAAATAGATCATAACTTGGGACTAAGCCATTATAGGATAAGAGTTAGCAACTGGGGACAAGCCCAAGGATAACTGGGGACAAGCCCAAGGATAACTGGGGACAAGCCCAAGGATCGTATGTAAACTGGAGTATGGCCCTAACTGGCGACTATCCAAACTTAGTGACATGATAATGCCAAAACCTTAGCTAACTTGTAAACGTTAGAAACCTTAGGAACGGATGTATGGTACGTCTACCATTATACGTATGATCCTAGGTATAGCCAGTACAAGGGAATTATCAGCCCCTAAAGCGAGTACTGGTCCCAATGCCTTGAACTATACCAGGATCATCATGCGCTACAGGCGAAACTGGGGTCAAGCCCAAACAACTGGGGTTAAACACAAAGATCTGGATTGCTTCTGTAGATAATCAACATTATGCTAAGGATACCTGAACTTTCAAAACTCAAAGTCTTGTGAGAGAAGGATAAAGGACACATGATCCTTATCCTTGTATGAGAAAATAAATAAAGGAAATAGTTAAAGATTGGGACATTACCAGAGTAAGGATCATGGATGCTATAAGGATCCTTCAAGGATACCCCTAATGTAAGGATCATCTGTGCCATAAGGATCCTGCTCACATGAAATATTTCTTCAAATGGACAGCATTCCAAGCCCTTAGTAACAAATCACCTTCCATGGTCAGCAATCTATATACCCCCTTTCCTGCTTCAGCTTCAATCAAATAAGGGCCTTCCCATTTTGGTGCCAACTTTCCATCAGCAGGATTGGTGGTATTCTGGAATGCTTTCCTCAATACCATATCTCCAACTTGAAACTTCCTTATTCTGACATTTTTGTTGTAAGCACCAGCCATTTTTTGTTGATAACTAGCCATCCTTATCCTAGCCAAATCCCTGATTTCCTCAATAGTATCCAGGTCTTGAGCCAGGTTCTCATCATTTTCCTCAGGATCACGGGTACTTGTTCTAGCAGTTGGAACTACCATTTCTGTTGGGATCACTGATTCTGCCCCTAATACCAAAGAGAATGGTGTTTGACCAGTAGCATTCTTGGGGGTTGTCCTATCAGCCCAAAGCACATAAGGTAATTCTTCTGCCCATTTTCCTTTCTTGGGTCCAAGTTTATTCTTCAAATTGTTGATAATGATCTTGTTGGATGATTCTGCTTAACCATTAGCTTGTGGATGAACTGGTGTTGATGTTATCATCTTAATCCCCCAACTGTCACAAAAGTTAGTGGTTCTGCCCCCAATAAATTGGGAACCATTATCACATATAATTTCAGAAGGAATGCCAAATCTAGTTATAATATTTCTCTTAATAAAGGATATAACTTCCTTCTCTCTGACTTGGGCAAAAGCTTCAGCCTCTATCCACTTGGAAAAGTAATCAGTCATAGCAAGCATGAACACTTTTCCACCAGGTGCCTTAGGGAGCTTACCAACTATATCCATACCCCATCTCATAAACGGCCAAGAGGAGGATATAGGGTGTAGAAATTCAGCCGGCTGATGAAGGATATTGCTGTGTCTCTGGCAAGGATCACACTTCCTAGCATACTCCACAGCATCCCTTTTCATAGTTGGCCAGTAATATCCTGTCCTTAAGATCCTTGAGAACAATGCTCTGCCCCCAGTGTGGTTCCCACAATCTCCTTCATGGACGTCTTTTAAAACTTCTTGAACTTCAGGATCCTCGATGCATCTTAAATATGGTCCTGCAAGAGATCGCTTATATATCATATTATTTAAGATTGTGAATTGAGATACCTTGTATTTGAAAGCCCTAGGGTTTTCTCCCATAGGAATCTCTCCGTGTTGTAAGTATCTCATGATTGGTGAGATCCATGATCCTGATCCTGGAAAAGATTGAGTATCCTCACTAGGGATAATCGCAGAATCCTCTCCTATCTCCATCGCCGCATGATCCTCGATGGCCGGAGCTAAGATATGGATAATAGGAATGCTTATATCCTCCGGGACCTTCAAAGATGATCCTAAATTAGCCAATGCATCAGCTTCTGTATTTTCTTCCCTTGGTACCTGTGTCAAACTAAAGGAAACAAAAGAGAGCGCCAATTCTTTGACTATCTCTAAATATTTGGTTAGCTTTTCACCTTTAACAGCATAGGATCCATTAAAGTGATTTGTAATTAATAATGAATCTACATGTACCTCAAGATACCTGATTCCCATATGCTTAGCAATTTGCAAACCAGCAATCAAGGCTTCATACTCAGCCTCATTGTTAGTGGTTTGGAACTCGCAAGCTATGGAGTGGGGTATTATGTCCCCCTGTGGAGATTTTAGTAGTATACCAAGCCTTGTGCCTTTGACATTTGAGGATCCATCAGTATGGAGTATCCAAGGATCCTTGGTCTCTTCCAGCTGCTGGACTTCTAACTCGGCTTCCTTTTGTAAATCACTACTGAAATCAGCCACAAAGTCGGCCAATGCTTGGGATTTGATGGCTGTTCTAGGCTCATATCTCATATCATAGGCACTAAGCTTCACTGCCCACTTAGCCATCCTTCCAGACATCTCTGGTTTCCTGAGGACATTCTTAATTGGAAAATTAGTTTTAACGATAATAACATGAGTTTCAAAATAATGTCTCAACTTAGTAGATGCCATGATTAATGCAAGAATAAGCTTTTCAAGGTGTGAATACCTGGATTCGGCATCAAGTAAACTCTTACTTACATAATAGACAGGATGTTGTGTACCTTCATGATCCTTAACAAGGACTGCACTTACTGCTTTTGAGGATACCGCAAGATATAAGGATAACACATCTCCATTTTCTGGTTTCATCAAGGCTGGAGCTGAGGATAGGTATTCTTTGAGTGCTCGTAAAGCACTCTCATGTTTCTCAGTCCACTCAAATTTCTTGTTCTTCCTTAGGATATCATAGAATTCTTTGCACTTCTCTGAGGATTTGGATATAAATCTGTTCAAAGCTGCTATCCTGCCTGTTAGCCTTTGCACATCTTTAGCATTGGCAGGAGATTTGATGTTCACCAAGGCTTTGATTTGTTCAGGGCTAGCTTCAATGCCTCTCTTGGTCAACATATATCCTAAGAATTTACCTGCTTTAACACCAAAGTGACATTTTGAAGGATTAAGTTTCATGTTATATCTGTCAAGGATATCGAATGCTTCCTCCAAGTCTCTTAGGTGATCCTCAGCTTTTATGGACTTTACCACCATATCATCTATGTAAACCTCCATAGTTTGTCCAATCTGATCCTTGATCATCATATTCACCAGCCTTTGATATGTTGCACCTGCATTTCTTAATCCAAATGGCATAGCAATATAGCAATATATATCGGTTGGAGTCATAAAAGCCGTATCCTCTTGGTCAGATGGTTCCATCTGAATTTGTTGGAATCCAGATGAAGCATCCATAAAAGTCAACAGTTCATGACCCGCCGTTGCATCCACCATGGAGTCAATGTGGGGTAATGGGAAAGGATCCTTGGGACATGCCTTATTTAAGTCAGTGAAATCGACACATACCCTCCACTTTCCATTTTTCTTTTGAACAACAACCACATTGGCCAACCATCTTGGATACTTGACCTCTCTAATCATACCTGCCCGGAGCAATTTCTCTACCTCTTCCTGAATAATGGCATTTCTTTCAGGTGCAAACTTCCTCCTTTTTTGATGGATTGGTTTGAATGACCTGTCAATACCGAGTTTATGAGTGATAATATCCTTAGATATACCTGTCATATCCTCATGTTTCCATGCAAAGGTAGTCTTTCTTCTTTTGAGGAAGGATACAAGGTCTTCTTTCATCTTGCCAAGGATCCCTGACCCGATATAGATTTTGGATTCAGGATCATCAGGATCCATGAGGATTTCTACCACATCCTGCTCTCTTGCCTCCAAGACATCCCTTGGAGGATACTTTGATTGCTATTGATCCCTTGATTTTGAGGCTGGTTTCATTTATGAAGTATAACAATCCTTAGCCTCCTGCTGATCACTATCGATCTTGACTATTCCCCAAGGGCTAGGGAGCTTCACACATTGATGGTAGGTAGATGCGACTGCCTTCATATCGTGTATCCAGGGCCTGCCAAGGATAACATTACAACAAGATAAACAGTCAATAACACAAAATTTTTGATAATTATGTAATCCTTCAACATAAATTGGGAGTTTGATGTCCCCCAGGGTGTTCTTAGTTTCGCCACTAAATCCCACAAGCACGGAGGATCTTGGTATGATATCTGATTCAGGGATACCCATTTTCTTCAGAACATCTAGCTGGATAATGTTCACTGAGCTTCCTCCGTCAATAAGAATCATGCGGACAAAATGGTTAGAAATAAAAAGAGTAATAACTAAACCATCGTGATGAGGATCCTGGATGTCAACACAATCATCCTCATCAAAGGTTATGACTTTTCCCTCAGAGACACTTGATGTTCGAACAGATCTTTCTCCATTATCCATTTTAGCTTCCTTTGCATGCGTTTTAGCTGCTGAGAAGGATGTACCACAGATGTCTGATCCTCCAGAAATAAAGTTTATCACTTGTGCATCTGCCGGAGGGGCTGGAGTTTTCTCAGGGATCCTTTCAGGATCCTGGGTCCTTGACTTTTTTCTACCTAGCAATTCTTTTAAATGCCCCTTGCTCAATAGATATCCAATTTCCTTTCTCAATGCGATGCATTCTTCTGTTAAATGCCCAAAATCCTCATGGTATGCACACCACTTTGATTTGTCTTTGGTTGCAGCCGGTCTGTCATTTTTTCTAGGCCATCTGGCTTTTTCTCCTAGATTCTGCATCGCAAGGATTAGTTCATTGTTATCAACCGAAAAACAATATTTAGAAATTGGAGGATAATCCTCATCATCATCTTCTTGATCAACGGCATGCACGTTCTGGTTGTCAGATCTGTTATAGGATTTGAATTTGTTGTTCTTGTACGAGGATCCTTGCTTTTCTTGTTTTGAGGATCCTGCAAATCCTTCCTGGATCCTCTTGTCATCCTCTTGCCGGATGAACCTGAGTGCCCGGGTTCTTACCTCATCTAGGTTCCTGCAAGGTGTCATAACAAGATCATCATAGAACAATGAATCCCTAAGCAATCCCATTTTGAAGGCCTCAACAGCCGTGGCTATATCCAAGTTGGGAATGTCTAAGGATTCTTTACTAAATTTGGTTATGTAATCCCTTAGTGATTCATTATGACCCTGAGTTATCCTATATAAATCACTAGTTAATCGTTCAAATTTTCTACTACAAGAAAACTGATTATTGAATAAATTAACTAGATTAGCAAATGAGGTAATAGAGTAAGGGGGAAGACTTAGCAGCCATTTGAGAGCCGATCCAGTAAGAGTGGATCCAAATCCCTTGCATAGGCATGCTTCCTTTAACCTTTCTGGAATTGGATTGATCTCCATCCTCTCCCTGTATTGTGCTATGTGTTCCTCAGGATCCGTCGAACCATCATACAGCTTCATAGTTGGAACATGGAACCTTTTGGGTATCTCAGCATCACAAATTGGTGGTGCAAAACGAGATATCTTATGGCTTCCATCTGCAATCTCCAGGATAGGTTTGACCACTCCTGGAACACTTGATATCATATCCTTCAGTTTTTGCAACTCTCTGGCCATAGCATGGTTGATACCTGCATCCTGCATGAATCCATGGTTAGTGGTAAGAGAATTATTAAAAGTGTTACCTCCCATTGGGTTCAAGTTAGGAACACTGGATGTGAATCCATATTGCTGAGACTCTGGGATGATGGAGGGACCACTGGAAGCAATGGTCTGCATTGGAATAAAATCTCCCTGATGGACATCTGAACTTCCTGTTTGCAAACTCCTCAAGGATCCTAGCATCTGGAAGGATCCCTGAAACTGGGATGATCCTGGAACAAAGGAGGATCCTTGAACCTGGGATGATCCTGGAACAAAGGAGGATCCTTGAACCTGGGATGATCCTGGAACAAAGGAGGATCCTTGAACCTGGGATGATCCTGGAACAAAGGAGGATCCTTGAACCTGGAATGATCCTGGAACAAAGGAGGATCCTTGAACCTGGGATGATCCTGGAACAAAGGAGGATCCTTGAACCTGGGATGATCCTGGAACAAAGGAGGATCCTTGAACCTGTTGCGCCCCTGAGTAGGCTCCTGAACTCATGAAGGATCCCATATGCTGAGCATAAGATCATGCTGGCTGGAAATATGAACCTGATGCCTGAGTCATTACTGTCGATCCGTAGTGCACTCCTTTTGGTCCACCCACATACTGAACATCTGGAATCACCGAAGGCTGAGAAGTAATCACCGGAGTATCAAAATTCAAAGATCTGGGCACCAGTGGGGAATGATCCTCTGCCACTTTCTTTTGTTTCTTAAGATCTCCGATTTCTTTGAGGATCCTGTCATTGGTCTTATCCTGTTGCTGTATATGTTCCTTCATCTGCAAAATCAAAGTAAACATGTCACTAGTAGTGGGAGTGTAAGGAGCAGAAGAAGTTGGAGGTTTAGAGAATATGGGAGTTGGTTTCTTCTCAGCATTTTTCTGAGATCCAGCAGGTGGTGGAGGCAAAGGTGGAATGCCCTGAGATGAATTGACTGCAGACATTGCAGTGGAGGTATTCTTCACTGATGAAGCCATGTATTCGTATGCAATGAACCGGAATGATCACCAACAGAAAACTTTCTTATGAATGAAGCACCAATGGCCCCACAGTGGGCGCCAAACTGTTTTGGTCAAAAATCTAACGAGGATAATGCAACCAAACTCTTAGTTATGGGGAATGATGCTTGAAATGAAGAACTATGATAAGGATCAAAGTGGTATAAGTTGCACGAACAACACAAGGATTTATACGAGGAAAAAGCCCTTGATCAATGAATGATCTCCGGCATAAAAAAAAACCTCGGGTGATGGAAACTACCGATCACCAAGCTTAAATAAATCAATTAAAGTTTACAACTTCGGATAGTGATGAGCTAAGTACAAGGATCACTATGCTTAAACGTGTAAAAATGTGAGAAATGCTAAGTGTTTGCTGAGAGCTTTATGACTGCAATTGTACGAGAGTGTGTGTAAGCAAAAATGGCTAAGTGTTCTAATTTTAGCTCGTCACCCCTTTTAATATGAAAGCTAAACTAAGCTAACTAATTGCCCGACTTTCATGCCATTCTCCCACGTTCTCCACAACGTCCATTTTCGTTCAAATGAGTGCGAAATGCCCGGGGAATATTTCATAGTAACGTTGCCAAGACCAAGTCAAGCTCAATACTCCTGCAAAATAATACGAAATATAAACAGCCAATCGTTAGTATGAGGATCCTTAAGGTGATCCATGATCCTGATCCTGAAGCTCTTCTGAGGATCACTATCTGTCACAGAAGCAAGTATCACTTGTCAGGATAATAAGTAAGGATCACTAATTGTTAGAAAATCCTCCCCTAACACTTATATCTTGCGGTATCCTCAAAAGCAGTAAGTGCCGTCCTTGTTAAGGATCACGAAGGTATACAACATCCTGTCTATTATGTAAGTAAGAGTTTACTTGATGCTGAATCCAGGTATTCACACTTAGAGAAACTTATCCTTGCTTTAATCATGGCATCTACTAAATTGAGACATTATTTTGAAACTCATGCCATTATTGTTAAAACTAATTTTCCAATTAAGAATGTTCTCAGGAAACCTGAAATGTCAGGAAGGATAGATAAGTGGGCAGTGAAGCTTAGTGCTTATGATATAAGATATGAGCCTAGGACAACCATTAAATCCCAAGCATTAGCTGACTTTGTGGCAGATTTCAGTAGTGATTTGCAAGAGGAAGCAGAATTAGAAGTCCAGCAGCTAGAGGAGACCAAGGATCCTTGGATACTCTATACTGATGGATCCTCAAATGTCAAAGGCACAGGGCTTGGAATACTACTAAAATCGTCATAAGGGGACATAATACCCCACTCTATAGCTTGTGAGTTCCAAACTACTAACAATGAGGCTGAATATGAAGCCTTATTAGCTGGTTTGCAAATTGTTGTGCATATGAGGATCAGGTATCTTGAGGTACATGTAGATTCATTGTTAATCACTAATCACTTTATGGATCCTATGCTGTTAAAGGTGAAAAGCTAACCAAATATTTGGAGGTAGTCAAAGAGTTGGCACTCTCTTTTGTTTCCTTTAGTTTGACACAGGTACCAAGGGAAGAAAATACAGAAGCTGATGCATTGGCTAATTTAGGATCATCTTTGAAGATCCCGGAGGATATAAGTATCCCTATTATCCATATCCTGGCTCCTGCCATCGAGGATCATGTGGCTATGGAAATAGGAGAGGATTCTGCAATTATCCCTAGCGAGGATACTCAATCTCATTCAGGATCATGGGTCCTCTTAATCATGAGATACTTACAACATGGAGAGATTCCTACAGGAGAAAACCCTAGGGCTTTCAAAATTAAGGTATCTCAATTCACAATTTTAAATAATATGTTGTATAAACGATCTCTTGCAGGACCATATTTAAGATGCATTGAGGATCCTGAAATCCAAGAAGTTTTAAAAGACTTCCATGAAGGAGATTGTGGAAACCACACTGGGGGCAGACCATTATTCTCAAGGATCCTGAGGACAGGATACTATTGGCCAACTATGAAGAAAGATGTTGTGGAGTATGCTAAGAAGTGTGATCCTTGTCAGAGACATAGCAATATCCTTCATCAACCAGCTGAATTTTTGCATCCTATATCCTCCTCTTGGCCATTTATGAGATGGGGTATGGATATAGTTGGTAAACTCCCTAAGGCACCTGGTGGAAAAGTGTTCATGCTTGCTATGACTGATTACTTCTCCATGTGGATAGAGGCTGAAGCTTTTGCCCAAGTCAGAGAAAAGGAAGATATATCCTTCATTAAAAGAAATATTATAACTAGATTTGGTATTCCCTCTGAAATTATATGTGATAATGGTTCCCAATTTATTGGGGGCAGAACTACTAACTTTTTGTGACAGCTGGGGGATTAAGATGATAACATCAACACCAGTCCACCCACAAGCTAATGGTCAGGCAGAATCATCCAATAAGATCATCATCAACAATTTGAAGAAGAAGCTTGGATCCAAAAAAAGGAAATGGGCAGAAGAGTTACCTTATGTGCTTTCGGCTGATAGGACAACCCCCAAGAATGCTACAGGCCAGACTCCATTCTCTTTGGTATTTGGGGCAGAATCAGTGATTCCTACAGAAATGGTGGTCCAAACCGCTAGAACAAGTATTCGTGATCCTGAGGAAAATGATGAGAACTTGGTTCAAGACCTGGATACTATAGAAGAAATAAGGGATCTGGCTAGGATAAGGATGGCCAGTTATCAACAAAGAATGGCTGGTGCTTACAACAAAAATGTCAGGATCAGAAAGTTCCAAATTGGTGATATGGTGTTAAGGAAAGCATTTCAAAATACCACAAATCCTGCTGATGGAAAGTTGGCACCAAAATGGGAAGGACCTTACTTGATTGAAGCTGAGGCAGGAAAGGGGGCATATCAATTGCTAACAATGGAAGGTGATTGGCTACCTAGAGCCTGGAATGCTGTCCATTTCAAGAAATACTTCATGTGAGCAGAACCCGTGATCCTCACATCATAAGTATCCTTGAAGGATCCTTAGAGCACAGATGATCCTTACTTTGGTAACATTCTAATCTCAAACTATTTCATTTCCTTACTTTCTCACATAAGGATAAGGATCTTGTATCCACTATCCACCTTTCACGTTATTCTGAGTTTTGAAGGTTCAGGTATCCTTAGCAAAAGGATGGTTATCCACAAAAGCAACCAGTTATTTGGGCTTGACCCCAGTTCCGCCTGTAGCACACGATGATCCTGGTATAGTTCATGGCCGTGAGACCAGTACTCGCTTTAGGGGCTGACAATTCCATTGTACTGGCTATACCTAGGATCCTACGTATAATGGTAGAGGTACCATACATCCGTTCCTAAGGTTTCTAACGTTTTCACGTTAGCTAAGGTTTTGGCATTTTCATGCCACTAAGTTTGGATAGTCGCCAGTTAGGGCCATACTCCAGTTTACACACGATCCTTGGGCTTGTCCCCAGTTATCCTTGGGCTTGTCCCCAGTTATCCTTGGGCTTGTCCCCAGTTGCTAACTTTTATCTTATATTGGCTTAGTCCCAAGTCATGTTCTATTTCAGGTCTTTGAAGTTAAACAACCAAGGATCCTTGATCCTTAATTCTTACTAAGGTTTGTCTTATAGTTATCCTGGTTATGGTATTAAGGACTAGGATCCTAACTTGGATCCTCAGGTATGATCCTTAACTATTTTAATTTTGTTCATTGTTTATTTGAATAACCCTTGTACTTTGACAACTGAACTTATGATTCTTAAAATATACTACTTTTTGGAATTTTTCAACTGTAGGATATTTGATCCTGGATCATATCCTAAATATTTTTTATCTAATTTGTTCAACTTTTCTTATTTAGACAAGTGTATATCAGAAAAATTGAAAATTAAAAGGATATACAAGGATAACAACACATGATAAGCCAAAAAAGATTAAATTTATTTTACTAACAAAAGTTTAACCGTCAAATGTTGTCAAAATTGCCAACCCACGTTTCTACTAGCAAAACATGGCCCGTCCACATGGGTTGGCAACGGGTGTCCATTGTTTATGTGGCCATAGCATGCAGGAAATAAAAGGCGGCAGGATCACAATGGCTTCATCCCCCAAACAGAGGATCCCTCCACCATTTGTAATCCTACCTATTGTCTAAAGGATCCTGGATCCTTAACCCTAAAACTATTGTTCAAGTACAAACCAACCATTGTTTAACAAAAACTACCATCAAACCTAAAAAATTGGGCTCCGGCTATGTCTAGAAGTGTCCATCATTGCCCAATCATGCAGCCTACACCTTCGCTGCATCACCATCCCCAGCTCCACTAGCTTCACCACCATGATCCTTGCCACTGCCTCCAGCCTCGATCGTCAGGATCTCCTCAGCCTCCTCCTCGTCATCCAGCTCAGCTAGCCTTGCCTTCCAGCCTTCCACATCCCAGGTGCTCCTATCGAAGTCGGGATCCTGAGCTTCCAAGGCCATCTGCAATTTGGTCTTATACATCGCTATGGCAGCAGAGACTTTAGCATCTTGGGTGATCTCATGCTTCTCGTAATCAGCATTGATTAGCACCTTGGCCGTCTCATTTTTGGCATTTTGGAGGTATTTTTGGAGGTCGGCAATCTTAAGATCCTTGAGCAATGCAACTTGTTGGAGGTCAGCAATCTTCCTATCCTGCTCCTCAACGTCCCCACATAATCTTCAATCTAAGCAAATTTCTACAAAGAAGATAAAGAACAATTCAAGACCAGGTGATCCTCAAATAAGCAGGATATATAAGCAGGGACAGTGATCCTTACATCGTTGAAGTACTTAAGGAATTGGTGGCGGATCAGAGGCAGACCTTGCAGATCCTCAGCTTCAGAGGCTTTTCTTTTCTTGCCTCCCCTTCCTTTGGAGGGTGCCTTGGGGATCGAAGCAGTTGGGCTAGCAGGAAGCTTTTTCTTGGTGGATCGCACGTTATCCAGATCGGTCACGCTGAACTTGGAGGCAGATTTTGAAGCTTTTCCAGCACCTGCACAATCATAGCAAGATAAGTATCCTTATCCTATTTTTATTTAACTGTCTATTCAAATCTTTAACTATACGAAAAACAGGATACTTACTTGACATGGTGACTGAGCCTGAGGATATCTCTTGTGAAGCCTGGGCGATTGTCTTGAATGATCTTGTTTCAGGACTGAGTCTTCAAAAGGCAGCAAGCCTTTCTTTGGTAGCAGGAGATGGTATGAGGTGTGAGACAGTAACAGCTGCATAACAAAAAAACAAAAGGGTGTCAGTGATCCTTATACAAAAAGAAGACTGTCTGGTGATCCTTCTCAGGATCCTCTATCCTACCATGGGTGGACCACTCCTTGGGTAGATTCTTTCCGTTTGGAATAGAGTCTCTTCTGACGAAGGAGAAGCGTCGTTTCCAATTTGTATCGTTTTTGGTAGCTTTGAAAATGGGGTGTTCTTCACCAGGTTTACGTTTAAACAAGTATCGGTGGGATCCAAAGGTAGTGAGATCATACATCTCGGCCAACTCTGACATTCCTAGGTCAATCCCCTCCTGCTCAATGATCCTCTCAAGGGTATACAAAACCCTCCAGATCATTGGCATAGCTTGGATATAAGAAATGCCAGTAAGAGAGAAGAAGGATTGGGTAAAGGATGGAAAAGGATAGGTATAGCCTATGGTGAACGGGGTAACAGGAAAGGCAATCCAAGTTTCAGAAACATGATCACTCAAAGCAGTGGGATCAAAGGATTTGAATATGGCGTTCGCTGGGAAGCAATACCGGATTCTATTGATCTGTGGATCAGTGAAACAACAGCGTTCTTTTGCGGAATCTTTGATGATCCCTTGACTTTTCAGAGGGCTGTTCTTCTGGTGATCCTTAGCGGGAGAGTTCCGAAGCATCATTTTCGACGAGATGATGGTAAAAGAAGTAAAACAGAGTAAGAGAAGGAAGAAGAGGAAAAGAGAATACCTGATTGATCTTCGGATGAGAATTTAAAGGGAGTTTCTCTTAGATTTAAATGCAAATTGATCCTATCTCTAACTCATATTTATAATGATGAATTTGCAGGGTAAGTCACCTCAGTGACGTCAGGATTGCAACGGATAGTTCGATTCTAACGGCTATATATCCGTTAGTTTGTTGCGGATAAGATCGATAAAACACAACTCGTTTATTTACATAATTACTCCTTATATTTTGGGGGCAATTGTTAGGGGGGGGATTTCTTAATGACCTGTGATCCTCAAGTGTTATCCTGTTTGGTGATCCTTACTTCTGTGACAGATAGTGATCCTCAGAAGTGTTTCAGGATCAGGATCATGGATCATCCTAAGGATCCTTATACTAACGATTGTTCACTTTGAATTCGGTATGGTTTTGCAGGAGTACCGGCTTGGACTTGGTCATGGCGATATTCCTGGAGCATATTCCCTTCAATTCTGCACGTGCTTGGCCATTGTGAACGTTATGGAGAACGTGGGGAGAAGGCACGAAATGCGGACAGTTAGTTAGGCTAGATATTTTCTATTTTTAAAGGGGATGGCGAGCTATTTTTAGAACACTTGGTTATTTTTTTGCTACACACACTCGTACAACTACACTCACCAGCTCTCGGCAAAACACTTAGCAATTTTTATACATTTCTGCACGATACATATTAGTGATCCTTGTACCTAGCTCGCTATCATCCAAAGTTGTAAAAGAATTATTGTTTAATTTGAGTTGGTGATCGGTAGTTTCCATCACCCGAGGTTTTTAATGCCGGAGATCATTCATTGATCAAGGGCTTTTTCCTCGTATAAATCTTTGTGTCACTTGTGCAATTCATTTCTGAGTGATCCTCATTGTTGTTTACCAATTCAAGCATCATACCCCGTAACAGAGAGTTTGGTTGCATTATCCTTGTCTGATTTTTGACCAAAACATCTGGTATGTTATATTCTAACTTTTTCGAAGCTGTAAGTTGTCTCTTATCCTTTTTGGTTAAGCGTCATTGATCCACATTTGTTCGAACACTTCAAGTTTTCTGTTAAAAGTTTAACATTATCATCAGATTTCCAATAACTTTCCAGTTGTTTGGCGATGATATCTTTGAAAATCGAAAACATACATGAAAATTAAAGAGGAAAGAAACAACAACAGTTGTAGCTAAAAATGTTTAATGTTATTACCCATTCATTATGTATCAAATCATCTGGCCTGGATTTCACCAGCAAAACCGTGGACCATCCACCCAGGCCGGACAAGGCTATCTAACAGTTAAAGTGTCTATGCAGAAATGAAAATGCAGGAAAGTTTATAGCGTACGATGTAGAAGGATTCATTCTCCACAAACAGAAGAATCTTCTTGTCTGTAAAGGCATTTGAGGAGTTATCTCTAACTCTATATTTTGCAATGATGATTATAGCAGGTCTTATCAGTGATGACAGGCAGTGTAACAACTAGTTACCAGCAGCAATGGCTAGTCCGCTTCTGACGGAAATATGACAGCTGTGAATCCTTATCACAACTGCCATATTGGGGGCAATTGTTAGGGCATGAATTTTATGCTAAGGATCATCTATCCTGAGACTGGGCATGGATCACGGATCCTTAATGGATGATGCAGAGAGTCTGAGGATCCAGAGTCTGAGGATCACGAGTCTGAGGATCCCGAGTCCGGGGATCCTTAACAGAACTTATGTTTTGCACGTTTTTAATGTGTAAATGCAGATAATGGACGTAGTGGACTACTTCTTTGCTGGAATCTCGTGGAATATGCTTTTAGGCACGTGCATATTGAAGAAATAACCGTTAGTGGTGGTCATGGGTGACTTCCACCTTTTTCGGGAAGTTAGTTAGTTGTTTTTTTCTTATCTTTTTAAGGGGAAACAAGCTCATTAGAGGCACAAGTCGTACACACCACAGAAAAAACACTTAACACACGAATTCTCTGCAAACACTTAGCAAAAACACACACTTACACTAGCAATTCATTGTATTGAGCTTGTTTTCTTCCGAAGTTGTATAAGGATCACTGCTGTTTTTGCAATATAGTTGGTGATCGGTAGTTTCCATCACCCGAGGTTTTTTATGCCGGAGATCTTCCAAAGATCAAGGGCTTTTTCCTCGTATAAGTCTCGGTGTTCATCGTTGATTTCATATACTTGTCGTTCATACAATTAACCGAGCATCATACCTCACAAAATCAGATTTGGTTGCATTATCCTTGTGTGATTTTTGACCAAAACAATCGAGGCCTCAAAAAAATATAAAAACCCAACAAACATAAAAAACAAAGGGTATCTCGAAAAAAACGGGGTTTGGCTCAGATTATCCGATAATCAAGAGGCTGCAAAAGTGGGGTTGCAGGATCAAAAACCCTACCCTCCACCGTCCTTGCCGCGCCATCGTCATCAAAATCTATGTTGTTTTTTTTCTTTTTTTTTACATCATCACCACCCCATCGATCGTATCAAAACCCACAGATTTAAATATCACAAATCAACACCCACAGATCAAAATCCCCAACATACTAAACTCAGAATCAAAACAAATATCCAGATTAAGATCAAAAAGCACCAACAACCATATCACTGTTTGAAACCTATCAAAAAGCACCATATTCAAAACATTCAAAAAGGCACCATATACAACCGATTTAAACATCCAAAACCACTATGAACATCATTCAGACATATTCAATCAGATTCAAAATATTCAACAGATTCAAAAAGCACAGGAATCAAACAGAATCAAAACCCAAGATTGAAGCAGATAAAAACAAACCATCAAGAAAGTCAAAACCACAAAGATTCAACCCCAGATTCAGCATAATCAAACCCGCAACAAAAAACAGTTACCAAAAAAATGATTGAAGCAGATAAAACCAACAAGTGGTGACTAAGGTCCAGAAGTTCAGATCTACAAAGAACTAAACGATATACACCTTTACTTACACATTCTTAACAAACCACCGCATCACCGATCTACAAAGAACTAAATATATATATACATATATAATTTCTTTTTGAATATTTTTTTAAAGAATAAATTCAAGTTTTGTCCTTTAAATAAGTAAAAAGACTAAATTACCCATGTGTAATAAGATTTAACAGAAAAATTTAACTGAGTTAGGCTTTAAAGGACATAACTTGCAACAAAATTCCCTATAAAGGGCAAAACCTGTCAAAATTCGTTAAAAAGGACACCGCCTGAAAAAGGGTATATAGATAAAGGACAAAACTTGTAATTTTTCCTTTGAAAAATATTAAAATACCATTTTAAGTTTCAAAAATGTAACAATATATGATTTTTTTAAACAGAGTAAATTATTGGCCCCTATGGTTATATCACTTTTACCCCTTTTAGCTTAAAAAGAATCTGTTATCATCTGCACCCCAACATCTTTTTTTCTAACCATTTTGACCCCCATCACTAACTCCATCCATTTACTTAGTTAAAACCTAGTCATGTGCCCCTCACATAATGGGCATTTTTGTCAAATCATATTAAATACAACTTCATTTTAAATTAGATTATTCAAGTGGGGCCCACCTCAACCACTACCCAACCCTCCTCCTCCACACCTTGCCACCTACTTCTGCCGCCTCCTCCACCCCTTTCCTACCCGCCCATCCCAACCCATGTTCTTCTCTACTAACACCAAACACCTGCCACAATAACAATAAAAAAACAATTAAGTGATTAAAGCCTATATATATTATCAAATACTCATTCTTGTGCTTTCAGTCACTATATTTCTCATATATGCCTACCTTCAAACACCTTCACCTTTCCCCAATATCCAATCAATCAATCTATCAAATTCAATCACCATTTCTTTCAACTTCAATTTCTCACCAATTCACACTGAATTTCATCATCTGATCTAATCAATCGATCACTTTTTCACACAATTTTGTACCAATTTCACTCTAATCGGAGTATTTTCTAACGTTATTTCATCAAATTAACCTAATATTCGATCTGGATTTGCTATCGTCATCATGACGTACGAAGATATTGATGCAGTTACCGTGTTAAAGATCGCAATTGAAGATCCGAGAGACGATTACGTTATGAGAGAGTAATGAAAGAAAGCACTGAGTGTATTGAGATAAAATACACAAAAGAGGTACATGTCGAGATACTTCGTTAGAAGTCATTGGAAAATTCACAAATGTGAATTCTATCATATGAAAGTAAAAGTACTATACCTTTGATAAATCTTGCGATATTTGTTCCGAGTGATCTATACGTAGATGCGTCTACGACTTGATTAATGTTAGAGCTACATGGAGATTTTATCTTCGTTTGGGAGAGCATCCTAAATATACATATCTCCTAATGAACAACAATAGATGTGTGCAAATCACTTACGGCAAAATTATGAATCTCATGTTGTTGAGTGTCGATCTAGTTCTCTATCTCACACATAACAGTGATTGTAGACGAGAAACATTCATCTTGTTGGTTATGAATGTGTTCACCAAGTAACTTGGATTAAGACTTATGTTTAAGTCCTTATGAGTCAATGGTAAAGTGTTGGAGATGAAAGGTAAACGAGTTATGTTCCTTAAATGAATGATAAAATTTAGCTATGTGCTATATACAATAATTTGTGAGACCTTTCTAAATATTGATGTTTTAGGATTTTGAATAAGTCTCATTATTTTGTCTTAACAAGGGATGAATGTTGCAAAGTGATATTATGATATCCTTAGGGCTGTGAAGAATCAGAATGATGCATCTTCTGTTCACATGCTAAAATATTGTAGTTTAAAGCATGCTAGACTAGTACTTAGTTAATTATGGGTCTTCATGGAGACTAATTAACCCTAAACATTCAAATATGTATGAAATCAAAAAGAATTTGTGGACAAAGTTGAGGGAGAATTTCATTCATTATAAGGAAAAGATGTGTAACTTTTTAAGAGTTTGTTAGAAAAATTAATGAGGAGAACTCATTGTCTAAGCTTATTCTAGATGTTAGATTAGAATTATTCTAAGTTGGTGACAAACTTATGGCAATGGCATGTGGGGTGTCTATTATTCATGTACCAACATTTGATTTTTGGTCCCCGACTGTATTGACAAGCATGTAAAACTGGTAAAAAGAGATATAGTTTGTCCCAAGTTACTTATAAATGAAATACCAAATGGAATTAAATAAATTTTAAAAAGATGTTCAAAAGAGTCGGTTAATTGTATTTACTAGTGAAAGCTGACATATTTTTTAAAAAACTAAGCGCATGTTAATAGCAAATACGGAATAGGCTGAAGCAGGCTAGGTCTAAGAAGTTAGAATTTGCAACTCCACGATAAAAGACCCATATTAGTCTCAAGTGGCTTTTTATTTCGATCCGCCTGTAGATATTTTGTACGAATGGCTTGTAATACTTTATTTAATTTATTTAAGCTTTTACGTTTATTTTACTTTATTCCATCTTCCACTACCTATTGTGATACTGTTATCAATCGTCACGCATACACCCCAAGTCCGGGCCCACCAGGAAATCATGGTGTGACACGCGGGTCGACCGGAAAAAAAAACTTGAAGAAAGCTGGATTGTAAATGAGGCGAGAGGCCGAAATAAAAAAAAATATCACACAATACTTTTAATATGCATTTCGGTCTATAAAAAATTTTAAAAAAAAAATAATACATATAAATATATGTGTAGTTTTTCTAATTTTATGAGCCAGGCTCGACTTTTTCAGCTTGATAAAATAAATAAGCCAAGCCGAGCTCGTATGTTTAAGTTTAAGCTCGACCTCAACATAGCCTGGTTCGATTACAGCCCTATATCAATGTAGCTAAAAAATTACACGTAACCCTATCTAGATGATCTACTGTGTTATTACAAATAATTATTACACACATATAAATCTTTAAAAAGGGTGTTGATATTCTCATATATCCATTTCTCTATCTCTCTCTATATTCATAGATATATATAGAGAGATAAAGTAAAAAGGATGTGGGAATATGATTTAGAGGATATGGGAATAGAATCACCCTTAAACAATCACTTCACTTTACTTAGATAAGCGTGAAAATTTCACTAATCCAACTCGTTACGGTTTATGATAGATACAATTGTGATTCATTAGTTAACACATGGAAAAATAGGACATCTAAAAACAAAAACAAATAGTTTCTTGAAGGAAATCACAAAATCATGTACTATACATACTTATCTGGAAATGAAATCAGACCGAAACATCCTTTGTAGACTGTGTTAGTTTAGGATTTTCTAAATTTGTCTCTATTGAGGAACCGAAAAATGGAGGCTCTGATGGTACGGGAAGCATGAGAGAAGTACTATGGAGCATAAGAACAACCGAAGCCATAGTTGGCCTATTGATGACGCTAGCCTGAACACATAGTAACCCAATGTGGATACTTCTAACAATATCATGTGATAAAGTGGATCCCATTTTTAATGTGGGGTCTATGATATCTAGTGTCGTCCCATTTCTCCAGTTTTCCCATACCTAAATGATATTAACTTTTTTTAAGAATACATGCATAAAATAAATAATAAAAAATTCTTGAAGGGATGCATCCACCCAAATAATATTTGTTGTTTTAGGCTTGGAGAAAATCATGGATACTTACAAAGTTAAGAAGATCTTTTAGGCTCTCGCCATTCTGAAAACTATTTTTCTCTTGACCCGTTATGATCTCTAGTACCAACACTCCAAAGCTAAAGACGTCTGATTTCACTGAGAAATGACCATGCAAAACGTATTCGGGTGCCATGTAACCACTATAGAAATGCATAAAATGGAGAAAAGGTTAGTATTTGCAAAACAAAAAAAGGGTAGAAAAAAGGTAATGAGTAATTTTTTTAGCAACAACTAGACCTTATGTTAGAGATAAATTAAAGGGAGAGAGAGATAGAGAGAGGCTAGGTATAGCAAAAAGACCTGCACCCAGTTGGAAACCTAAAATATTCAGGCATGGGAAATGTTTTTAAAACTTTCTGGGTGAGTATGGTATCCTGTGGTAGCCGCCTAATTACCGAACTCATTTACTCGCATCTAAACTGAATAGATTAATATATCATATATAATCTTAAACAAACAATAAAATACACGTTGAAGATCATAGAGAAATTTGAAGTTTTAAACATTATAGAACTGAGAGATGTATAGTTGAATATTTTATACCTAAATTTAGTTTTTGAAGTGAGTTTCAAATTGACTTTTGGTAGGGCATACACTAAAAGGAGTATGGCATACACTAAAAGGAGCATACGTGATACTGCGAGTATACCACGAACCCGATAGGTAATGTGCAATATGAATTATAAAACTCATCTTTACCCAATCCATTGTCATCCATACACTAAAAGGGTATAGGGCGTTGTAAAGAACTAAAGTTAAAATTCTAGTAACGAACCTACTAATTTTATCTAAAAGAAGACTTACTATGTTCCAACAATACGACCCGTGTCTCCATGAGTTTCCTCGTGTTTAAACAATCTTGCGAGACCAAAGTCAGCAATTTTAGGGTTCATTTCTGCATCTAACAGAACATTACTAGCCTTCATGTCACGATGAATTATCCTTAGACGAGAATCTTCATGAAGGTATAGTAATCCCTTTGCAATTCCTTTGATGATATTGTATCGAATTTCCCAATCAAGAAGTTTACCTTTAGTTGGATCTACAAAGAGCATCACAAATTGGGATTAGTGACAATATTCAGGGGCGTAGCATTTAAGGGGCCGGGAGGGGCGCCCGACCCCCCGAACTTTTCGCTCAGTAGTGTTGTACATGTAGTTTTCGTATAGAAATTTTTTGGTATATACGTTTTCGACCCCCGGTTCTATAGAAATTTTTGGTTATATACGTTTTCGACCCCCCGACGAAAACTTCAAGCTTCGCCACTGACAATATTCACCGAAGCAAAACAACATTTTCCACGAGTATGGAAAAATGAAATGTTCAAACATCATTAAGTTGTCATCTTACGAAAGTGTTGATATCTTTTATAACACGATTTATAATGATATCATGAAAAAAAAAATTCTTCAGAACCTACAATTTGTAAACCAATAGTTGGTGGCGTTTGGTTGCTAAATTGACCAAATTTTGGTAAAATATAAATCCAACCCACGAATATGTGTAATGTTTAATAATGCTTAGGGATGGCAATGGGTCGGGTTCGGGTCGGGTATTGGTAATCCCATATCCATACCCAGTTGTAAAATCGTGTCCCATACCCGACCCAATACCCATCGGGTATATGTCGGGTAATTACCCGTCGGGTACCGGGTATACCGGCGGGTATCGGGTATACCCATTAGTTTGTTAAAAGATATACATTTGAATTTCCAAATACATTTTTTACTATTATAATTATTATATAATTTTATTTATGGAACAACTATTATAAATTAAAAATGTATATTACATACATATAAGTTTTATCATAAATTAATAATAACTTTATAATATTTATACATTTATATGTATATACTTCACAACATACAAAATATAAATACTATCATCAAATACATATGCTAAAAGAAAATTTATTTTTCCACATTATGAACATACTAAAATAAATTACTAATAGATAAGGGTTAATGGAAAATAAAAATATAAATTCAAAACTTCGGGTATATAGTTCGGGTAAACGGGTATGTGGTTTCGGGTAATCGGGTTGGGTATCACCTAATCCCATACCCGACCCATACCCGCGAAAATTTTTAAAACTAAACCCATACTCGGCCCAATACCAGTCGGGTATCGGGTATACCCGTCCCATTTGTGTCGGGTTTCGGGCATACCCGTCGGGCTTGGGTATTTTTGCCATCCCTAAATTAATGTCTTTCTTTACATATCAATGTTTGGGATTGAAAAAATTCTTCCTCTTTAAGACTCACCAAATATAAACTGATTAAGGCTTCCATTTGGCAAGAACTCGTAAATAAGAAGTCTTTCCTTTCCTTCTATGCTGTAACCAAGGAGCCTAACCAAATTACGATGTTGAAGCTTCAAAACTAGCAAAATCTCATTCTTGAATTCAACATCACCTTGTTGCGAATTCCTTGCTAGTCTCTTTACTGCTATTTCATTCCCGTCTATAAGAGTACCCTAAATTACATATGATGGCTATAATGTATTAGTGTTTAACTAAGATCAAGATTCTGAATATTTAAAACACAATGACCAATATTGATTTGTCCATACCTTGTAAACGGCACCGAATCCACCTCGTCCGAGCTTATTGTCTTCGGAAAAGTCATTAGTTGCTGCTTTGATTGCACTAAAGCTGTATTGTAATGGTTCAGCAACGCTAATGTCCATAGTTTCAGCTAGTAGAATGAAAGATAAGTTAGATGTACGTGGCTTTAGCGACCAAGTTGTCTTAATTCTATGACTACAAGTCAAAGCAATGCGTGTTTAACCCCGTTATCCGTTAGTTCAATTTTGTAACTATGAATGTTAAGGTGCAAACATAAAACTTACTCTGGGTACTTTCATGAGGTGATGAAATTTGTGTTTTCTTCTTCATGATCCTCATAAAGAAACACAATGAAGCAATTATGATGGCCGCAATTGTCACAAAAACAATTACTAATATCACAGTAAGAGTTGTGTGTTCCTCTTTACCTGAAAAATGGAAAGTGTAACGATGAAGATGAAAGTTTAAAGATTTTCCAAAACTAAAATTTATTATTTTTATATAAATTTGATGAAAGTAAAAAAATGTTGGATTTTAAAGATAATGTTTATTGGGGGTAAATATACGTGAGATTTGGATTTGTATTTTAATTTCAGGGTTTTAAAATTGCCAACAGTGGTGCATTGTGTTTGGCGCACAAAAAACCTAGTTCAGGACCGAAACCGGCCAACCTGAACTGAACTGAACCGGTTCAGTTCCAAACCGGTAACTCCAAAGCGGCTTAGTTTTTCTTCCAAACCATAGGTTCTGGACCGGTTCCACCTCCCTGTTACTCAACCCAAACTGCTCTTGTATACACTCGCTTTTTATTCGCTTTGCTTATTAATTATGGCTTCATCTCAATCATATCCATTCATAAACAATAGTTCAAACATTAAAAATAAAATTAACAAATACATTATTAATATTTGTAATCTTTAGAATTATGTTTTTTGTATTTCATTTTTCTATTTCTTGTTTTGAAAACTATAAAAGTTGACTTTTATGTAAAAATAGTTGTGTCTTAAAAAAAGATTAAAATGTGCATGCTCCAACTAGTTGACGAACTAAAACCAAAACTTAAGAAAATTAAGACCAAACCGAAATCGGTCTTTCAAACCGACCAAACTGGTTTCAACCAAGAACCGTGGACAAAAACCCCGGTTGGAAACCAGTTCAGGTTTGTAAGAAAAAACCCGATTTGTACACCTCTATTTCCTAATCGATGGTGATGGTTAATGATATGCATATCATATGACTGTTTATACAATAAATTCATAAAAATTTCAACTAATTAATTTGTTAAAAACTAAATTGATATACAAAATCATAATAATTTCAAATATTAAGAACATTACAAAACTCATAACTTGTATAATTCATAATATTTGAAGAAATCTGCAACTTTATCACTTAAAAATTATTAAAGCAAAATTAACACAAACTCAATAAGCTACCGGGGCGCCCCGTAGTGAGCATTTGTTCACGCGTGGAATGGAGTGAAACACCGCCGGCGGTGGGAATCTTTGCGTGTTGAATACATAACGCGTCCTCACCATCACGCGTTGGAATTCAGTTGTTTTGTTGTTTTGTGAATGATTTTGATGATGGAGATGAGTGTGTGATGAGTGATGGACATTTCCACTAAAATCTATCACTAGTTATGAAATAATGTTCGATGATATAATAGAACTTAATTGGATGTTGTGAGTGATAGAATTTTATCACTAGTAGAGCGCCCCTACCCACCTAATTCATATAAAAAAAATAATGTATCTAACATCTTTTTCGTGTCGATAAGTTGACACTACTAGTATACTATATAATTGAATATCAACAGCAAATAAATAGTTAAGTTTCGGTATATATTGAGCGCTAATTGTATTTTAATATTGTGCGGGTTAAGTTATTCTACAAAGACTTCTAAAAGTAAGAAGTGTAAAAATGCTCGATAGAGTATAGAGTAACAAGTGTCCAATAACCTAAAAGCTAAACCCACTACACCACTACCCAAAACCTAAACATCCAATCCACCGCCACCACCACCCAAAAACCTAACCCCCTCCCCCCCCCCTCAAAAAAAATTATATTTATCCTATTTTATTTTTTTTGTATTTATCCTAATCCAATATTCTATTTGTTTTACATCCTCAAAATTATACGATTACAGTTAAACAAAGACATAAATATTGTAGGCAAACCATCTAATACCTGGTGGTGACGGAGATGGTTGTGGAAGTGACGGAGTAGTCTGATTGAAAAAATCATATACCTCAAACCTAAAATTACACGTCGATTGAAGAATTCTCCCGCCATCTCTCCCATTAATACTGGTATTTGGGATCCTGTTCACCGCAGCCTCCAAACAATCACTACACACTTGCTCCGACAAGTTTGGAGTACACTGCACAAGACCATGGATCGTTGGAAAATCTGGCCCATTTATGTTCCCTGTGGCAAACTTCAGTAGCGGACCGCCAGCAGCGGCCTGACGTCTCAACCGGTCCATCAACTCTCTAACAGCCCTATTGAACTGATCAACATTACTCACACTTATAAGGCTAGGCAAAATCACAGTATTTGCATTTCCAGTCTCTTTGGAGTATTTCAAAAAGCATGGCTCGTAATATCCTATGGATTCTGTTTGGTTGGGGCAGAGTTCTCTTAACTTAATGATGGAGTCATTCAAACACTTTGTGCATACAGCGGGTTCAATATCACCACGACAAAGAGCGAACGAGATGACTCTGTCACTGAGTTGGCCGGTACTGAAGTTGTAGTAGCCAAAGCCAGAGTTGGTGGTGGGGAGGGCCAAGAGGGCGGTGTCGAGGTTTCTTTGGTACGTACTGTTTATGGTGTAGTTAGCTTTGTTCTCACATATGTGGTGGAAGAAAGGTGGTGGTTGAGCTAAGGTGGTGGTGTTGATTAAGCATATGATAATAAGAGAGAAGGAGAAGAGATGTTTTGTGAAGAGTATGAACATGTTTTGTCGTGTCGGACGAGGAAGGAGATGTTGTGACATTTAAAGAGTGGGATATGATGACAAAATAAAAGTCTTGGTAATCGGCTACAACTGATCAATAATTAAAAGTATGTGGTTGGAAAGACACCTGATATAAAGGGGAATATATTTTGATCCTTTACGGACGTAACGGATTTAGTAAGATATGGTGAGCTGATAGCTAATACCGTGATAAATGAGAAAAATCTGTGAATGGAAAAAGCAAAAAGGTGTGGTTGTGGTTCACTCTCATAACCGGATTCCGACTTGTTAACCCATTTAAGATAGAGTTTTGCATGCATGAATGAATGAGAGACATAATGGAATACACCAAAAGAATAAATAGAAAGGGTGTTTGGTTAGTCAATAGAATGAAATCCCTCATTACATAAGTCATTTCATTTCCTCAAAATCATTTCATCCCCCCACCCCCTATGTGTTTTTTCATTGTATCCCCTCTTGCACCCTTCGTTAACAACACCACCCACCACCGACGCCACCGCCTGTCGTCACCCACAACCTGCCGCCACCGGCCAAAGCCCACCACCGTCACCGACTCCCACCACCTCCGCCGCCACAACCGCCAGTCTCCGCAACCCACTACCCCCTTCGCCACCGCCGCCGCCACCATTGCCACCCACCGCCGCCACCAACCACCACTGTTGTCGCCACCAACCCACCACCGCCACCACACACCACCGACGCCCATCACCGCCACCACCCGCATCCCGCCGCCGCCGCCACCCATCCGTCACAGTCACCATCACCGCCGCTGCCACCTATAACCACCCACAATCATTGCCATCGGCCACCACCATTCACCGCCGATTTCATTTCTTCATATTTTCTTGCCCACCAAACAATAATAATTCATTTCATTCACTCGTTCATTCTATTATCTCATATCAAACAGATTATAATATTATGATATATAATATTACACTATTAATTTTAAAAGTGAATTTCTTTTCTCTTTTAAATTCACTTCAACAAGTTTGTTTTATTAGTTCTAAGTATCATTCTTTGATCATTCATAAAAGTTGAATGACGTTTGCATTTGACTAAAAGTACCCATTTGATTGACGTTTGGATTGGTGTAACCTTGGAATATTCCATTTCATTGAACAATAGGCTGGCAACGAAGAAGATGTGCATAAAAGTTGATTGTGGACTAGCAAAGGAAGTCATAACTAGTGATTCTCAAGACGTGTTTTATAAGCCGATATTAATATAAGAGGTTATACATATACTCTATCTCATAATAAACTAATAAACGTCCCCTCGTTGTGGCAGAGTTTTAATCGAACAAAAACTGTAAAAAAAATAATGATGCCGCTCACATTGTGGCTACCTATATTGTGTGTCAAGGATATCGAAACATATTTTACATCGTTCGAAAACTATAAAAACAAATACTGACATCGGGGCCTAATAGTACTGACACCGATAGATATGTTGTTAGGCTTGTCACGCTAATGGTACTTGGTATAGTTTACGTTACTAAAAAAAATGTTTTATTTAGAATCCAATTTCGTTTTCAATATAATTTCTATCTAAACTTTGAGAAAAATATTGATTATAACCGCATTTTTAATTTCTTTTAAAGTTAACTAACGCAAATTATTGGAGAAAATATATTTACGAGAAAATTAAATGGGTTAATTACGTATATTGTTTATGGTATATTGGTCGAAACCATAAAATTGAGTACTGATGGTCCTGATAATACTGACAACGATGTTGCTTTTGTTCTACCTGTCTCGATTTGGGTCGTCACGATATCGACACCGATATTGTAACAACGCTCAATTTAGTTTACAATACTAAAAATATATCAGATGTAACTCCCTGTTTAACAAATTTTGTTTCATAATGTTGAGAAAATATTAAGAACGCTTGTGCTTTTAATTAATTTTGTAAGTGTTAACACACGTAGGTTATCAAATAAAAATAAAGATATGATAAAATTCAATAATTTAAAGATATATATTGCTTATAATTCAAGAGGTGCCGTTGAAACTCAAATAAAAATATGTGTAAGGGGACTAGGGGTGGTTCACTAGTGATAGAATCTATCACTCCCACTATCCAATCAAGTCATGCCATATGCACAACCAATATTCTATCACTAGTGATAGAAATGTAGGGGGTGGTATCACTAGTGATGGGATTCCAATGTACAAGTATTAATACCCAATGTACAAGTAATACACATTCATTTGATCAAGTTCAACGCGTTATACGTTTAACGCGTTTTGTTTATCACGCGTGATGTGTTAAACCGGCGGCGGTGTATAACTCCGTTATAAAGTTCATCACGGAAGATAACTGACCCACCCCGGGTCCTCTAAGTTTACCGTTATTGTATGTTTAAAAATTTATTAATAGTAACTTAGAGAAGATAGATGAATTAACCAAAAAGTAAATTCTTTTTTGTTAATGCACATAAAGACGAACTTGTTATGAATACATCATTATTAGTGACTATCCAAATTTCTAACTCACATGTCATATTTATGTTTGTATTAATGTTATAGCATTATTTTACAACACGTTATCAATACGACGCAACGTGTCCTCTATGACGTTGTAGCCCTTGGTCTAACCCTCGTTCGACAGCCTCCGTATAAAACATCATCGTTAATGAACCATTGATGGTGAAGGCCTCACGAGAAGTTATGAGTCTCTTTACCAAACCATGTTTCCTATAAACCTTTATGAATCATATGTTACTATTTCCAATATATTCGACTATGTCACTTTTGTATTCCTGGCGAATTTATTTTGAGCATCATGGATGGTTTACGACAAAGCTAAAAAAAATCCTAACTTTGGGAAGATGACTTTGGTGGGTTGCGACGTTTCATTCATGTATTCCCTATCAATATATTTTATTAAGTTACTTATTATGGATTTAAGTCATTTAAAATGCCGTTTAATATTAATTGAACTTAAAGCAATAAACCATCTTCATGTTAACATTTTAAGTTATATATTAATAAAGTTGAAAGTTTCCTATAAATTCATGAGTTTTAGATTAAGTAATTGAAATGGTTAGTTTGAATATTTTTTTTTATAAACTCTTAGTTGGTACACCATTGGTTGATATAAGATTATAATTATTGTTTGATTATTTTTAAATTACATATGAAAATTTTATTTGGTGCACTATTATATTATATATTTGTTAAAATAAATTTATAAATAGAGGTATATAAATTTTGAAATATCTAGAGATATTATGAAATTAATCTTGATTATTGACAATTTAATATTAAGGCGTTAATTACCACACATCAAGCTTTTCTGTATGTTTAAAATTATTATTGTAGTGGTTAAAGCGTAAAAGTGTGATATAATATTAGAAACAGTTTGAAATCAGTGATTTATTACACTTAAATCATAAAAGGTATGTGAAATAAATTTATATGTTATACTGCTATGTAGTGAAAAGACTATAAGTGATGCATCAAAACGTTTTATTATGTTGATAATAGCGTAATGTAAGTTTGAGAAAAATTATATAATAGATTATATATGTGCGAGTGTATTATAAATAGGGGTGTTCACGATCCGATCCGATCTGATCGATGGTCTGTTCATGCTTGGATTGAATTACAACCGATCCGATCCGAGCGGATCAAATTTGTAAAACCGATCGCAAAAGTGATGCTCATGCTCGGATTGAATTTGAATCGATCGGCTCGGTTTCGCTCGGTTTTTATCAAATCCTAAAAAAAAGCGAGCGGATCGTTTTCGCTCGATTGAATAATAAGACTTCGTTCAACAAAAACAAATTCTAACTTAAAGTGCGAATACAAAAGCAACACAAAATAAAGTGCGAATACATAAGAAACACAAAATAAAGTGCGAATACAAAAGCAACACAAAATAAAGTGCGAATACAAATTGTCATTTAGTTCAAAAGTCATAAACTTCTTCTTTAAGCTTATTCATCTTCATCCACAAAATCCAACTTCAAATCAACTTATAACCTATAAACACAAGCATTAAACAAAACCATTAAGTTCTACACATTACAAAACAACTTTTAGGTTTTGTTAGTTATAAAAATACCTTTCATTTATTATCAGACTCATCTGGAGTCAACACCTCAATTTCCAATTTTTCTTCATCTCTTGCAGCTTGCTACACATTAAAAAAAACAAAATATAAATGTTAATGCATAAACTACAGAAGTATAAGTAGATTATAAATGTAATAAAAGCTTACTTTCAATGTTTTTAAGGTTGTTTTTGAGCTCGCCTTTAACCAATCACTTCCACAAACAAGAAGTTCCACCATATCCTTTGAATGAGAGCTTCGGTAGTCATCCAATATACGCCCCCCTGCACTAAAGGCTGATTCGGAAGCCACGGTAGTGATCGGGATGCCAAAAATGTCTTTCGCCATTTTACTCAAAATCGGAAACTTGTTACAATGTTGACTCCACCACTTCAACACATCAAACTTTGGATCCATACATTTTAGGTTTTGCTCATCCAAATACTCATCAAGTTCAGATTTTCTTTCAATCGACATGGTTCTTGAATTGAGGCAAGCATAAAAATCATTTGTGTGTGAACTTGATTCATTATAAGATGTTTTTGAGCTATGAGTGGAGCCGGAGATTAGAGGGTCGAAGAGACGGAGACTGTGAGTCTGTGAGTGTGGAGACCGGAGAGTAAGACTAAGATTAGAGCGGCGACTTGAATATACGACTGATTAGGGAAGAATAGATTTAGGGTCAGATACTTAGATTTATATATTAAATATTAAGTTGGGTTGAATGTTATTTGGGCTTTTAGTTTTTTTTTTTTTTTTTGGCTATTATATTTTTTTGGGTTTTTAATCTACAAAATCTATAATATAAATATATATATTAATTATTAATTAAAATAATTCGAGCGAAACCGAGCGATCCACGAGCGAGCGGAGCTATGCTCATGCTCGGATTGAATTTGAATCGAACCGATCCGATCGGCTCATTTACAAACTGAGCGGGAATCGAACGAGCATTTTTCGAGCATTTTTCGAGCGATCGTCGAGCAGTTTGGATAGCCCTAATTATAAATAGTATTATGTAGTACCTATAAGTTATGTGAATTAAAAATTAATGTTTATTTGGGTAAATCTAACTTTGTAGACTGTTTGTGAAATTATCAATAAAACAGTATGTGGTGAGCATTATTATTGAATAATAATTTGTCATTTGTGTGTTTATTGTAAAAACTTAGATTGTTAAATATGCATTATGATGTTAATAATAAATATAATCTGAAGCAAGTGAAATGCATATTCTAGCAGAAAATGAAATGTCATCTAGCATATATAATGATCTATGAATATTAGTGTTATATAATTGAGTATAAAAAATACTTAAAAATGATATAAACTTTTAAGCAGTTAGGTTGCATAGATGCGGTATGCACGTAGTGTGTTAAATTACATTGTAACAGTACATTTGTAATTGCAGGATTATTGGGTTGAATAATCTATATGTGTATGTTAAATTTATTGTAAACTAAAAATTGTCTTGTACATTTGTGTATGTAAGTATATATATCATAAATGAATAATAATTTAAATAGTATACAGTAGAAACTCTATAAAATAATACATTTGGGACCACCAAAATTTATTAATTAAAAGAGTTATTAATTAATCGATAAATTAATAATTATTAATTTATATATTAATTAATATTTTATTAATTTATAGTAGAATACTTAGTTTACAAACACCTTTCAAGCTTCCACTTAATTATTGTATACAATGCATGTATATCAAATGAAAGGCCCAATTTGAAAGAAACCTTCAATCTCCCACCTTATTATGCTTCTTGTATTCAATGTATCACTTTATGGACATTAAAAATATTTTCTGTATAAATACAAGATCAAAATAGGTTAACACAAACAAATCATACACACAACATGGCTTCCCATCTTAAAGGTGTGAGAAAAACAACAATGACAGACGAGATTCGAAGAACATTATGCAAGCACAACAAGGATAATCCAAGTCTCACTCAAAAGCAATTGCAAGAATGGGTTCATAGTAACTATGGTTTGCAGGTGAGTCAAGCGACAATATCGAATACAGTTAAGCGGTCTTTAGAGTATCTCTCACTTGCTCCCGAAAGAGGCGATGTTAAGCGACACAAACCGGCAAAATTTCCTGACCTAGAAAAATCTCTCTATGAATCGATTCTTCAATATCAAGAACATGTGAATATGACAGGTGAACTAATCATCGAGAAGGCGAAAAATTTCATGAAAGAAATGTATCCAGTGGATACTCCTGACTTTACTTTTTCTATTGGTTGGCTTGGAAAGTTCAAAGCAAGATATGGAATTAAAAATTTCCGGCGTTTTGGAGAGAGTGGATCTGTTGAAATGGAGGGCATGGAGGACAAATTAAAATCCATAAGAGACAAAGTTGATCAGTTTGAAATGAAAGACATCTTTAATATGGATGAAACAGGTTTGTTTTTTACATATTTTGTACTTTAGTGATGTAATTAATTTATATTTTATATGGGGTCTAAAGAAATTATCAAAAATGTATTATCTTATAATTTTAGGGAATTATTAATTTAGCACCCTATCCCCGAGTCGGGACCGGCAAAAAATATTATCTTAGAGAGTTTATTAAATAATCGAGTATTAATTTATCGAGTTTCTACTGTAGAAGAAATGGTTGTATACGTAGTAATGCTCATGACTTAAAATACATGTCCATGACAACTTATATATCACCAGTTACAAACAAACGTATTTGTTATACATTAAAGTGACCAGGGTTGTGGTATATGATCACAAGCTATAAAAACGATTGAATTGTGGTCACAATTTATATAAAAAGACACCTGAAGTGTCTAACTTCTCAAAGCTTATTATGAGTTTATCGAAGCTTGTAAGATTTTAAACCGATAAGTATAAATGTCTCGGTTATATAACTACATCTCGACTTATGTCATGTGATGAGAAAAATATATATTATAGTCCATTGAGCAAATTCTATCGTCAAATATCATTGATTGTTAAAGAATATATATATAAAGTTTGAAACAACAAGCATGAAAGTTCTATGGTTCTAATCCATTCCCTTATGTGAATGTGGTGATATAATGATCAATTCAAAGGTTATGATCATATACATAACTAAGAAAATTGTAATGATGCCACCATGAATGTTGTATGGGTATAATCTATTCCCTGATGTGAATGTGATGATATAATGGTCAATTCAAAGGTTATGCTCATATACATAACTAAGAAAATTGTAATGATGCCACCATGAATGTTGTATGGGTATAATCTATTCCCTGAATAGAATGTGATGATATAATAATTGGTGTAAAGTTCAGGATGATGGTAATTGAGGAAATTGTTATGATACTCATGTTAATAGTGAGATCAACCTTGTTAATAATGTGATAATTATACAATAATCGTTATAAAGGTCATAAGATATAAGATTGATAAATCTTATATGACTCAACTACTTCTCAATTGATGGTAAGCAAAGAGAACATTATTTGCAAGGAAAAATTGATTATTTTTTTTTTCATTTGTCACAATTGAGACATATGCTTCTAAAGTAGCAATATCATTATAAGAGTCATGAAAAAGTGAAATGATTTTATACTCATGTGACCGAGTAAATAATGAAAAACTATGAAGCTTGTTTTGGTTCTACTCCATTCCCAAAAGTGAATGTGATTATATATTAATCATTGTATATCTAATGATGGACCTAACTGAGAAACTTGTAATGATGAGAATGACTATAAGAATTGTAATGATGATCATTTTAATAATGAGATGGACCACAAAAGTGGCAAACTAAGGAGTGATTGCATAACGTTATGGTTTGAACTTTAAAGTTGTAATATATTCTCTTGTCTCATACGTTTTGTATTACATACGAGCAAGTAATACACATATGATCATAAACCAGAAGTTTATGGATCATAATTATTTAATTAGTTGGCATGACCGGTTAGACCACACCGAGTCAATGATGCTGTGAAACATAATGAAGAACTAGAAGATTCTTCAAGCTAATAATTAGCATGTATTGTTTTGCTCTCAAGAGAAATTTTATTTTTTGCCAAATAAAGGAGAGTGTGTATCCCTAAATATTTTGGAAGTGATTAAAAGATACGTATATCCCAATATAATACCATTTAGTGTTTTAAATCGATGCATCATCTAAATGGTTATCAAATCCACAACCTAAAGTTTGTGTGATTATGGCTTAGCTAATGTGATAGCAAGCATATTAATCCAGATTAGTATATTTATTTGATAATAGTGAATTTGATTCCCAAGTTATTAATGATTATTGGAATAAGTATTATTGTTGAGATGATCACCAAACGTCTACTATTGGTTACAAACCCAATGATCATGAGAGGAGCAAAAGTTTATTTAGGTACATGTAATTTTATATATAGTACCATCAATTTACATCAAGCCAATAAGTTATAGTTCTCCTCATACAGTTGGTTTTTGGTCAGGAACCAAAGATGTCTCATCAAAGATTTTGGTTGTGCGACATATATTGAAACTCATCCACCACGCCGCACAAAGATGGGACTTCTAAAAAGTTTGAGAGTATTTTGAGTATAAATAATCGTTTATGATTGAATACTTAAAGCCATTAGTGAGAAATTTGTTTAAGGCTCATTGGTTTTTCACTTTAGTGAATGAATGTTCCCAACATTAGGGGGAGATAACAAGCAGTTGGAAAGTGAAAAGTGAAATGAATTATCATGTCATCTTGATCCTCAGACTATAAACTATGGACTAGAAGTTTAAAGTATAATTCATTTACCAATTTTAAATAGCAAATTACCAGACAAGTTCATTGACCTAAATAGAGTGACTAAGTAAGTCACATAATCAACTGCTTATGCTCCAGTTATACTTGTGTCCCAAGGAGACAACCACATATTTTTGTAATGAGTCTATTGCACGCCTAAAGCGTGGTAGCCTAGTTGATTCCAATAATAAAATTCCTCGAAAATTGAAGCAAGTGATTAAGATGGTCAAGTCGAGGTTATAGTAATAAGAACTCCTGAAGAGATAATAGACATGATGGTTCAAGAAGAACCTCAGGTACCTGAAAATAAAGAGATCTGGATAAGTTGTATCATGTCTAAGATATGTATGGAATCGAAATAAAAATCGACGTCGTTATACTTTTGTATATAATGTAGCGCTTAAAATGATTAAATGATGAAGATTAAGATTTAAGATCTGCCTATGAATGAATATTAAGAAATGATTGGCCAAAATAGAAAGACGCAAATAAGGCAGAGTTTAGTTCTCTAATGAAATGGAAAGTTTCTAGATCAACAGTCCATACAACTAAAGTTGTAAAATATGTTGGATACAAACGTGTCTTTTACGCAAATCATGTGAAAAAACAAATTAAGTGAAATAAGTCAAAATTGGTGGCACAAGAATTTTCACAAAGACCTATGATTGACTATGAGGAAACGTATTCTCCAGTGGTGGATGCATTGACTTTCCAATATTTTATTAGTCTGGTAACATAAAGAGAGAATTGATATGCGTTTTACGAATGTTATGTATCACTTGATACTGAAAGTTTACATGAAAGTCAGGAAGGATTAATTATGTAAGTCATGTAAAGTAAGTTCTCGAGAACAATGTGATCATTCTATACATATTCTGATTTGAATATGTTATGATTTTTTTACATGTTGGATATAATTGGAACTCCTAATGAGTTTCTAAAGCAAGTGAGTGCTTTAAAAGTTAATTGACACATCTTAACGATATAATACTTGTGTACCAAGAAACATACATAGAAACTTGTACCTAGTGATTGTGATATCTCAATAAATAGTGTACATGCATGGTACAATATAGATTTTGAAGATAAAAGCAAGTGTTCATGACATTTTTGCTTATGATATAGATATCTATGTGTTATATGGGTAAGTTTATGTAGCAAAACTCATGAAGAGTGAATGCACATGTATATTTGGATAAGATGGGCAGAATTCCCTAATGGATTGATAATGCCAGAAGCATTGATAGAAAACCTCAAGAACGTACTATATGAAGTTGACAAAATACGTATGAGCTAAAATAGTTGGGTCGAGTGTTGTACAACTCGAGATATTCACATAAAGAGGGATATAAGTTTGATTAAATTAGCCATGTTTTATCGACGTTCTACTTTTAAAAGTTCAATATAATCGCAGTTTACAGTAATGATGTATAGACATCATCGAGAGAAATTGTCAAGCTTTTAGAGGGAGAATTTTTGAATGACCTTGGCACGGTCTAATTATTACTCGAACTGCAGTTCGAGTATATATGTAATTATATTTTACTAATCCCTCAAGTACATCTAGAAAATGATGTTTGGATATTTTAGTATGGACATAGTTGAACCTTAAAATATTTTAAAGGTTGTTAAGTCATTTGTTATAAGAAATGCCTATTATCATCTGTTGGGTTTCCATGGTGATCGGTTAAAATTTTATTTATCAAAAACCCGGTTCAATAAATAATAGTTAATTAATTAAGCGAGTTAATTAATAAAATGCAGCGGAAATATAAACTAATGATCAACAAAACGAAACCCGACAGGATCCGGTTACATGCAAATACGAGCACAATGAAAAATATTTAACTACCGATGAGAAAGATATACCTCGGTTAATGACTAATCGGTCGAGACACCGAGGTTCAACAAACAAGTGCTAGTAAACAAACCAACGAAACGCGACGAAGGAGGTGGCGCCAAGCGGCGACAGCCGAGGCAATCAGCGGTGGCAGGGCAGAGGCGGGACGACGGAGGCGGGGGCGGCGACGGCGGCCCGCAGTGGTGGCCGGTTGTGTATGTGGTGTTGTTGAGAGTATTTTGTGTTCTACATTTTGTTCATCCAACCTTTTCTTAAAAAACCCATGATCTCAAAAGCAAGACCCAAGATTTAAAAAGGAAGGAGGCTATGCATGCTTGCCAAGTGGCATACATGCATAGTGCATGTGTTGCAATTGGCCAAGATGTTGGTGCGCGACAAGTGGTGGTAGGTGGATGTATGTGCGACATGTGGCACAACAAAGGTGCATGCGCGACAAGTGGCGTAGGGTGAGTATTCCCGTTTCACCCGGTCCATGTACCCATCTCTCAGTTAATACCCGCTCATGATCATAAATATAATTATGACCTGTCTCGTATGTTGTTCGTAATTACCAGTTAAACAGGTTAAGTGGATTTTAGTTCGTTACCCAAGGTGTAACTCTTACGGGTCAAGACCCGGTCGGCAGCGTTGACTTATCGAACCGGACATAATATCCAACAGCTCCCACTTGGACGGTCTTTGATAAGATCTCAACGCAGACAGCCAGCGGTGTTCTAGCTATACATAGCTGCCCCCAACAGGTCATGACACTTTAAAGTCATTAACCAAGGTATCTTCTTTTTATCAACGACTTGCTACATGATGACAATAGACTTATGCAATCTTCGTCATCTATCCTTTCTGTAAAAGACATCAATTGAACAATGAGACATGGATCAGATTCAATCTCACATGGCGTTCAATCATTATCGTTCTCGCTCACAGAATCAAAGTGGTCCAATCAAACACACAGCAAGTTTGGGTAAGGCCTTACACTTCACCAGTTTGAATCAACGAGGGCGCCCAGATGTCTAACTGTTACATTATAATGTAAGAGTACAGAATCCCATCTTGACTACTTACAACTCCCACTGAACTTCAGAACCACTCCCAACCAATGCCTTTATGACTGGCAATTACGCGACAGCGTTGGACACTGATCAAAGAACAGTCTTTAGTAAACGAAAGTTCTAGTATGTATCTCAGGTCAGAGGATACTAAATGAGTATACCTAAATCAAATACATCTTATGACCATGATCCATGAAGGTGATTTGATGCGAGTTACATCCAACGTCATTCACAGTGAGGTTTGTGAGTTTGGAAGTCAACCCCTTGTGTCCAAAGTCAGAATAGTCTTAATTTAGAGTCGTTCCCACGAGTCTGACCGACTACGGATAATTTAGAATACAAGATTCCTGGATTAAACGTATCAAAATCGAACACAGTTGTAAGATTCAAACTTTGCATTTAGCCAGTAAATCAAAGGTGAATTCAAAAGGTACAACTGTTTGAATGTTCGTACATCCAAATACTAAATCAAAACAAATGGTTATCCAATCTAAGACCGATAGCTTGTCCCGAGTCATCGATTTAGTGAACGGGTCTGCTAGGTTTTGATCTGTGTCTATTTTGCTTGTTAAGATGTCTCATCGTTCCAGTATTTCCCGTATATAGTGGAACTTTCTTAGAATGTGCTTAAACCTATGATCCGGGCTCCTTGGTTTGAGCAATGATTCCTGTGTTATCACAGAATACCTAGATCGGTTTCTGAATACTTGAAACCAAATGAGGTCGTTGATGAACTACTTCATCCAAGCAAATTCTTCCGCAGCATCTGATGCAACTATACATTCGGATTCAGTGGCTGAATCCGCCACTATACTCTGTTTGGAGCTTTTTCCAATAGACAGCTCCTCCATTCAGAGTGAATACGAATCCTAATTGTGAACGAGAATTATCTCGGTCACTTTGGAAGCCAACATCAGTGTAACACCTTACAGTGAGCTCCTCTTCCACTCCTCAAAACACCAACAACATATCTTTGGTTCTTCTTAAGTACCTCAGAATGTTCTTTACTACAGTCCAATGGGCAATGCCAGGACTGTGCTGAAAATGACTGGTCATGCTTAAAGCATACGAGACGTTAAGTCTAGTACATAGCATACATGATTGAACCAATCGCTGAAGCATATGGAACTGCTTCCATTTGCTTGGTTTCAATGTACGTTGAAGGAGATTGCGGTTTGTTCAACACAGTTCCTTTAGTCATAGGAACACCTCCTTTCTTGGAGTTTTCCATCTTGAAGCGTGTTATCATTTTGTCTATGTACGTTCTTTGACTTAGCCCTAGAAGCCGCTTAGATCTATCCCTATAGATCTTCATTCCCAGAATGTAAGAAGCTTCTCCAAAATCTTTCATTGCGAAGCAAGATCCCAAAAGGTGTTTAACTTCGTTAAGCATATGGATGTTATTTCCAATGATTAGTATATCATCCACATACAGGATGAGAAATGATATGGTGCTCCCACTAACCTTTCTGTAAACACAAGCCTCGTCTTCATTCTTGACAAAACCAAACTCTTTGATTTTCTGGTCAAATTGAAAATTGCAGCTACGAGATGCTTGCTTGAGTCCATAAATGGACTTATTTAGTTTGCACACCTTAGTTGGATATTTAGGATCGATGAAACCTTCAGGCCGAACCTTATAGACATCTTCAGAGAGATGTCTATTAAGAAAGGCGGTTTTGATATCCATTTGCCACATTTCGTAATCACAGTACGCAATTATGGCAAGCAATATCCTGATTGATTTAATCATAACAACGGGCGAGAAGGTCTCATCATAGTCAATACCTTGAGTTTGAGTGAAACCCTTTGCAACTAGCCATGCTTTATAGGTGTGTACATTTCCATGCATATCGGTTTTTCTCTTGAAAATTCATTTGCTCCCTACTGCCCGAGATTCGGGGGTAGCTCAACCAAGTCCCATACTTGATTGTTATGCATAGATTACATCTCGACGTTCATGGCTTCTTGCCATTTCTCAGATTCCGGATCTAAGATTGCAGATTTGTAGTTAGCAAGTTCGTCATTAGACTTAGCTACTAATAAGACTTAGGGACCTTTTAGACGCCAAAGACATCTATCAGATTCTTGCGAATTCTGATTCTTGCGAATTCTGATTCTTGCGAATTCTGATTCTTGCGAATTCTACTACTTCTGCAAACGTTTGTGTTTTATGTCTGACTCATTGGCAACAACTACTTGTTGATCAGACAGTCTGACTACATTAGCGGTTGTTTGTGGTTCTAGTATTTCTTCAAGATCAATCACATTATTTCCAGTTTCTCGATTAAGAAGTTCTTCCTCGAGAAAGTGTCCCTTCCGTTTGATGGAAATCACATTTGCATCAGGATGGTAGAAATAATGTAACACCTTGAAAATTTATGTCCAATAATGTATTGACATGTGTCATGTACTTGAACGTGTGAAAGAATACTTTAAAGGGGCTAAAGTGGACAAACAAGGAAACTATGTGAATATAAGGATCCAAAGTGTCAACAATTGATAAATATATTTTAAAATAGCCCTACAAGATGTTTATACCTTCAAACGAATAAATCATGGATCATACGGAGCTAAATATGAAAGAAAGTGAGGAATTACAAACTGTAGGGGCCAAATGTGTCAACATGTTTAAAGTGTACCTCTGAGTGATCTTTTGGCAAACCCGAAGCTTTGTAATGATTAGTTATACTCACTAGAATGTGTGATAAAAATTTCACCAAGTTTCATTACCGTATGAGAAAGTTATGATGAAATTCGTACGCGAGGGGTTAAAAGCGTCAATGTTGAATTCTAGGGCCTTATGAGTGACCACAAAGTTAAACAAGGACTTAACTAAGTTAGTATAACTCATAAAGCCCTTAAAAATAAGGTTGGATGGCTGAAATAGCAAATTGGGAGCTTAAAACCACGTTTCAAAGGACCAGGGACTGAAATGTAATTGTTTAAAACTTGTTTGGCTGGTTATGGGAGGCCAGGCGGCCCGCGTAAGAAACCCTTAAGGGTTTACATGGCCCGCGAGAGCAGCACAGCGACAGAAAACATGCACAGCTGCCAGTTCAGGTCTGTAACTGACTTAAAATGGTTGTTTTCTTATACCAGAGCCCTCTCCAATGGTTTTACATGCAATAGGGGCACTTGTACTGATCTTATAACATCAGTAGACCTCCTTGGCATGATCTTAGATCATCAAAGTGGGTATATAAGAACTTCCAAGTTGTGACCATTTGATCATTCATTTGCAACTTCTCACAACTTCATCTCTGGAGCTCTCTGGTCATTAAGCAAGCTTCCTAGTGGTCTCTGGTCGTGATTAGGACTCTTGTAAGTATACTTAACCCTTCCTAATTCAGTTTAGCTTAGTAAATTAGCTTAAAATCAAACCGTCGTAATTAAGGTTTGACTTCGAGATTAAACAATAATTATCCAGTCAAATCTCGAATTAAAAATACCTATGAGTCGGTAATTATGTGGGTAATAAACCCTTAAAAGGGTACTCTTTGATTCCCACTCTAACTAGGTCAATTGTCGGGTCAAAGCTTACTTTAAAAAGTCAACAGAATGCTTATTTTCAAATTAGTGCATAATTAGCAATGTAGGATCCATGCAACCTGTTTTATCATTAATATAACTTGGTAATTAATGTAAGAACATGTCTAAACATGTTCAACCCGACAATTTTCAGTTTAAGCTCGGTTCGGAACCGAAAGTCGCATAATTTGACTTCTGCTTTGACTTTCAGTTCTGACCCGTTTAAGCATGTTTTAGAAATGCCTCAGAGCTTATTTAGGACTAGGTTTCATGTTAGTATAACCCCCTGAGATTATACAACTTGATTCTCTAGTCATCCGATTCACATGCATGTTTCCGTTAAATGCTTATATGTTGACCATTATGCCCAAATGACCTTAAAATATGATTTTTGGAAATGTAAAATGGTAGACACCTTAGATACTGATTTATAAACTTGTACCAAAAATTTGATACCAGTTTGAGGTCTAGATTTAGAGTTATGCTCATTAGCGTAATTAGAAGCCTTTTTAATGAATAAATGGCATAATTAGCATATAGCCTATCTAAACCCAAATTTGTATACAAAACTGTATACTTACTGATATAAAATAATATTTTAGGATTTTTAGAAATTTTATTTATTTTTAGGCTGAGCATAACATAGAGTTCTTAGCTTACTCGGTTAATGCCGGTTTTGCCCTTTTAGGCCATAAAATGAGTTTTATAAATCCTATTGACTCCAAACCTTTTTCTACTGATCTAATATGTTAAATAAATTATTTTGAGCCTTCTGGAATTATAAAAATATGAGCTTTCTATACCAAACCCGGAAATGACTCCAAATCGCCTTTTTAAGCGTTTTTAACACATAATATGTATTAAAACTATTTTTAAACATATGGGGTTGATACCTACTGATGTATTCAGTAAATTTTTATATTCTAACAGTAGGCAAATGTTTTAAACTCAGAATTCCAGTTTTGACCTTTTAGGCATATGTGAAATTACCAAAATGCCCCTACGGTGCATAGTATGGTTATAAGTAATAAATTTCGCATATATATGATACCCTACTGTTATAACTTATTAAATTAAGTATATTTATTGATTTAATCAGACATGTAACTCAGGTTATTATTTAAACTCTTTTATACCCTTTAAAATGACCAAAATGCCCTTATGAGGCATAGTTTGAGTTTAAAACCACTTTGGGCATAATAGAAGGTATCTTACTGATATCACAACATATTTAAGGCATATTAACTTAGGAAACTTGTATATGACTCTTATGATTACTCGTTACGCAATTTTTGTGTTCGGATCGGCTTATGTAACTAGTTTACACATATTAGCCGAAATGGGTCAAACCATATCATTTTTGTCTCCAAATCCAAAATGTGTTTAAGTTACCCATATTAAACAAGTATACAAGCTTGTTGGGTCAAAACCACATTCTAAGACGGTCTTCGCTTAATCATGCGTTAAACCGTATTCTTCCTTTAAAACTAACCGGTCTAAGCTTAGGCTAAATTAAAGACTCGTTAGGATTCTAAAGGTTATTATAAACCTTCGTTCCAGAATAGGAGATCCAGTAAAAGCTATTGCACTTGCTTATTGTGACTATACTTGCTTAGGTAAATACTTTTAACATATTTTCCCTTATACGGGCTTGGGGTACGGTATATAAAATACCGCTTGGTCGGGCATTTGACCTTAATCGATTAGTGGTTAAGTATTATCAAGATGACCCGTTTGAAAATTTGTTTTGTTTGTTTTACGCCTTTGGGGGTTCAATGACCATGTCCCGGATATCCTTGGCATCATTCATGAAATGGCCACGACCTTAGCACGCGGGTGTAGGCGTACACCCGTCAGTGTGTTTACATTTTTTATTGTATAACCGCTGGTTTCCCACCGCGGGACTATACTATGTGGTGTGTCTATTAATCTTTAACCCGACACGAACCGGGCGACTGAACGCATAACAAACATGTAATTCTTTTACAAGTTTAAATTTAATTAATTATCCCAAGTTATAAAAAGTTTTGTGCCATGTGCATTCAAATCAATTTTTAAACATTTTCAAAATGAGTCAGTTAAATTGTATTTACCAGTGCAAAACGACGTATTTTCCCAAAAAGGTTAAGTGCATGTACTACACGTAATAGGCTGGCCTCTCCTTAGCATCATTTAGAGTCTCGCAAGCCTGGATGCAATGAAATCTGTTGAACAATTTCCTTTTTCTTTTGATCCGCCTGTGGATCTGTTTCAACTACTTTGTGATACTTGAATATTACAAATTTATTTGGTTGAAATAAATCTATCTTTTGCTTCCGCTGTGCATTTATATCTTTGTGTTGTTTGACTATGACGATATCAACTGCGTCACTATACCCCCACCGGGCCCACCGGTGACACGTGGAAAATAGGGGTGTGACAGGTTGGTATCAGAGCCAACGCTGTAGACTTTTGTGTTTAATCTCAGATATACAAATGCACATTCCTCGAGTTCCGAGTCTAGACAAAGAACATAGGACAAATTCCGTTTTGTTTTACTTTTGGCTTTTATTTCATATTATATAGTTTTGTTGTTATCTTGTTCTGTTGACAGGTTTGAAAATGCCGCCTAAGATGAGATGGGGACGAGGAAAGGCTACATTTACTAGCCACGACCACGAAGTCGGGCCTTCGCATTGGCGTACTCCCTCGATTACTATGAGCACGAGTCCTCAGAAGCCATGGAGGACGTACATTGAACCCGGGAGGCGATCTGTCTCCCTAAGCTCCTCACCTTCCTACCTACACTCTTTTGGGCCACAGTCTGAGAACGAGCCCAATAACCCTCAATCATCCTTCATACCTTTGCAGCGATTAAACTCGCATCATTCGTTTGGAGACCCCACACCCGCCTTCCAGAGTCGGTTCAACCCGGCTAATTATATTCAGGAACCCGTGGGTTTTAACCCACTAAGACCCGAGGATCACTTCTCGGGTGAAAACGACATGGATGAGGATACGGATCCCGTGGAGCCTGCAACCGGGACCCCGAACCATCCCATCGAGATGTCGGATGCGTCCTCATTTCACGGATCGCCTTATCGCGGTCCGGATAGCTACGAGGCGAGGTTCAAGCAGATCGATTGGTTTTTCACACCCTCTCAACGCTCGTCTCCGTACCAGCAGCAGCAGCATCAGCAGCAGGATCCTTCAGTGGATTCTTGATTTGTGGCACTCACTCCGCCACCACCACCACCAGTGGAGCAACCGCCTCATGAGCCACCGAGGTGGAGAAGATCGAACGCACGGATGTCCGTGCAAGGAGGAGTCCGCATCAGTACTCCTCAGCCCTCGAGTGGCAGTCACTATCCGCCACTCCCAGAAGAAGACCCGCAGATGGGGGGACCATCAAACCCTGTCTCGGAAGTACAATCTGCGCCTGTGGCGCCACCGTTGGGTTTCGATAACCCAATCCCTGCATATTATTTATTTGTAATCAAGTCCCTGCGCGGACTTTTTGTTTTTGTACTCAGCCCCTGCGTGGGCTTGTCTTTTAGTAATCTGCCCCTGCGTGGGCATATATTTTTTAGTTGACCCCTGCGTGGGTTTGTTTGTTTGTATTTCGCCCCTGCGTGGGCATGTTGTTTCGTAGAAAGTCCCGTTTAGGGCAAAGCTTGTACTGTTTGAGTTATTAATGGAATGGTTACATTTAAAATTTTCATAATTATTTATTATTAATTATATGCATAAACTGAAAGCATAAAACATATGAAAATGACATTCTTATTAAAAGATCTACCATTATATTAAAATGGCAAAATCTAAAAAAGGACAAGACCTAGCCATATGTCATCTTAAGACAAGGCCAAGATGGTAGTTCCATAATTAGATTCAGGTCCAATTTAACATCACAATTTAGGATTGTTCTGCGTTAATTGTTAAAAGAATCTTAAAGGTAAAACCAGCCTATATGTCACTGCAGACATGGCCAAGACGGTAAAACCTATCTAAAAGATTCCAATCCATGTTACCATCTGTAAGTATGTTAACATTCTTGGCAAACTGTGAATCGTTAAACTCACACAGGCCATCCTTTAAAAAGGGTTAATCTAAATTCCCTTATTTGAAATAATCATCCCTTAAGGATCAAATGCCTACGGGCTATAACTAATGTCCTTGGACTAAAGACAGTGGTAGCTTATGACTCCCTGTCTAGAAAAGGCAATGAACTTTGATTCAAACCTTAGTACCTTGACTTCATGAAAGTCTTGGTTAATAAATTTAAAATCTGTCTACGTGACTAGGCCTTATGTGCTAATATCAATTTATAATCTAGGACGGTAATAAAGATCCTATATTTATAGCAAATTAACCTAAAATGGCTAATTAAAACCATGGTTAATAAATTATAAAATACTGTAAAAGCTTCTAAATAAAACCTTGCCCATTATTTTCTATATGTAGCAGTTGAAGCTACATGGCTGGGTCGGATGAGGTAAATAGTCATCCGGTAGAAAACCACGAGAACGCTAAGATATAGATGACCAGTGCGGAGTTGCAAGCACTAGTCGATAATGCTGTTACAGAGGCCTTAGAGCGGCAGTATAATGAATATAGTGGGACCCGAAGTAGGACCCTATCTACACCACATTCCAAACTTAAGACTCATTATGTGGTTCACAGCAAGCCACCATCTAAGAAAAGTGAGTCAAAGAAAGATGATGATAGACACTCCTCAAACCAAAACAGTGTTCCACCCAAGAAGATAGTGTTTGATGATGCACCACGTGCTAAGTCCTGTACATATAAATATTTTGTGTCTCGTAAACCCCGAGATTTTACTGGGGAAAAAGGGGCAGTGGATTGCATGACCTGACTGGATGAAATGGACACTGTAGTGGATATTAGTGGATGTGCTGAAAAGGACATTATGAAGTTTGTGTCACAGTCTTTTAAGGGTGAAGCCCTAGCATGGTGGAGATCGTCGACTTAAGCCACCGGGAAGGTCCTATTATACAACATGTCTTGGGAACAATTTGTTACCCTCATCAAAGAAAACTATTGCCCTCAACATGAGGTTGAAAAGATAGTGTCTGATTTTCTATCTCTGGTTATGAAGAACCTGGATTGCCAGGCTTATCTCACGAGCTTCAATACTATGTCAAGATTGGTTCCTTATCTCGTGACCCCGGAACCCAAAAGAATCGCTCGTTTCATTGGGGGTTTGGCCCCAGAAATAAAGGCAAGCGTGAAGGCCTCTCGGCCCGCTACATTCAGATCCGCAGCTGATATACTCTGCCCTCACGCTGGACGCAGTTAGACAGAGATCGTTGAGAAACATGGATGCGGAGAAAAGGAAACGTGAAGATGACAATTCATGACACTCAGACAAGAAGCGTAAAGGAAACAACGACCACAATAAGGGGTCGGGATCTAAGAAAGGCGATCAACAATCGGGTGATAGACCCAAGTGCAAGATTTGCAAGAAGCAACATTTTGGGAGGTGCAGGTATGAGCAGAAATCCCAATCCCATCCAAAGGTCTGTGGGATTTGCAAGTCCTCTGAGCACAGGACCCTCGACTGCAAAAAGCTGAAGGATGCAACTTGCTACAGTTGCAATGAAAAGGGGCACATCAAGAAAAATTGCCCAAAACTGGCAAAGAAAGCTGAGGAAGGGAAAAAGACCAATGCCAGGGTCTTTCAAATGAATGCACAAGAGGCTATCCAGAATGACAATGTCATAACAGGTACAATTCTCATTAATGATGTCTATCCAAGGGTACTTTTTGATTCTGGAGCAGATAAATCCTTTGTAGATAACAAGTTTTGTGAGTTGTTGAAACTGCCTGTTAAAGCCTTAAGTGTGAAATATGAAGTAGAATTAGCTGATGGAACCATAGAAACAGCTTCGACTGTATTAGATGGATGTGTCATATCCATTAGGAACCACTCTTTTCCTTTGTCCTTATTACCTATTAAGCTAGCCGGATTTGATATAGTAATAGGCATGGATTGGTTATCGCATAACCAAACCCAGATTGTGTGCAACAAGAAACAAGTGGTGATCAAGACTCCGTCTGGTGAACCACTTACCATTCAGGGAGATACTCAACATGGATTGCCTGAGCAAGTGGCTATGCTCAAGGCATCCAGATGTCTGAAGAAGGGTTGTGTCATCTATATGTCACAGGTATCCATTGATGAGAAGAAGCCTAAGATTGAAGATATACCAGTCATTTCTGACTACCCTGAAGTTTTCCTGGAAGAACTACCTGGTTTGCCACCAGATAGGCAAGTGGAATTCAGGATTGACATCATCCCCGGAGCTGCGCCTGTTGCAAGAGCACCTTATTGGTTAGCACCAACAGAGATGAAGGACTTGAGGACGCAGCTAGATGATTTGCTAGCCAAAGTTTTTATTAGACCTAGTTCGTCTCCATGGGGAGCACCAATCTTGTTCGTCAAGAAGAAAGATGGTTCGATGCGCTTATGCATCGATTACTGTGAGCTTAATAAGGTCACTATCAAGAATAGGTATCCTGTGCCCAGGATCGACGATCTGTTCGATCAGTTACAAGGAGCAAGCTACTTTTCTAAAATTGATCTAAGATCAAGCTATCATCAATTGAAGGTCAAGGAGGAAGATGTGCACAAAACTGCATTCAGGAATCGTTATGGTCATTACGAGTTCCTAGTGATGCCTTTTGGGCTCACTAATGCACCTGCCGCATTCATGGATCTCATGAATCGCGTCTGCAAGCCCTATTTGGATAAATTTGTCATCGTTTTCATCGATGACATCCTCATCTACTCGAAGAGCCAAGCTGACCACGAGAAGCATCTCCACTGCATTCTAAAACTGCTACATCAAGAAAAGCTCTATGCCAAATTTTCTAAGTGTGAATTTTGGCTTCGTGGAGTCCTTTTTCTTGGACATGTTGTGAGTGAGCGTGGTATCCAAGTGGATCCCGCGAAGATCGAAGCTATTATGAACTGGCAAGAGCCGAAGACGCATACGGAGATTCGCCTACGGAGATTCGCAGTTTCTTAGGATTGGCAGGATACTACAGACGCTTTATCGAAAACTTCTCAAGAATTGCAGCACCCTTAACTCTACTCACTCGCAAGAATAGCAAGTTCGATTGGGGCCCTAAGCAGCAAGAATCTTTTGATATTCTGAAGCAGAAGTTGAGCAACGCTCCAATGCTGACTTTACCTGAAGGTATTGATGAATTTGTAGTTTATTGTGATGCATCACACACCGGGATGGGTTGTGTGTTAATGCAGAAAGGCAAGGTCATTGCCTACGCTTCACGTCAGTTGAAAGTGCACGAAAAGAATTACACTACCCATGACTTGGAGCTGGGTGCCGTTGTATTTGCACTGAAGCTTTGGAGGCACTATCTGTATGGGACTAAATGTGTGATATACTCTGATCACAAAAGCCTTCAACACTTGTTCAATGTCACACCCCGATTTCCACGTGTCTCACCGGTGGGCCGGTGGGGGATTATCGTGACGTAGTTGGCAACAATATAGTCAAACCACACAATTATATGAATGCACAGCGGAAGCATAAAGATAAATATAATTCAACCATTGATTGTAATATCGAATGTATCACAAATAGTCGAATGGTATCCACAGGGGATCAAAATAATAAAAGTATTGTTCAACAGACAAGGCATCAAAAGCTTGCGAGACTCTTAAAGATGCTAAGGAGCTATAGCCAGCCAATTTCGTCTAGTACCTGCATTTAGTCTTTTTGGGAAAATACATCAGTTTACACTGGTAAATACATTCAACCGACACTTTTGTAAAATGTTTATTAAAATTGATTTGAATGCACAAGGCACAAACTCTTTTATAACTTGGGATAATTTATAATTAAATCTTGTAAAGAATTACATGTTTGCTATACGTTCGGTCGCCCGGGTCGTGCCGGGTTAAAGTTTAATAGACACACCACATAGCGTAAAACCGAGGTGGGTAAACCAACGGTTACACCTTTAGTTAATATAGACATAATGCCGGGTGTACGCCTACACCCGGATGTCGAGGTCGTGGCCATTTCGTGAAATGATGCCAAGGATATCCGGGACATGGTCATTAAGCCCCCAAAGGTGTTAAGCCAACAAAACAAGTTTTAAACGGGTCACATCGATAATACCCAACTACAAATGAGTTGGGGTCAATTGCCCGACCAAGCGGTATTTTAGATACCGTAACCCAAGCCCGTATAACGGAAAATAAGTTAAAAGTATTTACCTTTGCAAGTATTGTCCTTAATTGATTAAATCACAGATATCTTTTAATGGGCTCCTATTCTGGAATGAAGGTTTTAAAATAACCTATTAGAATCCTAACGGGTCTTTATATTAGCCGTAGCCTAGACCGGTCAGTTTCAAAGGATAGATACGGTTTAATCGCGTGAAAGGCGAAAACCGGAAATGGAATGTGATTCCGACCCAACAAGTTTGAAGGCTTGTTTTTATATGGGTTTAATATTCACACTCTGGATTTTGGGGTCAAAATAATATGGTTTGACCCGTATCGGCTAATTTATGTAAACTAGTTACATAAGCCGAACCGTGCGCGCAAAAGGCGCAACGGGTAACCGTAAGAGTCCTAAGCTGTGTTCCTAAGTCATTATACTTTAAAGAGGTTGTGGTATCAGTAGGATACCTTCCATAATGCTCGTAACGAGTTTAAGTTCATTATACGCCCCGTAGGGGCTTTTCGGTCATTTTAAAGACTTTTAAAAGAGGTTTTAGAGTTCTACAGGAAATCTGAGTTTCCTGAACAGTTTATAAAGTCTAAAGTACTTTATTTATTATTTAAAATCAGTAGCAACTGGAATCGGGTCAAAAGACCTTGTAGAACTCAAGTTATGGCCGAAAAGGGTATATTCGGTATTTACCGAACCGTTGCCATAACCGCAGGTTATGAGCAGGTTAAAAATAATTAAAAATCTTTAAAAATCCCAAAATATTATTTTACAACAGTGAGTAAAAGGTTTGGTGTCGAAATCCGGGTTTAGATAGGCGTTATGCTAATTGCGCTATTTAATCATTAAAGTTTCGCAATTTGCGCTATTTAGCATAACTCCTATTCTGGACCTCGGATTGACATGAAATTTTAGGGACATGCTTAGAAATCAGTAACCAAGGTTATGATCCCTTCATATGTCCGAAATCCTCGTTTTAATTTAAAAAGGGCGTTACGGTCAACTTTTAAGCAATTAACGGAAATGCGTAAAAGACTCGGACAAACAACGAACCGGTCACAGAGGTTTATATCCTCATGTAACCTGGTCCTAAGAGAGTCCTAAGGCATATCTAAATCTCACTTTGACGGGTCAGAACTGAAGTCAAAGCAAAAGTCAAACTTTTGCGACATTCGGCTCCGAACCGGGTCAATATAGCAAATGGCCGGATCAAACAAGCTTAGACGTGTTAAAATACTTACTATCATGTTTTATGAGTGTTCAAACAGGTTGCATACCATCTACATTACAGATTATATGTAAAATCGCAAAATAGCTTTCTGTTGACTTTTTCTAAGCATGTTTGACTCGTTATTTGAACTAGTTAGAGTGGCGATCAGAGGGAACCCTTTTAAGGGTTTATTACCCACATAAATACCAACACATAACTATCTTTGATTCGACAAATCACTGGACCATTCGTGATTTATCGCAAAGTCAATCGTTAATTACGACGGATTGACTTTTAAGGAAAACTAAGCAAAAACTAAACCACAAAAGGGTTAGACAACTTACAGAAGCTTGTGCACGACTTAGGATGATATAAGAACACTTGAGAGCTTCAGGAATGATCAGAAGATGTGTTTTGAGGTGTGTTTCAATTGTGAACTAAGTATGGCCTTTTATAGCAAAGTTTGGTGCACAAGATCATTGCAACACATCCTACCTTGCTCATGGATGATCAGCAGGTGTCCTAAGGTGCTAGGGGTCTAGTAGAGGGCGCCCATGCTTCATTGATTGCTCACAAGTTCGTTTGCAAGCCAAATCATTGAATCTGCCCATGTTTTCTGCATCTGTGTGGTTCACGCGACCCGCATTAAGATTTAGACTGGGCTTACGCGGGCCGCCTGAATCTTAATATCAGAAACGTATCTACAGGAGGCTCGCGGCCCGTGTTAACTTATGTGTAACCTTTACGCGGCCCGCGTTTGGTCTGATTTCCAAGATTTTTGAATCTTTTGTAATTGTAGGTCCCCTTGATGTGTATGGATCTTCACAGAATCGTCTTTCCAATCAAGAGTGTGGAATCCTCTTGATCAGAATTAGCAGAAAATGTGTAGAAACAGAAATCAGCAATCACTTTCAAACCAGATCTTTATTGATTAACTATCTGACTGATTACAATCAATCAAGATCCTCACACACTCAAATTCGTCCAAACCCTAGCTCTCACGAATTTCAATGTCTCTCAAACTCTGTTTTTGCTGATTAACTGATTAACCTCAAACCCTAATGTCTAACCTTGTTTATATAACACAAGGTTTACAACTGGGCTAGGTCAAACATCATGGGCTGCGAATTGGACAGGCCTAATTCGCCCCCCATCACCCAATTCTTTGGGTTTAGTTAGCCCAAACATTACAACTAACTATTACAAAGCTAAACCCGCTAACCGTTTATCGTTTAACTAATTACAAGATATCCAAAGACCAAATCCAAGCTGTTGTCACAAACATGCACCAACAGTAATGATTAACGAAATCTTCGGTAATTAATAACCTGACCTTTCGGGTTTGAAGGGGTAACTTTGCGATATGGCCCTCGGTTAATTACAATTAAGGGCCTCGTGCCATTTACCCGTACTGTCAAGCCCCCGGTTAGTTTAATTACTATCCGAAAAGCCTTAACTTTCATTGTTGATGCTTTTAATCCCTCTCGTACGAATTTGATTATAACTTTCTCGTTTTAAAACGGAACTTCGCGAAATTTATACAATACATTCTAGTGAGCGTATTTTACTGTTACAAAGCCTCGGGTTCGTCAAAGGGTCACTCAGAGGTATAATTAAACATGTTGACACAGTTAACACCTGTAGGTTGTAATCTCTCACTCTCTTCCGCGTTTCGCTTCCGTACGATCCATGATTTATTCGTGTGAAGGTACGAGCATCGTTTAGGGTTACTATACAGTATATTTACCCTTTGTTGACATTTATAACCCTCGAATTTACATACTTTCAAGGTTTGTCAACTTTAGCCCTTTATTTAATATCTAATGCCACGTGTAAACTATTTACACGTGTTAACACATTGTTGGACACAAAATTTCGAGGTGTTACATCCTCACCCCCTTAAAATAAATCTCGACCCGAGATTTACTCAAACAAATAAGGGTATTTCTCTTTCATCGTGGCTTCAACTTCCCACGTGAATTCGGGACCTCTACAGGCATCCCATTTGACCTTTACTATAGGTACATGCTTCCTTCGAAGCTTCTTTACCTGTCGATCTTCAATCGACAAAGGCTTCTCCACAAATTTCAAGCTCTCATCTATATGCACATCTGTGTGTGGTATCACCAATGATTCATCAGCGAAGCACTTCTTTAGATTGCAGATGTGGAACACATCGTGAATTCCACTGAGCTCTTCAGGCAATTTTAACTTGTAGGCAACTGATCCGACGCGTTCAATAACCTCGAAAGGTCCTATGTATCTCGGGCTCAGTTTGCCTTTCTTGCCAAAACGCATCACCCCCTTCCAGGGTGATACTTTAAGTAACACTTTTTCACCCACTTCGAAGTGAAAATCTTTACGCTTTATATCTGCGTAACTCTTCTGCCTATCACGGGCAGCCCTGAGACGGTCTCGAATCTGGACAATCTTGTCCGTCGTCTCGAAAACTATCTCTGGTCCAGACAATTGGACATCTCCAACTTCCGCCCAACAAACAGGCGATCTACACTTTCTACCGTATAATGCCTCGAAAGGCGCAGCCTTTATGCTGGTGTGGTAGCTATTGTTGTAGGAGAATTCGATTAGTGGTAAGTTCTTATCCCAACTACCACCCAAATCGATAGCACATGCGCGTAGCATGTCTTCCAATGTCTGAATAGTACGCTCACTCTGACCGTCTGTCTGAGGATGGTAAGCCGTACTAAAGTTTAGACGTGTGCCCAAAGATTGCTGGAAACTTTTCCAGAAATGTGACGTGTATCTAGTATCTCGATCAGAGATAATAGACACAGGTATACCATGTAAGGCTACAATCTTATCAACATATAACTAGGCTAAAGTGTCGGAGCTATAAGTCTCCTTGATGGGTAAGAAATGAGCTGACTTAGTCAGTCTATCGACTATAACCCATATCGTGTCATTTCCTTTCCTCGTTTTGGGTAACTTGGTAATAAAGTCCATAGTTACACATTCCCATTTCCATTCAGGAAGTTCAGGCTGTTGTAGCAAGCCAGACGGCTTTTGATGCTCAGCCTTGACTTGCGCACAAGTCAAGCATTTGGCTACATAAGCGGCTACAGACTTTTTCAAGCGTATCCACCAATAATTTGCCTTTAGATCCTGATACATTTTATCTGCTCCAGGATGGACAGAATATTTGGAACTATGGGCTTCCTGGAGGATAACATCTCGTAGTCCTCCATAAATAGGAACCCATATTCGCCCATTCAATCGCAAAATTCCATCCTTGCTAAGAGTTAACTGCTCCTCAGTCACTCCCAGCTTCTCCTTAGGATAGTTAGCTTCCAACACAGCTTCTCTCTGTGCAGCTAACACCCTTTCAATCAGATTATTCTTTACTTCAATGCTCTTAGCATTGATCCGGATGGGTTTCACCCTTTCCTTTCTACTCAGGGCATCAGCGACTACATTCGCCTTGCCGGGATGATATCTGATTTCACAATCATAATCATTTAAGGTTTCCATCCAATGGTGTTGCCTCATGTTTAGTTCCTTCTGATTAAATAGATGTTGAAGGCTCTTGTGATCTAAATAGATCACAAACTTGATTCCGTATAGATAATGCCTCCACAGTTTTAGTGCGAACACAACGGCACCCAACTCCAAGTCATGGGTGGTGTAACTCTTTTCGTGCACCTTTAACTGTCTCGAAGCATAGGCAATAACCTTGCCTTTTTGCATGAGCACACACCCCATACCAGTGTGTGACGCGTCGCAGTAAACTACGAACTCCTCGGTACCTTCCGGTAGTGTCAGCACAGGAGTGTTGCTCAGCCTTTGCTTCAGAATATCAAAGGATTCTTGCTACTTAGGGCCCCAAGAAAATTTTATCTTCTTCTTGGTTAGAGAAGTTAAGGGCGCAGCAATCCTTGAAAAATTTTCAATGAATCGCCTGTAGTATCCTGCTAACCCCAGGAAACTACGAATCTCTGTAGGCGTCTTTGGCTTTTGCCAATTCATGACCGCCTCTACCTTAGCGGGATCCACCTGGATACCACGCTCGCTGACGACATGTCCAAGAAATTAGACTTCTCGAAGCCAGAATTCGCATTTAGAGAATTTGGCATAGAGTTTCTCGCGATGCAGCAATTTGAGAATACAACTGAGGTGTTTCTCATGGTCAGCTTTGTTCCTTGAGTAGATAAAAATGTCGTCGATGAATACGATGATGAATTTGTCTAAGTACGGCTTGCAGACGCGATTCATGAGATCCATGAACGCAGCCGGTGCATTTGTGAGCCCAAAAGGCATCACTAGGAACTCGTAGTGACCGTAACGAGTCCTAAATGCTGTTTTATGTACGTCTTCATCTCTGACTTTCAGATGATGGTATCCCGACCTCAAGTCGATCTTCGAGAAATAACTAGCCCCTTGTAATTGATCAAACAAATCGTCGATCCTTGGCAATGGATATCTATTCCTTATCGTGACCTTATTAAGTTCACGATAGTCGATGCATAGACGCATCGATCCGTCCTTCTTCTTAACAAACAGGACAGGTGCTCCCCAGGGAGATGAACTAGGCTTGATGAAACCTTTCGCTAACAGTTCATTCAGCTGGGTCCTCAATTCCTTCATTTCGGTTGGTGCTAGCCTGTAAGGTGCCCTAGCAATAGGAGCTGCTCCAGGGATGATATCGATTTTGAATTCCACTTGCCTATCTGGTGGAAACCCAGGTAGATCTTCGGGGAAAACTTCTGGATACTCCGAAATGACGGGAATGTCTTCTATCTTGGGTTTGGGCTCTTCAATAATCACCTGTGCCATGTAGATGACACAGCCTCTTTTTAAACATCTTGAAGCCTTGAGCATAGTTACGTTCTCGGGCAATCTGTACTGCGTATCTCCTCGAATGGTAAGCGATTCACCAGTCAGAGTTTTTAGCACTATATGTTTTCTGTTGCAGACGATCTGGGCCTGGTTGTGGGATAACCAGTCCATACCCAGAACTATGTCAAAACCAGCCAGTTTAAAGGGAAGTAGAGATAGAGGAAAATAGTGGTTCTTAATGGATATCACACATCCATCTAGTATAGTGGAGACGGTTTCTACTGTACCATCTGCTAGCTCTACCTCGTATTTCACATTTAAGGTTTTGACAGGCATATTCAGCAATTTCCAAAATTTTTGGTCTACGAAGGACTTATCAGCGCCTGAATCAAAAAGTACTCTTGCAAAGATATTATTTACGAGAAAAGTACCTGTGATTACGTTATCGTCTTGCAAGGCTTCCTTTACATCCATCTTGAAGACTCTAGCACTGCTCTTATTGGTTTCTTCAGGCTTCTTGGCGTATTTGGGGTAGTTGCTTTTAATGTGCCCCTTCTCATTGCAGTTATAGCAGGTCGCATCTTTTATCTTCTTGCAGTCCACAGTCTTGTGGTCCTTGGACTTGCACAGTCCACAAGTATACGACCTCGACTGAGACTGTGAGTTCGACCCAAGCCTACATTTCCCAAAGTGATACTTCTGACAGTTTTTGCACTTGGGCTTCTCTCCAGATTGCTGCCCATCTTTCCTCGACTCTGACCCTCTCTTGTTATCACCGTTCCCACGGTGTTTCTTGCCCGACCTTCGTGAGGTATCGTCCTCACGCTTCCTCTTCTCGGCCTCTTTGTTCCTCAGCGACCGTTGCCGGACCGCATCCTGAGTGAGGGACAAAGATAAGTCGGTCACAGACCTGAAGGTCGTTGGCCGAGAGGCCTTCACGCTTGCCTTAATCTCGGGGGCTAACCCACCGATGAAACGAGCGATTCTCCTTGGCTCCGGGGTTACCAGATATGGAACCAACCGAGACATCGTGTTAAAGCTCGTTAGGTAAGCTTGGCAGTCAAGGTTTGTCATCACCAATGATACAAAATCGGATTCTATCTTTTCCACCTCATGTTGAGGGCAGTAATTTTCTTTAATGAGATAAATGAATTCCTCCCATGTCATGCTGTATAGCACAGTCTTTCTCGAGGCCTGATCCAACGCCCTCCACCAAGCCAGGGCCTCGCCCTTAAACGATTGCGACACAAACTTTACCACATCCCTTTCCGCACAGCCACTGATGTCCACCACGGTGTCCATCTCATCCAGCCACATCATACGATTGACGGCACCTTTCTCCCCCGTGAAGTCTCGGGGTTTACAAGACACAAAGTACTTGTAGGTGCAGCCCCTGGCACGGGATGCATCAGTATACTCCCTTTCACAACGAACACTGTTTTCATTGGACGAGTGATTATCGTCGTCCTTTTTGGGCTTGGACAGTGGTTTGCTGTGGGATTTTGAGTGTGTTTTCGGCTTGGAGAGTGGTTTGGATACGGTTCTGCTTCGAGATTCGGTATATTGTCGATCTAGAGCTTCCTGAACAGCGTTGTCGACGAGAGCTTTTAATTGAGCGCCCATTAAATGTACTTGGGCGTTATCATATTCATCTTCACTCGTATGACTATTTTCTCCATTAGGATCCGTCATGGTAACTTGAATCTGTTACAGAAGATAACGAAAATTTTATTTAGGAGTTTATTATTGAATTGTCTTTTATGGCGATTCTTTAACCATGGTAACGAAGACCATATCTGGTTAATTTGTTACTCACTTTTTATTTTAGGATTTGAACATACTTATCCTAATTACAAATAATATTGCTAGTGGCATAAAAGCCTAGTCACGAGGACGTTATATAACATTAGCCGAGATTACAGAGAATCAAGGTATGAAGGTTTGAACCGTAGTTCTTTTACCCTTTCTGACAGGGAGTCGTAGACCACCACTGTCTTTTGTCTTATATGACAATAATTATGGCCCATAGGCATTACATCTCTAATGGATGTTTAATATGGTTGGCTCGTAGGCACCACATCGCTAATGGATGTTTAACAAGTGATCACCTTTATTGATGATTTAACCCATGATTTACAAATCATTAATTTGGGCTCTGGAATCCTTTTAGAGGACTCTTGCATAAGAATGGCGTGTGCAATTTTAACGAATCACATCTGCCATGAATGTTAACATGTTCACAGAGGTTAACAGGGAATCTGAATCTTTTAATTAGGTCTTACCATCTTGGCCGGATCTTAAAAGACAGCTGGCTAGGTTTCACTCTTAAGATTCTTTATTTAGGCAGATCAAATTAAAAGGAATGATTTTGATTTATTTCATATATAGTAATAACAAAAATGAAATTCATAACATAACATTCCATAACTTCAAATACGATTACACGCTGCCCTAAACGGGACTTTTAAACAAGTACATACCTACATAGAGGTTAATAAAGAGACAAGTCCACGCAGGGACTAATACTAGATAAGTGTCCGCGCATGGGTTATAAGGATAAGTCCACGTAGGGACTAATACATGATAAGTGTCCGCACAGGGACTATAATGATAAGTCCACGTAGGGACTGAAATATGATAAATGTCCACGCAGGGAATAAATTGCAAATACAATATTACATAAGGAGACTAGTGGTCTCGTTTCTTCTTCCTGCCCTTCAACAGGTTCGCTAGGCCCTTAAGGAATCCCCTGTTGTTCTTTCGTTCTTCCTCGAAATCTCGTTCCACACGAGTTAAGCGGTGGAGGATTTCTTCTTGTTCGGGCGGAGAAAAACGTGGTTGTGGCGCCGGTTGCGGAACTGGAGGTCTAGGAGGTGTTGGATACCCATGAGCTGAGTAGTCCGGTATTCCCATGTTTCCAAAAGCTCCGTCGGGATAGCGGGCATTATACCTGGCCGCTACCACATATGGGTCGCGCTCATAGTTGTAATTGTAATGCGCGTGCGACGACGGTTCGAACAGGTTGTATGCCGTTGGACCCGTGTATGCAGGTATTGGGTGGTCATACCCAAATGGTGGCGAAGATGGTGCAACTGGTGCGGAGTTCGCCTCCTGTACTGGATTTGAAGGTCCTTCTTCTTGTAGTGGCGGGTAGTGGCTACTACTAGAGTGTCGAGGGGTGTTGAAGTGGAATTCCCCTCCTCGGGTGGACATACGAGCACCCAATCTCCTACGCCTCGGCGGATCAGGCATTACTGGTTGAACCGGTGGTGGAGGTGGTGGCGTAACTGCCACGAAGCGCGGATCCTCGGAGGGATCTTGTTGTTGTTGCGGTGTTTGATGAGATGGCGTATAGTACCACTCATGTTGGTTGAACAACGCCTGGAAGCTATCTGGGCCCTGGTAAGGTGTCCCATGAAAAGAAGATCCATCTGAGATCTCGATAGGATGCGTGGGCGTACCACGAGCAGGTTCTATTGGATCAGTGTCCTCATCCATATGGTCTTCTGAGAAGTGATCCTGTGGTCCTAACGGGACAAAGCCTGCAGGTTCCTGAATGTAATCTGCTGGGTTAAACTGGCTTCTGAAGTAAGGAGTGGGATCGTCAAAAGCACGGTGCGATACTGAACGATGCAGAGGTATGTAGGAGGGTTGAGGGTTATTGGGATCATTTTCGGAATTTGGCCCGAACGAGTGACGGTACGATGGCGTCGAGCTATGCGAGGTAGAATGTCTCACAGGTTCAAAAAGGTCTCTTCGTCTTTGTGGTTCTTCACTCCTTGTGGTCGAAGGAGCTCGCGTATTCGAAGGTCCAACTTCGTGATCATTGTGGGTAATGATCTCTCCTCTGCCTCTTCTTCCTCTTCCTCTTCCTCGGAAAATTACAGGTGGCATATTTCCTGCTTTTAAAACTATTAAAAATCATAGTAACAATAAAAAGACAAACTGGAATGACAATTCGAATTTGTCCTATGTTCTTGTCTAGACTCAAGTATGTGCAATTGTGTCACTGAGATTAAACACATTAGGATAGTGTTTAATTCACTCAATGTTGGCTCTGATACCAACCTGTCACACCCCGATTTCCACGTGTCTCACCGGTGGGCCCGGTGGGGGATTATCGTGACGTAGTTGGCAACAATATAGTCAAACCACACAATTATATGAATGCACAGCGGAAGCATAAAGATAAATATAATTCAACCATTGATTGTAATATCGAATGTATCACAAATAGTCGAATGGTATCCACAGGGGATCAAAATAATAAAAGTATTGTTCAACAGACAAGGCATCAAAAGCTTGCGAGACTCTTAAAGATGCGAAGGAGCTATAGCCAGCCAATTTCGTCTAGTACCTGCATTTAGTCTTTTTGGGAAAATACGTCAGTTTACACTGGTAAATACATTCAACCGACACTTTTGTAAAATGTTTATTAAAATTGATTTGAATGCACAAGGCACAAACTCTTTTATAACTTGGGATAATTTATAATTAAATCTTGTAAAGAATTACATGTTTGCTATGCGTTCGGTCGCCCAGGTCGTGCCGGGTTAAAGTTTAATAGACACACCACATAGCGTAAAACCGAGGTGGGTAAACCAACGGTTACACCTTTAATTAATATTATTTATTTGTAATCAAGTCCCTGCGCGGACTTTTTGGTTCTGTACTCAGCCCCTGCGTGGGCTTGTCTTTTAGTAATCTGCCCCTGCGTGGGCATATATTTTTTAGTTGACCCCTGCGTGGGTTTGTTTGTTTGTATTTCGCCCTTGCGTGGGCATGTTGTTTCGTAGAAAGTCTCGTTTAGGGCAAAGCTTGTACTGTTTGAGTTATTAATGGAATGGTTACATTTAAAATTTTCATAATTATTTATTTTTAATTATATGCATAAACTGAAAGCATAAAACATATGAAAATGACATTCTTATTAAAAGATCTACCATTATATTAAAATGGCAAAATCTAAAAAAGGACAAGACCTAGCCATATGTCATCTTAAGACAAGGCCAAGATGGTAGTTCCATAATTAGATTCAGGTCCAATTTAACATCACAATTTAGGATTGTTCTGCGTTAATTATTAAAAGAATCTTAAAGGTAAAACCAGCCTATATGTCACTGCAGACATGGCCAAGACGGTAAAACCTATCTAAAAGATTCCAATCCATGTTACCATCTGTAAGTATGTTAACATTCTTGGCAAACTGTGAATCGTTAAACTCACACAGGCCATCCTTTAAAAAGGGTTAATCTAAATTCCCTTATTTGAAATAATCATCCCTTAAGGATCAAATGCCTACGGGCTATAACTAATGTCCTTGGACTAAAGACAGTGGTAGCTTATGACTCCCTGTCTAGAAAAGGCAATGAAGTTTGATTCAAACCTTAGTACCTTGACTTCATGAAAGTCTTGGTTAATAAATTTAAAATCTGTCTACGTGACTAGGCCTTATGTGCTAATATCAATTTATAATCTAGGATGGTAATAAAGATCCTATATTTATAGCAAATTAACCTAAAATGGCTAATTAAAACCATGGTTAATAAATTATAAAATACTGTAAAAGCTTCTAAATAAAACCTTGCCCATTATTTTCTATATGTAGCAGTTGAAGCTACATGGCTGGGTCGGATGAGGTAAATAGTCATCCGGTAGAAAACCACGAGAACGCTAAGATATAGATGACCAGTGCGGAGTTGCAAGCACTAGTCGATAATGCTGTTACAGAGGCCTTAGAGCGGCAGTATAATGAATATAGTGGGACCCGAAGTAGGACCCTATCTACACCACATTCCAAACCTAAGACTCATTCTGTGGTTCACAGCAAGCCACCATCTAAGAAAAGTCAGTCAAAGAAAGATGATGATAGACACTCCTCAAACCAAAACAGTGTTCCACCCAAGAAGATAGTGTATGATGATGCACCACATGCTAAGTCCTGTACATATAAATATTTTGTGTCTTGTAAACCCTGAGATTTTACTGGGGAAAAAGGGGCAGTGGATTGCATAACCTGACTGGATGAAATGGACACTGTAGTGGATATTAGTGGATGTGCTGAGAAGGACATTATGAAGTTTGTGTCACAGTCTTTTAAGGGTGAAGCCCTAGCATGGTGGAGATCGTCGATTCAAGCCACCGGGAAGGTCCCATTATACAACATGTCTTGGGAACAATTTGTTACCCTCATCAAAGAAAACTATTGCCCTCAACATGAGGTTGAAAAGATAGAGTCTGATTTTCTATCTCTGGTTATGAAGAACCTGGATTGCCAGGCTTATCTCACGAGCTTCAATACTATGTCAAGATTGGTTCCTTATCTCGTGACCCCGGAACCCAAAAGAATCGCTCGTTTCATTGGGGGTTTGGCCCCAGAAATAAAGGCAAGCGTGAAGGCCTCTCGGCCCACTACATTCAGATCCGCAGCTGATATATCTCTGTCCCTCACGCTGGACGCAGTTAGATAGAGATCGTTGAGAAACACGGATGCGGAGAAAAGGAAACGTGAAGATGACAATTCACGACGCTCAGACAAGAAGCGTAAAGGAAACAACGACCACAAGAAGGGGTCGGGATCTAAGAAAGGCGATCAACAATCGGGTGATAGACCCAAGTGCAAGATTTGCAAGAAGCAACATTTTGGGAGGTGCAGGTATGAGTAGAAATCCCAATCCCAGCCAAAGGTCTGTGGGATTTGCAAGTCCTCTGAGCACAGGACCCTCGACTGCAAAAAGCTGAAGGATGCAACTTGCTACAGTTGCAATGAAAAGGGGCACATCAAGACAAATTGCCCAAAACTGGCAAAGAAAGCTGAGGAAGGGAAAAAGACCAATGCCAGGGTCTTTCAAATGAATGCACAAGAGGCTATCCAGAATGACAATGTCATAACAGGTACATTTCTCATTAATGATGTCTATGCAAGGGTACTTTTTGATTCTGTAGCAGATAAATCCTTTGTAGATAACAAGTTTTGTGAGTTGTTGAAACTGCCTGTTAAAGCCTTAAGTGTGAAATATGAAGTAGAATTAGCTGATGGAACCATAGAAACAGCTTCGACTGTATTAGATGGATGTGTCATATCCATTAGGAACCACTCTTTTCCTTTGTCCTTATTACCTTTTAAGCTAGCCGGATTTGATATAGTAATAGGCATGGATTGGTTATCGCATAACCAAACCCAGATTGTGTGCAACAAGAAACAAGTGGTGATCAAGACTCCGTCTGGTGAACCACTTACCATTCAGGGAGATACTCAACATGGATTGCCTGAGCAAGTGGCTATGCTCAAGGCATCCAGATGTCTGAAGAAGGGTTGTGTCATCTATATGTCACAGGTATCCATTGATGAGAAGAAGCCTAAGATTGAAGATATACCAGTCATTTCTGACTACCCTGAAGTTTTCCTGGAAGAACTACCTGGTTTGCCACCAGATAGGCAAGTGGAATTCAGGATTGACATCATCCCCGGAGCTGCGCCTGTTGCAAGAGCACCTTATAGGTTAGCACCAACAGAGATGAAGGAATTGAGGACGCAGCTAGATGATTTGCTAGCCAAAGTTTTTATTAGACCTAGTTCGTCTCCATGGGGAGCACCAATCTTGTTCGTCAAGATGAAAGATGGTTCGATGCGGTTATGCATGGATTACTGTGAGCTTAATAAGGTCACTATCAAGAATAGGTATCCTGTGCCCAGGATCGACGATCTGTTCGATCAGTTACAAGGAGCAAGCTACTTTTCTAAAATTGATCTAAGATCAGGCTATCATCAATTGAAGGTCAAGGAGGAAGATGTGCACAAAACTGCATTCAGGACTCGTTATGGTCATTATGAGTTCCTAGTGATGCCTTTTGGGCTCACTAATGCACCTGCCGCATTCATGGATCTCATGAATCGCGTCTGCAAGCCCTATTTGGATAAATTTGTCATCGTTTTCATCGATGACATCCTCATCTACTCGAAGAGCCAAGCTGACCACGAGAAGCATCTCCACTGCATTCTAAAACTGCTATATCAAGAAAAGCTCTATGCCAAATTTTCTAAGTGTGAATTTTGGCTTTGTAGAGTCCTTTTTCTTGGACGTGTTGTGAGTGAGCGTGGTATCCAAGTGGATCCCACGAAGATAGAAGCTATTATGAACTGGCAAGAGCCGAAGACGCCTACGGAGATTCGCAGTTTCTTAGGATTGGCAGGATACTACAGACGCTTTATAGAAAACTTCCCAAGAATTGCAGCACCCCTAACTCTACTCACTCGCAAGAATAGCAAGTTCGATTGGGGGCCTAAGCAGCAAGAATCTTTTGATATTCTGAAGCAGAAGTTGTGCAACGCTCCAATGCTGACTTTACCTGAAGGTATTGATGAATTTGTAGTTTATTGTGATGCATCACACACCGGGATGGATTGTGTGTTAATGTAGAAAGGCAAGGTCATTGCCTACGCTTCACGTCAATTGAAAGTGCACGAAAAGAATTACACTACCCATGACTTGGAGTTGGGTGCCGTTGTATTTGCACTGAAGCTTTTGAGGCACTATCTGTATGGGACTAAATGTGTGATATACTCTGATCACAAAAGCCTTCAACACTTGTTCAATGTCACACCCCGATTTCCACGTGTCTCACCGGTGGGCCCGGTGGGGGATTATCGTGACGTAGTTGGCAACAATATAGTCAAACCACACAATTATATGAATGCACAGCGGAAGCATAAAGATAAATATAATTCAACCATTGATTGTAATATTGAATGTATCACAAATAGTCGAATGGTATCCACAGGGGATCAAAATAATAAAAGTATTGTTCAACAGACAAGGCATCAAAAGCTTGCGAGACTCTTAAAGATGCTAAGGAGCTATAGCCAGCCAATTTCGTCTAGTACCTGCATTTAGTCTTTTTGGGAAAATACGTCAGTTTACACTGGTAAATACATTCAACCGACACTTTTGTAAAATGTTTATTAAAATTGATTTGAATGCACAAGGCACAAACTCTTTTATAACTTGGGATAATTTATAATTAAATCTTGTAAAGAATTACATGTTTGCTATGCGTTCGGTCGCCCGGGTCGTGCCGGGTTAAAGTTTAATAGACACACCACATAGCGTAAAACCGAGGTGGGTAAACCAACGGTTACACCTTTAGTTAATATAGACATAATGCCGGGTGTACGCCTACACCCGGATGTCGAGGTCGTGGCCATTTCGTGAAATGATGCCAAGGATATCCGGGACATGGTCATTAAGCCCCCAAAGGCGTTAAGCCAACAAAACAAGTTTTAAACGGGTCACATCGATAATACCCAACTACAAATGAGTTGGGGTCAATTGCCCGACCAAGCGGTATTTTAGATACCGTAACCCAAGCCCGTATAACGGAAAATAAGTTAAAAGTATTTACCTTTGCAAGTATTGTCCTTAATTGATTAAATCACAGATATCTTTTACTGGGCTCCTATTCTGGAACGAAGGTTTTAAAATAACCTATTAGAATCCTAACGGGTCTTTATATTAGCCGTAGCCTAGACCGGTCAGTTTTAAAGGATAGATACGGTTTAATCGCGTGAAAGGCGAAAACCGGAAATGGAATGTGATTCCGACCCAACAAGTTTGAAGGCTTGTTTTTATATGGGTTTAATATTCACACTCTGGATTTTGGGGTCAAAATAATATGGTTTGACCCGTATCGGCTAATTTATGTAAACTAGTTACATAAGCCGAACTGTGCGCGCAAAAGGAGCAACGGGTAACCGTAAGAGTCCTACGCTGTGTTCCTAAGTCAATATACTTTAAAGAGGTTATGGTATCAGTAGGATACCTTCCATAATGCTCGTAACGAGTTTAAGTTCATTATACGCCCCGTAGGGGCTTTTCGGTCATTTTAAAGACTTTTAAAAGAGGTTTTAGAGTTCTACAGGAAATCTGAGTTTCCCGAACAGTTTATAAAGTCTAAAATACTTTATTTATTATATAAAATCAGTAGCAACTGGAATCGGGTCAAAAGACCTTGTAGAACTCAAGTTATGGCCGAAAAGGGTATATTCGGTATTTACCGAACCGTTGCCATAACCGCAGGTTATGAGCAGGTTAAAAATAATTAAAAATCTTTAAAAATCCCAAAATATTATTTTACAACAGTGAGTAAAAGGTTTGGTGTCGAAATCCGGGTTTAGATAGGCGTTATGCTAATTGCGCTATTTAATCATTAAAGTTTCGCAATTTGCGCTATTTAGCATAACTCCTATTCTGGACCTAGGATTGACATGAAATTTTAGGGACATGCTTAGAAATCAGTAACCAAGGTTATGATCAATTCATATGTCCGAAATCCTCGTTTTAATTTAAAAAGGGCGTTACGGTCAACTTTTAAGCAATTAACGGAAATGCGTAAAAGACTCGGACAAACAACGAACCGGTCACAGAGGTTTATATCCTCATGTAACCTGGTCCTAAGAGAGTCCTAAGGCATATCTAAATCTCACTTTGACGGGTCAGAACTGAAGTCAAAGCAAAAGTCAAACTTTTGCGACATTCGGCTCCGAACCGGGTCAATATAGCAAATGGCCGGATCAAACAAGCTTACACGTGTTAAAATACTTACTATCATGTTTTATGAATGTTCAAACAGGTTGCATACCATCTACATTACAGATTATATGTAAAATCGCAAAATAGCTTTCTGTTGACTTTTTCTAAGCATGTTTGACTCGTTATTTGAACTAGTTAGAGTGGCGATCAGAGGGAACCCTTTTAAGGGTTTATTACCCACATAAATACCAACACATAACTATCTTTGATTCGACAAATCACTGGACCATTCGTGATTTATCGTAAAGTCAATCGTTAATTATGACGTATTGACTTTTAAGCAAAACTAAGCAAAAACTAAACCACAAAAGGGTTAGACAACTTACAGAAGCTTGTGCACGACTTAGGATGATATAAGAACACGTGAGAGCTTCAGGAATGATCAGAAGATGTGTTTTGAGGTGTGTTTCAATTGTGAACTAAGTATGGCCTTTTATAGCAAAGTTTGGTGCACAAGATCATTGCAACACATCCTACCTTGCTCATGGATGATCAGCAGGTGTCCTAAGGTGCTAGGGGTCAAGTAGAGGGCACCCATGCTTCATTGATTGCTCACAAGTTCGTTTGCAAGCCAAATCATTGAATGTGCCCATGCTTTCTGCATCTGTGTGGTTCACGCGGCCCGCATTAAGATTTAGACTGGGCTTACGCGGGCCGCCTGAATCTTAATATCAGAAACGTATCTACAGGAGGCTCGCGGCCCGTGTTAACTTATGTGTAACCTTTACGCGGCCCGCGTTAGGTCTGATTTCCAAGATTTTTGAATCTTTTGTAATGATTAACGAAATCTTCGGTAATTAATAACCTGACCTTTCGGGTTTGAAGGGGTAACGTTGCGATATGGCCCTCGGTTAATTACAATTAAGGGCCTCGTGCCATTTACCCGTACTGTCAAGCCCCCGGTTAGTTTAATTACTATCTGAAAAGCCTTAACTTTCATTGTTGATGCTTTTAACCCCTCTCGTACGAATTTGATCATAACTTTCTCGTTTTAAAACGGAACTTCGCGAAATTTATACAATACATTCTAGTGAGCGTATTTTACTGTTACAAAGCCTCGAGTTTGTCAAAGGGTCACTCAGAGGTATAATTAAACATGTTGACACAGTTAACACCTGTAGCTTGTAATCTCTCACTCTCTTCTGCGTTTCGCTTCCGTACGATCCATGATTTATTCGTGTGAAGGTACGAGCATCGTTTATGGTTACTATACAGTATATTTACCGTTTGTTGACATTTATAAACCTTGAATTTACATACTTTCAAGGTTTGTCAACTTTAGCCCTTTATTTAATATCTAATGCCACATGTAAACTAATGACACGTGTTAACACATTATTGGACACAAAATTTCGAGGTGTTACATTCAATCAGAAGGACTTGAACATGAGGCAGCGACGCTGGATGGAACTCTGAATGATTATCATTGTGAAATAAGGTACCATCCCGGCAAGGCCAATGTAGTCGTAGATGCCTTGAGCAGAAAAGAAAGAGTAAAGCCGATAAGAATCAATGCCAAGAGCATTGAGATTAAAAATAGCTTGAATGAAAGGTTGTTAGCAGCGCAGAAAGAAGTTGTTTTAGAAGCTAACTACCCTGATGAAAAGCTAGGGGTAACTGAAGAACAGTTATCCTATGGCAAGGACGAAATCTTAAGATTAAATGGACGAATATGGGTTCCTGTCTATGGAGGACTTCGGGATGTTATCCTCCAGGAAGCCCACAGTTCCAAATATTCCGTTCATCCTGGAGCTGATAAGATGTACCAAGATTTAAAGGCAAACTATTGGTGGATAGGCTTGAAAAAGTCTATAGCTGCTTATGTAGCTAAATGCTTGACGTGTGCTCAAGTTAAAGCAGAACATCAGAAGCCGTCAGGGTTGTTGTAACAGCCTGAGATTCCCACCTGGAAATGGGAAATGGTAACGATGGATTTCATCACCAAGTTGCCAAAAACGAAGAAGGGAAATGATACTATATGGGTCATAGTTGACAGACTGACTAAGTCAGCACATTTCCTACCCATTAAGGAGACTTATAGCTCCGGCATGTTAGCCCAACTGTACGTGGATAAGATTGTATCCTTACATGGCGTACCAGTATCTATTATCTCTGATAGGGATACTAGATTCACATCTCATTTTTGGAAAAGTTTCCAACAGTCTCTGGGCACGCAATTGAATTTTAGTACGGCTTACCATCCTCAGACGGATGGGCAGAGTGAGCGTACCATCTAGACTCTGGAAGACATGCTTCGTGCATGTGTAATTGATTTAGGAGGTAGCTGGGATAAGCACCTACCAATGGTCGAGTTCTCCTACAACAATAGCTACCATACCAGCATTCAGGCTGCACCTTTTGAAGCACTGTATGGTAGAAAATGCAGAACGCCCATCTGTTGGGCAGAAGTAGGAGACACTCAATTATCAGGTCATGATATAGTCTTTGAGACAACGGACAAGATTGTCCAGATTCGTGACCGCCTAAAAGCTGTCCGGGATAGGCAGAAGAGCTATGCTGATAAAAGGTGGAAACCTCTCAAGTTTGAGGTTGGTGATAAAGTTTTGCTTAAAGTATCACCTTAGAAAGGGGTAATGCGATTTGGCAAGAAAGGTAAGTTAAGCCCGAGGTATATAGGACCATTCGAGATCATCGAATATGTAGGGTCAGTGGCTTATAAGTTAAACTTACCGGAAGAGCTCAGTGGTATTCATAATGTGTTCCACATATGCAATCTGAAGAAATGTCTAGCTGATGAATCGCTAGTCATACCACATACAGATGTGCACATAGATGAGAGCTTGAAATTTGTGAAAAAACCTTTGTCGATTGAGGATCGACAGGTAAAGAAGCTTCGGAGGAAGCATGTGCCTCTTGTCAAGGTGAAATGGGATGCCCGTAGAGGTCCCGAATATACGTGGGAGTTAGAGTCCCCAATGAAAGAAAAATACCCTCAATTATTTCTGTAAATCTCGATGTCGAGATTTCTTTTAAGGGGGTGAGGATGTAACACCTTGAAAATTTATGTCCAATAATGTATTGACACGTGTCATGTACTTGAACGTGTGAAAGAATACTTTAAAGGGGCTAAATTAGACAAACAAGGAAACTATGTGAATATAAGGATCCAAAGTGTCAACAATGGATAAATATATTTTAAAATAGCCCTAAAAGATGTTTATACCTTCAAACGAATAAATCATGGATCATACGGAGCTAAATATGAAAGAAAGTGAGGAATTACAAACTGCAGGGGCCAAATGTGTCAACATGTTTAAAGTGTACCTCTGAGTGATCTTTTGGCAAACCCGAAGCTTTGTAATGATTAATTATACTCACTAGAATGTGTGATAAAAATTTCACCAAGTTCCGTTACCGTATGAGAAAGTTATGATGAAATTCGTATGCGAGGGGTTAAAAGCGTCAACGTTGAATTCTAGGGCCTTATGAGTGACCACAAAGTTAAACAATGACTTAACTAAGTTAGTATAAGTCATAAAGCCCTTAAAAATAAGGTTGGAAGGCTGAAATAGCAAATTGGGAGCTTAAAACCATGTTTCAAAGGACCAGGGACTGAAATGTAATTGTTTAAAACTTGTTTGGCTGGTTATGGGAGGCCAGGCGGCCCGCGTAAGAAACCCTTAAGGGTTTACGCGGCCCGCGAGAGCAGCACAGCGATAGAAAACATGCACAGCTGCCAGTTCAGGTTTGTAACCGACTTAAAATGGTTGTTTTCTTATACCAGAGCCCTCTCCAAAGGTTTTACATGCAATAGGGGCACTTGTATTGATCTTATAACATCAGTAGACCTCCTTGGCAAGATCTTAGATGATCAAAGTGGGTATATAAGAACTTCCAAGTTGTGACCATTGATCATTCATTTGCAACTTCTCACAACTTCATCTCTGGAGCTCTCTGGTCATCAAGCAAGCTTCCTAGTGGTCTCTGGTCGTGATTAGGACTCTTGTAAGTATACTTAACCCTTCCTAATTCAGTTTAGCTTAGTTAATTAGCTAAAAATCAAACCGTTGTAATTAAGGTTTGACTTAGAGATTAAACAATAATTATCCAGTCAAATCTTGAATTAAAAATACCTATGAGTGGGTAATTATGTGGGTAATAAACCCTTAAAAGGGTACTCTTTGATTCCCACTCTAACTAGGTCAATTGTTGGGTCAAAGCTTACTTTAAAAAGTCAACATAATGCTTATTTTCAAATTAATGCATAATTAGCAATGTAGGAACCATGCAACCTGCTTTATCATTAATATAACTTGGTAATTAATGTAAGAACATGTCTAAACATGTTCAACCCGACAATTTTCAGTTTAAGCTCGGTTCGGAACCGAAAGTCGCATAATTTGACTTCTTCTTTGACTTTCAGTTCTGACCCCTTTAATCATGTTTTAGAAATGCCTTAGAGCTTATTTAGGACTAGGTTTCATGTTAGTATAACCCCCTGAGATTATACAACTTGATTCTCTAGTCATCCGATTCACATGCATGTTTTCGTTAAATGCTTATATGTTGACAATTATGCCCAAATGACCTTAAAATATGTTTTTTGGAAATGTAAAAGGGTAGACACCTTAGCTACTGATTTATAAACTTGTACCCAAAATTTGATACCAATTTGAGGTCTAGATTTAGAGTTATGCTCATTAGCGTAATTAGAAGCCTTTTTAATGAATAAATGGCATAATTAGCATATAGCCTATCTAAACCCAAATTTTTATACAAAACTTTATACTTACTGATAAAAAATAATATTTTAGGATTTTTAGAAATTTTTATTTATTTTTAGGCTGAGCATAATATAGAGTTCTTAGCTTATTCGGTTAATGCCGGTTTTGCCCTTTTTGGCCATAAAATGAGTTTTATAAATCCTATTGACCCCAAACCTTTTTCTACTTATCTAATATGTTAAATAAATTATTTTGAGCCTTCTGGAATTATAAAAATATCAGCTTTCTATACCAAACCCGGAAATGGCTCCAAATCGCCTTTTTAAGCGTTTTTAACATATAAAATGTAATAAAACTATTTATAAACATATGGGGTTGATACCTACTAATGTATTCAGTAAATTTTTATATTCTAACAGTAGGCAAATGTTTTAAACTTAGAATTCCAGTTTTGACCTTTTAGGCATATGTGAAATTACCAAAATGCCCCTACGGTGCATAGTATGGTTATAAGTAATAAATTTCACATATATATGATACCCTACTGTTATAACTTATTAAATTAAGTATATTTACTGATTTAATCGGACCTGTAACTCAGGTTATTATTTAAACTCTTTTATACCCTTTAAAATGACCAAAATGCCCTTATGAGGCATAGTTTGAGTTTAAAACCACTTTGGGCATAATAGAAGGTATCTTACTGATATCACAACATATTTAAGGCATATTAACTTAGGAAACTTGTATATAACTCTTATGATTACTCGTTATGCAACTTTTGCGTTCGGATCGAATTATGTAACTAGTTTACACATATTAGCCGAAACGGGTCAAACCATATCATTTTTGTCTCAAAATCCAGAATGTGATTAAGTTACCCATATTAAACAAGTATACAAGCTTGTTGGGTCAAAACCACATTCTAAGACGGTCTTCGCTTAATCATGCGTTAAACCGTATTCTTCCTTTAAAACTAACCGGTCTAAGCTTAGGCTAAATTAAAGACCCGTTAGGATTCTAATAGGTTATTATAAACCTTCGTTCCAGAATAGGAGATCCAGTAAAAGCTGTTGCACTTGCTTATTGTGACTATACTTGCTCAGGTAAATACTTTTAACTTATTTTCCCTTATACGGGCTTGGGGTATGGTATATAAAATACCGCTTGGTCGGGCATTTGACCTTAATTAATTAGTGGTTAAGTATTATCAAGATGACCCGTTTGAAAAAATTTTTTGTTTGTTTTACGCCTTTGGGGGTTTAATGACCATGTCCCTGATATCCTGGGCATCATTCATGAAATGGCCACGACCTTAGCACGCGGGTGTAGACGTACACCCGTCAGTGTGTTTACATTTATTAAGGTATAACCGCGGGTTTCCCACCGCGGGGCTATACTATGTGGTGTGTCTATTAATCTTTAACCCGGCACGAACCAGGCGACTGAACACATAACAAACATGTAATTCTTTTACAAGTTTAAATTTAATTAATTATCCCAAGTTATAAAAAGTTTTGTGCCATGTGCATTCAAATCCATTTTTAAACATTTTCAAAATGAGTCCGTTAAATTGTATTTACCAGTACAAACTGACATATTTTCCCAAAAAGGTTAAGTGCACTGGCCTCTCCTTAGCATCATTTAGAGTCTCGCAAGCCTGGATGCAATGAAATCTGTTGAACAATTTCCTTTTTCTTTTGATCTGCCTGTGGATCTGTTTCAACTACTTTGTGATACTTGAATATTACAAATTTATTTGGTTGAAATAAATCTATCTTTTGCTTCTGCTGTGCATTTATATCTTTGTGTTGTTTGACTATGACGATATCAACTGCGTCACTATACCCCCACCGGGCCCACCGGTGACACGTGGAAAATAGGGGTGTGACAAATAATATTCGCTTCTTTTATAGTATTTGACGAAAACAACCTTTTCGCATCGAGGATCGAGCTTATCATCAGAATCACTTGTGATGTATGCATCACATCCCCTTACTCTAAGGTATTCCAAATCGGGTTTACACGCATGCCATATCTTATATGGCGGTTTTGTTTACCTTTTAGTCGGATTCAAATTGACAATGCGGGTAGCAGTCATAAGAGCATGATCCAAAAGGAGTGAGGCAAGTTAGTTCTATACATCATCGATCGAACCATATCAGGTAGAGTTCGATTTCACCTTTCACTCACGCCATTAAGTTGGGATCTGCTAGGTGGAGAGGGTTTGAAACTATTCCACACTCTTTTAGATGATTGAGAAATTCAAAGCTGAGATATTCACCACCTCGATCTGATCGAAGTACTTTTAACTTTCTATCAAGCTGGTTTTCAGTCATGGTTCTGAAAGGGCCACATACATCATGTGAATGAGTTCTAGAAAACCATTGATCTGTTCACCAAACATCGGTGAAGGGGTGCTTTGAGAGTTTGCCAGCTAAGCAAGATTCACAATCATCAAATGAGTCCTGTCTAGTGGATTCAAGAATCCCATTGGACCGGAGCCATTTTATGCATGCCTTACTTATGTGGCCAAGTCTGCAACGCTATAAATGCATTTCATTCATACCAGCTTCGTCACGCTTAGAAAGATGATATATGTTATTACTTGTTTGAACATCAATCTCATAAATACCATCTCGAGGTTTAGCCTCAAAATAAAAGACACCATTCAAGTAGGCTAAAATAGAAAAACCATTAAAACGTACTTGAATCCTTGTTCAAACAGTGAAGAAACTGAAATAATGTTTCTGACCAAACCAGGTGCATTTAAACAATTATTTAAAGTAACTACAAGGCGAGGGGAACATGAAAAACAAAATGTTCCAGTTGCCAGAACTGGAACTCTCTTTCCATTACCAACTATGAGTTCCAGGTGGCCTTGTTTCAGTTTCTTCCACTTTTCAGGCTCCTGCAAGACATTAATGATGTGGTAACCACATCCGTTATCAAATACCCACGTGTTGCTAGAAACAGTGAAAAGTTCGATAACATAAATGAGAATATTAGAAGAAGTGCCAATGTTATTGGCCTTGTTCATCTTCAGCTTGGCTAGATACTGCAGGCAGTTTCCCTTCCAGTGCCCATTTGGTTTCATTCAAAGCACTGATGCTCCTAGGAGGGTGTGGTTTTGCAACATGCTTGTTGTTGGTGGCATTTCTAGCAACAACAAGTTTTCTCTTGCCTTTGTTCTTATGTTTCCTTTTCTTGTTATCGGGCTTCTTAACACCACCAGACTCGACCATTAGAACTTGGTTGGTTTTGTGGAATAACCAAGTCTGTTCATCTGGTCAATGTATCCTTTCATCTTTAGCACATGAGTACTGATACATGATCCTTTCAGCATTTTACAGCTTATGAGTTGTTTCATGGTGTCATATCGCTCCTGTCGGGCTTGTTTCTGGAACATGCCTTCCAGTTGCTTGATCATGTCATAAGCATCCATATCTTCCATGTTCTTCTGAAGTCCAGAGGACGTGGTGGCTTTCATAAGGCAGGCTACCTCAACGGCATCCTCATTATGTTTCTCCAGTGCCTTGCAAGTAGTAGTAGAATTACTTTCAGGCTCGGTAGGGACTGGGCCATCAAAGATATACAGCTTTTCCTCCATCTTGAGAACTATTCTCATATTGCGGTGCCATTCGAGAAGGTTGGTGTTATTCAAATTTTTATTTCTTTTTCTTTTCAAGTATAGACTTGAAAATGAAGGAGTTTGTTTTTCATTAGACATCTGTTATATAAACAAGGTGATTTTAATTAGTATTTTCGATATATGTCTCCTTATTTTGTGAGGTGAGACGATAAGGAATGAGAATCCGGTTAGAAGCTCTTTCTAAAGGCAGATGGGGCACGCAACGTTAGCAAGAGGTTCAAGCGGACTGACAACGATTGTCAATTGTGAGAAAGGCACAACTCCTGAGGTTTATGAGGCTGCGAGGATAACCTATTGTCCTTGCATTGATACGTTTGGCCTCATCTGTGCCACTTTTGTTCTCGAGATAGCTGGGGCATGTAACACGAGAAGAAAAGTGATAGTCGTCCTAAAACGGTCACATGTGGAAGGGTCGGATGTGTCGACGAAGCACTTGCACCTTGGAAGGATAAACTAGACACCAAGTGTCGTGCTGTGGCTCCAAACACTGATGGTTCGCATTATGCCCCAAGTGTTACTAGTAGTAGGATGGCATAGACTATTGATTTTAATTTTTACCAAATAGGGTCGTTATAGTCAGTTTTAATTAGATATTAAATTTGCGACATAACCAAAAAACCCTTTCACCTCTCGGGACAATTAGTTTTAGATAACCTATAAAACTAAGTTTGTCGCGACTTGGAATAACAAATTTTAAGTTAATAGAAAACTATTAAGTTAATAGTTTTGGAAAATAAAAACTAGTTTAATTTGCAAAACTTAATTGGTTATTGTTTGTTTCAAAAACAACCTTTGTTTTACAATAAAAACTTTAATAAGTTGTAAAAACAATTTAGAACTTGTTTTAATGTGATTGTTTTAATATTTTAAAACCCCTTTTAAAATCATGTTGGTATTTAGGTTGGATATGTTATAACAATTTATAAGATAAAAGCAACCACAATAGCAAGATAAATATGTAAATCCATATGGAAAAAAATTGTTCGATCTTGCTAGAGCCTAATAGCAAGATCAAACGGGTCACGGGGTCACAACACACAAACAACCACAAGGATGGACTTGAGTGCATCTTGTTGTCTTGAGCAACTCCCACTAACTCCAAGGCTCCTCTTGGCATTCGGTTTTGCTTCGGGTTTGCTTCGGGTCTTCGTATCAACAATATTTAACAAGTAAATACAACAAAGACAAAAGGCCTCTCTATTACAACTTTCAACCATAAGACGGGCCAAAACCACAAACTAATTTATTACAACTTTGAACCATCTCGGTGGCCAAAAATAATAATTACAAAACCGAATAAAATATACCACTACACAAAAAAGGGTCGGGTCGGATTTACACATCGCACAACAATCACAAAATAAAACGGGCAATATTTTGGTCAAGCAAAACAAATAAAATATTGACCAAAATAAAAGTGCCCATAAAATACTTAGATCAAAAACTTTAAAAAAATAAAGTTTGTGTTCTAGTTCCGGTTAAAAGGACCAGTACCGACTCGTATGTTGTAACCAAGGCTCTGATACCACTGTTGGGTTTCCGTGGTGATCGGCTAAAATTTTATTTATCAAAAACTCGGTTCAATAAATAATAGTTAATTAATTAAGTGAGTTAATTAATAAAATGCAGCGGAAATATAAACTAATGATTAACAAAATGAAACCCGACAGGATCCGGTTACATGCAAATACGAGCACAGTGAAAAATATTTAACTACCTATGAGAAAGATATACCTCGGTTAATGACTAACCGGTCAAGACACCGAGGTTCAACGAACAAGTGCTAGTAAACAAACCAATGAAACGCAACGAAGGATGTGGCGCCAAGCGGCGGCCAACCGCGGAAAATAGCGGCAGCAGCCGCGACAATCAGCGGCGGCAGGGCAGAGGCGGGACGGCGGAGGCGAGGGCGGCGACGGCGGCACGCAGCAGTGGCCGGTTGTGTATGTGGTGTTGTTGAGAGCATTTTGTGTTCTACATTTTGTTCATCCAACCTTTTCTTAAAAAACCCATGATCTCAAAAGCAAGACCCAAGATTTAAAAAGGAAGGAGGCTATGCATGCTTGCCAAGTGGCACACATGCATAGTGCAGTGTTGCAATTGGCCAAGATGTTGGTGCGCGACAAGTGGCGGTAGGTGGATGCATGTGCGACATGTGGCGCAGCAAAGGTGCATGCGCGACAAGTGGCGTAGGGTGAGTATTCCCGTTTCACCCGATCCATGTACCCCTCTCTCAGTTAATACCCGCTCATGATCATAAATATAATTATGACCTGTCTCGTATGTTGTTCGTAATTACCAGTTAAACAGGTTAAGTGGATTTTAGTTCGCTGCCCAATGTGTAACTCTTATGGGCCACGACCCGGTCGGCAGCGTTGACTTATCGAACCGGACATAATATCCAACATCATCTCCTACCAAAGTAGAGATTCTCATTCTAGAAGTACCATCGTTAAATGCATAACTACATTAATATGTTTTGCTAGCTATGTATGGTTATAATATCTTTCACTTGAGCTTATTATCATGATATAACCTTTGTGAAGCGAAGAGACATTGAAGTGAGTTCAAAGAAATATTTCAGGTATAAACAATATTTGATTATATTTACTAACCCATCAAAACAAGTTTGGTTAGTCTTGTAGATGCAGGAATGTAATGAAACACAGTCGTGGACATATGATAATTTTTGGAATGAGGCACCTAAAGTGTCGTTAGAAGATATACAACATTGCTCAACATAAAGGATTGCATATTTAAGGGATCAAGCGACAAATCATTGGCTTCAAAACCTTTGTTCGACTTTCAAGGAAGATGGACACACGTCACTTAAATGATACATGTTAAAATGAGGGGGAGACTTATTCAAGTTGCACTCTTTTCCCCTTGACTAAGTTTTGTCCCATTGGGTTTTCTTAGTAAGGTTTTTAATGAGGCAACATACCTGATCCAGAAGTATTAGGGGGAGACAATACGCGCTGCACTCTTTTTCCCTTAGCTGAGGTTTTGTCCCACTGAGTTTTCCTAGCAAGGTTTAAAGAATAGTATATTCTCATGTTGCACTCTTTTTCCCTTAACGAGGCAATATCACCAAGCGTATTAAAGAATAGTATATTCTCATGTGGATAGTCAAGGGGGAGTGTTATGAATACATCATTATTAGTGACTATTCACATTTCTAACTCCCATGTCACATTTATGTTTGTATTAATGTTATAGCCTATATATAGTGGCTCATGTATTTTGTATGGAAGACATCAATAAGAATAAGTTTCTTACATTCTCCATTTTCTCTTTGTCTACATAATCTCTATAATCCTAGTTCATATGTTTATACTTTATATATTGTTGTTATTAGGTCGTCGTTTTCAACAGAACTCATAATTTTTTTCTATCAGGTCGATTTTATCGATGCTCAGATGCATCTTAACTCTACTTTCGAATTTTTGAGTCAGTTTAGTTCACATAATAAAAATACATTTTCATTACAAAACAAAAATAAAATACAATGTAACTAGAAAACCAAAAATACATTGCATTCTTAAAGATCTTTATTTTCAATTTGAATTGAAAAAAAAAACAATAATATATTATTCACATATCCATCACTCATCCAATTAATCAATTCAATATTTACGTTCTTCATTGGAGAAAAACATTGTTTTAATACTTGTCATTAAAACTCATACTCATCACTCATCCAATTAAGCAATTCAATCTTCACGTTCATTGGAGAAAATCATTTTTCAATACTTGTCGTTAGAACTGATACACAATATGTTTTTTTTTGTAACATCAATTTTATAAAGTTTTTTAAACGACGACTTTCTTGTATTAGCCTACCACACTCTTTAAATTGGATAGTCCCGTTGGCCCACTCCGGCCAAACTATGTTGTCTTAACCAGACCCACGCTGACTTCAGAGTTTGGTTTTGGCATTTTTTAGAAACCATACCGCTGGCTGCCACTTAACAATCGTTGTGCCACCACAAGAGTAGAACTCTCTGGCATAACTGTTGGGATTGAACCCTATCAGAGGAACAGATAATGAGAGCCAAAACCGGTTCACAACAGTGGATTCATCATAAGCAGCTGTTTACATTAGACTTTCCCCTTGAAAGTCGTTATAACATCTGATGGGCCTCATCCACTGCTTATAAACTACAACTGCTGACCATTAAGTACTGCTTGTGTACAACAACTACTGAAGACTAAGTGTTGCTCCTTAATCTACTGCCCTAAGTCAAGTGCTACCAAAGACCAAAGCCCTGCTTGGAATGAAGCAGTGGAATGAAGAAACAATTGTTTACTTTGTTTATTATAATAGTATCAGTGTTTAGCTAGCAGTAGTTATATGTAACAGTGGTTAAAGGTTGTTAGGTTGTTAGATGTCACTTTCATGGTGACGTCAGCTTAGATGCTTTAGTGGTTTGATTTGACTATAAATGGAACAGTACCCTGTACTGTTACATTTGATTGACCGAGAGAGTTCTTCTCCTCCAATCCTTTCATCTTGTGCAATCAACCAGGGAGAATCAGGCTGAGGGGGAGTTTAGTTTGTAAGCATGCTTTGTAATCTTTTGATTTGATTTATAATCTTATGACTAATGAAAAGCATCTGTTTATCAAAACTATTTTCCTCTTTGATTGTGTTTACAAAGTTTGTGTTCATTTCCGCTGCATAAATCATTGAATCATGTTTATTCATTGTTCATCTATTACAAACAAACATAATCATGAGAGCCTCTGATCCTAACAATTGGTATCAGAGCCTGGACAGTCAAATTCGATCTAACAATCAATTTGACATAACAGTTCAGCTCAAAATTCATTGATACTAAGGTTGATTGTATTTTGTTGAAAAACAGAGTAACGAGTAAGGACGTTCAAAGTTGCTACTCAAAAACTCAGTAAAACAACCAAGATGTCATAAGACACACAAACTTCTCATAACAAGTGATGTCATACATAAACTACCTATAGCTTTCAGATCTGAAAAATGTCTGATAACTATGGTATAATCATTTTCTTTACAAATTTTTCTTTCAAGTGTTGATATGAAGTTTGTGTTGTTTCCATCATCTTTGATACTAAGGTATGAACCTCTGGTCAACAAAAACCTATGATTCGTAAAAACATTAGTGTTTTTGTTAACATTAAAAGAGGGAAATTAAAACTTTAGTCACATAAATCTTATGTATTGAAAAACAGGTTGAGATTCCTCTAAAAGGACCAAAATCAACTATGTTAAAAATGCATTAAGAAAATCAAGTGTCAAAATAGTCCAAATCATATGTAATGTGAGATTTGATATAAGCAAGTACAAATATTGCCAGATCTCTCAAAACATTACGGCAAAATTATTTTGGGTTAAATATTTCTTCAATAAAAACCTCACAGTGAGTATTTTAGTACTTATGAATGGGAAGGGTAAAAAGGGAAGAAGAAAAATCACAAAAACTTTAAAGTGTGTTTATCTCAAAACTTTTGAAGTCAGAAGAAAAGAGTATAAATATAAAACACTTAAGAGTCCAAAATTGGGTAAACAATGGTCATCAAGCAGCTGTGTGCACTCATTGATTCAGGGAAGTTCAGGTAACAATAGTATCACTAGTGATTAAACTTAAAAGAGGACCAGGCAAGTTCTTCAGTTTCATCACATGGTAACAAAGTCTATAACAAGACTTTTAAAACTCATGTGTACATGTCTCCTCATTTTTGCAATCAATTGACAAGGAAATGGTCTCAAACATTGGTTATTACATTGTATCTCAAATCATTGTTCATTTTCTTAAAACTTGAGAATGATGTGACTATGAGTTTCATTGGAAAGTATACCAGATCCTTTTTGATGTGGTTTTCAGAATAACCTTTAATTATTTTTTCTTGAAAAGGTTTTTCTCAATAAAACAGGATATATTATTCATTATTTAGAATGATATATTTTGCATTTTTACTTCTTTTTGATAAGTAAAAGTTTCAATCTCCTGTCAGGATGTAAAACCCATATTTTTTTTTGTGGTCATACTATCCTTGAAAATAGATCAAAAGGAAATGGTACAAGTGTCAAGGTCATGTCAAACTCAAGTTTGTTTTATCACAGATCAAAGATTGATTGCTAACAGACCTTACAATGAGTAGCCATTGTAAAAGAGTTTTCATCATCTGGGGTACTAAACCACTGTCAGGAATTTATAAAAGCTTCAAAATTTGTAATAGACATGTGGCAAAACCTTGAATACATATTCCTGTAGAAACTGCTGACATACAAATCTAGACAATCTGCATCTAAAATGTATTTTGTAGAGAATAGCATTCTGGCAGATATTTCACAAATCACCATCAACAGATGTTGGAAATGATATTGTTATTACATAAGACAAAATCATTCCCATCATCTGAACAAGCAGATGCTCAAAACTTTTGTCAAAAGCTTATTCACTGTTGCACTAACAGTTGTTGATATAATAGTCGTTCAAATCTTTATCATTTTTTTACCCCTAACTACTGTTGTGCTCAAACATCTTTTCTAGATACTGTCCACTGCTGAAAGTCAACAACTGTTCTCTCATATTCTTGATAAGCACTATTGTTCGAAATCAGTGTTTTATCCACTGATGTACTATCCACTGATAGTAAAAATCACCCACTACTTTCATATTGTTACCGTTGTAACCACTGATATTTGCTTCATCAGTGGCTCTTAAAACAATTGTCCTCCATCATTCATCTTTTCATCAGAGGTTGGCACGTGGTCATTTTATAGCCATCAGATCATTGTAACCGATGCCACATCAGTATTCACTTTTTCCCTAAATAAAACCCTGACCAAAACCCCAAACAGGTTTTTACACTGTCGAATTGAATTCCAAAATTCTCTTCTCAAAGCAGTTTCCCACTTTCCATCCCAAATTATTCTTCACTATTCTTCATCAAAATGACGAAATCAAAATCAAAGTCATCTTCATCTTCATCTTCCAAAGAGGTCACTCAAATGGCAGCTGAACCCATTGAAATCCCATACAAATCCCCTCACAATTACTTGGGTTTACTCACAAAACCCACTACCACCCACACCTTCGATTCCATCATCGACATCATGTCTGCATCAAAGTACAAAACTTTGCTAACAGCAGATGCTCCAATTTACCAACAGACCCAGGGAGAGTTCTGAAAAAATGCCACACTTGAGTCTCAATGTGACACCATCATAGCCATCAACTCTTCCATACAGGGTAAAACGATTCAAATTACTCCACAATCCATCTCTGAAGTTTTTAAAGTTGATGCTCAGCAAGGTAAAACTACTTTTCCTAAAAACGAGTTAAAAACTGATTTTCTGGAAAGGGGGTATGTAGAACAAACAAAAAGGGATACCATACAAAAAGGCTATTTCCCTTCTGCACCTAGGTTTTTATTTCACACTCTTTTGATGTGTGTTTCAAATAAAACCACTGCTTTTAACGAAATACCATTAAAGATTCAATGCCTGGGTTTTGCTATTTTACATAATGAAAATTATAACTATTCCCAGGAGATCTTTAATGACTTGGTAAAAATGTTGATAGCAAATCATTTTTGCTTTTTCCAAGGTTTCTAAGCTACTATTTTAATAAAAAAATTTGGAAAGGAAAATGAAAATTTGCTCAAACAAGGTGTTTATTTTCAAACAAATAGTTTAACACCTAAAACATTCACAAGAATGTTAACACCTACAAAAACAAAAGCAGAGGTGCCTGAGCAGAATTTAACAGATAACACTGCTCCTCAGGTATCTGCTGTTGAGCCCACTGCTCCAGGTGATCATAGTAGCAAAACCACTGCTATGAAACCCACACCTGCCATTACCAAAAAGACCAAAAATAAATCATACAAAAAACCCCCCAAACCCAAATCAAAGGCAACTCTGGAAGATGAGATACCAGAGTCACTGCCAGTGACAACACAAATGTCACCAACAACCACTGCTGCTACTTCCTCACAGCAGATGGAAGAAAGATCTCCACCTCTGCCTCAAACTCCTCCTGCATCCTCACAAAAGGATCAGGTTGTAAATATAGGGACCCCACATTATGAAGCTCTGGATCCAATTGGATCCATCTTCCTCAGTCCTGATCCCAAGGACATGTCTCTTTCAACACCCCTATCTTCACCCCTCTCATTACCATAATCCATTATACCCTTGTTGCATACAGTTGATATAGTACAGACACAAACCAGTTCCTCTCAACCACCTATCACTGAGAGTACACTCCCACAAGTGACTGGGTCTGATACTCATACCTCTGCTATCCCAGCAACAATTGAGGAAGTTACGCTGCAGGAATCACAAGTAATTCCTGACAGTAGTTCAAGTGGAGCAGCAACTACAAATATTGGATCAACAGATCTATATTTGGCCAGTTGTTTCATTAATAAGACTCCCTTGAAGGCAATTCCTTCTATAGCACCTCTGAGAACCACCAGTGAGTCTGTTATGACCACTGGTACCTTCAAAAGGCTATCAAGTGCTGAAGGAAGAAGACCCCAGTACCAAGAACAAGGGGCATCAATGAATGATTTTTGGGATTCGCTTCCTAAGTCACACATTGATACAACCACTGTTGGTGGGGAATCAGATTATCCCAATAAATTGGGTGATGATTTACAATATCAGGAATTGACGGGAAGAATTGACAACCTTGAAACATCTGTCACTGAAATAAAAGATATGGTGCAACAGCTGTTAAAAGCTTAAAAAGCACAACCCACTGTTGTTCCAGCTCAAGCACCTGCACAACCTACACCTGCTGCAAATGAGCTATGGAATTCATTTCAACCCCTGCTCGAAAAACAAAGACAAATGGCAGATCAGCAACACGCAATATATGTGCAAGAACTGAGAAACATGATGGAGTCAAGGTTTAGAAACACCCAAGCAGACATCAAGGCGATAAAGGCTCACATTTTGAATACCACTGGCACTGCTCCTTCCAATGTTCTCTTCATTGATCAACTACCCCCAGATAATGCCAAAAAAGGGGAGAAAATCAAGGAGTGGAAGAAAAAGGGAATAGATGATGGCCTTTATGTTGAACCAGAAAAAGAAAAGCATGTGTCAAAACCATCTCCCAAAGACTCCAAGCACCAAACCTCTACCCAAACAGCTGATGTAACTCATGTTGTATCAACAACTGTTGATACATCAGTAGTTTCAGCGGTTGTTAAAACCATCACTCCAACACACACCACAACCACTGCCCTACCTCCACCAAAAATCACCTCACCACCAAAAGCCATCACTTCAACTACATCACCACCCATCAAATCACCACCTACTCAAAAGCAGAAGACATCTACTGACACATCAGTAGTTGTAATGACAACAGAGGTTGAAACACCAGTTGTTTCAACAGCTGTTTGCCAGCCATCTACCACTGCTCTCACCATTTCTACAATCACCATACAACCCAGTGTCACTTCACAACCAAAACCCACTTCACCCAAAAAGCTTTACACAAGAAAAAGGAAATTTCAGAAGAATAATGATGATATACCAGCACCTACTCCATTATCCTCCACACCTTGCAATATTATCAAGCCATAACCATCCACTCCACCAACTCTGGCCAAACTAGTAAACCCTGCAAACATTGTATCTGTTGCTGAAAGTTATCCACTGGAATTGGAAGCTGTAAAGGATGAGATGAAACAATTCTATACGGAGGATGATCCTTGGAAAAGAAGATTTCCTTCTCTCATTGGCTTCAGGAATACAATAAACATGAATGAGTATCTAAAACTCAAAGCTAGACAAGCAGATATAAGAGCTAGAATTGAATGCAAAGATCAAGGTGATAAAGCCATTTCTGAGAGAATGGAATTTTTAGTTACTAAGGTCAAACAAATGGAAGATTATGCAAAAGACCTGAGCAAAGATATGTCAAATATGCCACCTAATGCTACCCTACAAAAGGTAATGAGAGGGGAGTATCTTGAATTCATCATGAAAGAAAAGTTTTATCCAGCCAAAGAACAACAATTCAGTGAATGGCCACTCATTGCACTAAAGCATGAGGTAAACAGAATCAAGAGAATCAAGAATGATCCAAGTAAGAAAAGGACAGCTCCAAATTGGAGCAAATACAAATAGGCCATTGATAAGCTTACTTCTGAATACAAAAGAAAGAAACAAGAGTTGGTGGATGCAAAGGTTGGAACTGCCAAAGCCATAGCAAAATGGACTAGGCAATACACTGATGAGGCTTATGAAAGGTTAAAGAAAAGAAAAGTAAAATGACAGATCCTAGTCTACCACAAAAGCCTGAACACAAAGAGACAAAACAGATCAGTGCTCCTAAACCACTGATCACATCAGCAGATGTCTCAGTCACTAAGTTAGATCAAAGAAAAAGGCAAGAGCAGATTGAAAAGGAAACTGCAGAAGACATAGCTACAGCAAATGAATTCATAAAAAGGGCCTTCAAACAAATGACAGCTGAAAACTCTGAACTAGCAAAATCTCAGAGTACTGATCAACAAATTCTTACAAGGCCACAATCTCCCAACTCATCAGTAAATAAAACTCTCCCAAGAAACCCATTGGGTTCAAAAATACTAAAATGGATGTCTGATCAAAAGACCCATGTATTGCCACTGATCAGATCCAATGGAGAAGTAAAGCACATATTAAGGGAACAAGCACTGGGCCTAAGTGTTGAAGATCTACAAGATCTCCTTGAGCTTATACTGTGTAGGGATGAGGATGATACAAGTTCCATGGATTTTGAGCTACAATTTAAAGGACAAGTTAGGGAACTTCTGATGAGACAATAAAGATCCAGAATAATGAAGGGTTTTGGCATTATCTGTTCCAGGGGGAGATTGTTGGGATTGAACCCTATCAGAGGAACAGATAATGAGAGCCAAAACCGGTTCACAACAGTGGATTCATCATAAGCAGCTGTTTACATTAGACTTTCCCCTTGAAAGTGGTGATAACATCTGATGGGCCTTATCCACTGCTTATATACTACAACTGCTGACCATTAAGTACTGCTTGTGTACAACAACTGCTGAAGACTAAGTGCTGCTCCATAATCTACTGCCCTAAGTCAAGTGCTGCCAAAGACCAAAGCCCTGCTTGGAATGAAGCAGTGGAATGAAGAAACAGTTGTTTACTTTGTTTATTATAATAGTATCAGTGTTTAGCTAGTAGTAATTATATGTAACAATGGTTAAAGGTTGTTAGGTTGTTAGATGTCACTTTTATGGTGACGTCAGCTTAGATGCTTCAGTGGTTTGATTTGCCTATAAATGGAACAGTACCCTGTACTGTTACATTTGATTGACCGAGAGAGTTCTTCTCCTCCAATCCTTTCATCTTGTGCAATCAACCAGGGAGCATCAGGCTGAGGGGGAGTTTAGTTTGTAAGCATGCTTTGTAATCTTTTGATTTGATTTATAATCTTATGACTAATGAAAAGCATGTGTTTATCAAAACTATTTTCCTCTTTGATTGTGTTTACAAAGTTTGTGTTCACTTCCGCTGCATAAATCATTGAATCATGTTTATTCATTGTTCATCTATTACAAACAAACACAATCATGAGAGCCTCCGATCCTAACAATAACACACGGTATGACGAAAACCCGGTTAGGCTCAGGAAAGAGCCTGACACCTCTGCAAGGAGGCAGTGACACAAGATTGAACTTGGGTCTCCATTGGAGAACGCAGGTCTCCTTACCACTAGACCTGAAGGGGTATGGTCCGAAATCACATGTGAACACATGTCAAAGCGACCACACCACTTCAAGCTGACGTCCCGGTCACACAAACGCATCCATAAGGTTCTAGAAGCTTCTGGAAAAAGTCACCCGGTGACAAGAAAATGTTCCTCCAGACAAAAAGGACAACAGGTGGCACCTATAGCGAGACGCCAGCAACGGTTGCAAGATCCTAGGAAGACAAGGCGACAACCAGTACAAGCGAGTGCCCAGCTGGAGCGAATAGCCGTGCGCCATGTCACCTCAGATACCGACAATGTCAGAGGGGACAAAAAGGATATTCCTCCTGGTCGGACAGGTGACGCAAACTGGCTAACTGGCAGATCTCCTCCTTCACTATTCTCCGACTACAAATAGAAGACTCTACCTCCAGGTTTAAGGATTCGATTTCTAATTCTCTTACTCTATACATACACTATTATCCTCAAAACAAATTATTTATTCTCACACCGGATGGTGTTTACAAGGAGGGCCCCCCTATTCTTCTCCTTATAACGAGCTTACGGTGTGTTGATTGTTTTGTAGGATCTTTACTATTGTTAGGACGAGAAGAAAGAAGATTAACCTTTATTTGTTGAGGCACAAACCACAAACTAATCACCAGATTAGTTTGGTGTTTCTTCGTAAACACCCTCAGATTCATTTCACTCTCGGAAGGGGACGAAGTCTGGCCTATCACCTTCCTCTTCCTCTCAGAAGCATCTAAACGACTTCAGTGTCCAGCTTTTGCTTCGCATCCGACAATAATTTTCTCTTTTTCTCCATCATCTGGGTAAGAGTGGCCTGATCGTCTTCAGCATCAGCAGCAGTCCGTTTAATTCCTACGTCTAACCCAGACAACGTGTCAGATACTACAACATAATCCAAATATTGTAGCTGAGAGGAATGCTTACGAGTCTGCACTTCAGGTTGAGTTTTCTTTTTAGGCTTCCTTTGCACAGGCGAAGCCGCAACAACCTTACACTCCACAGTAACTGGGTTCGACGCAACTTTACCCCCAGCACCTTGACCAGGTCGTGCGCGTGGACCTGCACGCATCGAACGATGAATAAGACCATGAGAAGATCCACTAGACTCCTCGCTCGAAAGGAGAATAACCTCCTATTGAGTAGGAGACTTACCAACTTCAGATCTCGTGGAGGCATGAGGACGCGCACCTGTCGGTGTAGCAATGTAGCCATTTAAATTCTCAGATGTAGGGTGAAGGAAGTTATCCTTGGTTTGCTCCACCCATGGGATCTCCCCCTCTGGGAGCAGTCGTGTCACCATCTCACCACCAACTTCCAGATCCAAAGCGTTCATCAAATTATACGCTGCAAAGCCAACACTGATAAGTAACTAAGAACATGGCAAAGCAGACACAATGGAACACAATCAACAAGAGTTACCTTTGTCCTTGTACGCATATACAGGTGTTTCCCTCGGGTTCTTTGGCACCTATAACAAACTCATGCCAGCCGCCACCAACGCCTTCTCATCCAGTTATATCATGCCAGTAGGGGTCCTTCTAAGAGTCTTGTACCATTGCTGGTCAGCGCAAGAACCCACCGGTAACTTGGGCACACCTTCACTATCGGCACGCCAGTGCATGTCGATCGGAATTACACCGCGACTAATGTAGGGTAAAATACACATATTCATCCCGTGTAGATTGTATAAGTTTTGTATAATTTTATTTATTTTTATTTTTATTTAGTTTTAGTTCTTTATTATATTATTTTGTGTTGGGCCAGGTTCTGGTGCAAATGGTGCGAAAAAGAGTAATAATTAAATAACCAGCCAGTTGGGCAGAGTAGGGTGCCAGTGACCGAATTAAAAGTGCAGCTATTTCTTGTGATTGGGTCGAGCCAGTTGTCTCTATGTTATCTTATTTATGGATTTGGGCCTTAAAACTAACATATATATTATGTTATGAGGTAAAAAAAGAAACATAGTACATATAATTCATCTTGGACGAATTATGAAAATGTGATCAGAAGAAGATTGGACAAAACTTGGAGCATATTCACAAGAATTGAAGGCCGTATAAAACATTAATCATTTTTTGAGAAATGAACAATTAGAAAAGAAGTGGGCCCATGGGCGGACCTACATTAAGCTCAGGGTGGGCGGGCGCACCCCTTGAAAAAACAAATTTAGTGTATTTTTTAGGCAAAAAGTTTGACCGCACCCCCTGAAAATATGCTTGAACCACTCATCCGCACCCCAGCAAATAATTTCTGGGTCCGCCACTGAGTGGGCCGCCAAAAATCCAATATAGCAAGTTATCGTGAAATGGGTTATGAGCTTTTTTGAAATAAATGATTTGCACATTATTATTATTGTCAAAATAGGGCCATGTGAATTGTGATGTATTGGACCATACATTGGACGAATTTAAACAGGTCGCGTACACTCAAGTCTAATTCTTGTGTGGGCCGCGAGGACACGAATTGTTTGCACCGACTTCACAAGCCAACGGCTAGAAGGGTTTTTGAGGATTATAAATTCACGGCATTCGTTTACAGCCGGACATCAGCGAATTTTGGGATTTCTTGGAGCAATTTAGCGGCTGTTTGAAGATCTTTGAAGTGTTCGGTTGCTAGGAATCGCCGGGTAACAATTGGGAGCGCTCGGGAGTGAAGTTTACGGGTTGTATCTTCTTGTTTCTTCGTTTTCGTTTGTTCTTATTTATTACAAGATGAATCTAGATTTATTGTTGATCGAAACTTTGTTTATGATTATGTTTTCCGGCAAAAAACCTTTAACTACCTAGGCATGACAATGGTTTAATAAAAGTTTGAATTTTTATTCGTTAATAATGTGGTTTATGGGTTTTTCTTGAGTTGTAAACGATTACGGAATTTTTACTTGGTGTATATGCATGCTTGATATTGTTTGATCGCTGTTTATTGCTTCGTATAATCCTTGGTGACGGTCTATATCACATAATAGGGTTGTGCTAGGGTTCTAAATTTAGGTGAGTGTCTATATCACGTTAATAAATCTTTAATTCTTTAAGGCGAAAATCTAGTAAGTAACTTTAGAAGTAATATTCGGTAATTTTATAAAATCAAGTGTTCTACTAATCTTGTCGCTGTAAGGCTCGAGGTTATTAATAGGTCTTGGTTTGGTTTATAGCTAGGTTTAGGTTTTGTAAGAAATCGGTCTAGTTCCCTAACCAATCTCTTGTCTATTAAACCAAGTTTGAAACCCATATTTGCCTTAGACTTTCGCGCTGTAAGGTAGATTGTCACATTAAGGCACTTTTCAAGAAGTTAGAGGACTGTAAGGAAATCTAACAACCGGTAATCGTAACAGCCTAGGTAGTGCCATAAGTTTCACCTCAAGAAGGGTTAAGGGGCTTAGTTGGTGTCTTAATTGGTTTAGTATCAAAAGATCCTGGTTCCATACCACATTAGTTTCGAATAGAAATCCACTCCAAGTTAAACTTGCGTCTAGCCTAGGTAGTCTTCATCGCCTCTGGTTCAAGTCTTTGTCCACATTCGTGTTTAGTTATTTTATTAATATTCTAGTTTAATATTTTATTATAAATTTAGGATTTTTAGAAACACCTCCCCCCCCCCATTCCAAATAATAGTAAGTCGTGTCAGTCATAGTCTAAATAGAGTCTTAGCGTAATTTAATTGAGTCTCGTGGGTTCGATATCAGGACTTACTTAGCTTTACTAGAGTCGATCGGTTCGCTTGCCGGTTAGTAGTTTAGTCGAGTTTAGAGAGTCTAGAGTATTACTTTGAGTCTAGATTTAGGTTAATTTTAGTTGTTTTTATTAAACTACTTTTAGCACATCAAGTTTTTATCGCCGTTGCCGGGGACTCTTTGGCGATTGCGTTAATTACTTTGTTTGGACTTACTTGACATATTACGTGCTATTTATTTGTTCGTTAAGTCGTAGGAGTCTATTTATATAAAAATCAAAAAAAAATATTTGTTTTATTGTCTTTTCTAGTTTGTTAGAGTCTTCTTACTTGTTTGTATTCGGTTTTTGCAGTTGATGCCCCATATGCGCTCGCAGGGACCGCCACCGCTTCCACTTACGATCAAGTCTTCCGTCTCATCTTCTGCACCCGAGGTAAGTTCTTCTAGCTCACCTTCGTTTTCGCATTCCACCCCCGATTTCGATTTCCCACCAAAGCCATCGCCACACAACACCCCACCACCCTCCCGTTCTCGTACACCTAGTCCTCCACCCACTACTCAAATGGTGAACCGCACCATTTACAAGCAGGCTACCACTGGTTTCACCGGCGCTAATTCACCCATCACCCTTCCAAACATCGCAAATGATAGGTCATGGCAGATTCCATTCTACATCATGACGGCCATCGCCAATTCTTGCCAATTCCACGGCCGTGATGATGAGGATGCCCCCGCTCACATAAATCGCATCACTCGCCTTTGCAGTACCTTCTCCATTGAGGGTGTTAATCTAGAGACCAGGTACCTTCAGGTCTTCCCATTCTCACTCGCAGGTCGCGCAGCCGTCTGGTTCGATTCTCAGCCAGCAGGCACTTTCACCACTTGGGCAGGTCTTCGTGATGCTTTCTTAGCCAAGTACTTTCCCCCAGCCAAGGCATCCCGCCTTCATGATCAGATTCACTCCTTTCTCGTTGTTCTCAGGATGGTTTGTCTGATTGGGCACTAGTTGAAAAGTTCTACAATGGTCTCACCCCTGAAATTAGAGCTCGTTTCGATACTTCCGCTGGAGGGCAGCTTATGGGTCAAAAGACAGTGAATGAGTGTAATGATTTGTTTGAGAGTTTCGCCCATTCTGATATGGATTACAGCACTACCAGCAGGACTTCCATTTCTGTTCGTACCTCCTCGGTCGCTCGAGGGGTAAACCAAGTTAGCTTGGATCCATCGGTAGCTGCTGCTTTTGAGAGTCAGAAGCAAGAGTTGAATGAAATTAAGAAGAAAGTTGATAGGTGTGAGGTTTGTAGAGGAGGCCACGATACGGTCGATTGTCCTACCCTTACTCTTGAGCAGGTAGAGTTCATAGCTAATAGGGGTCCCACGAATCCATTTAATAATTCTAATTTTAGCTCCAATTGGCGCAGTAGTGGCAATAATAGTGGGTATCGTTTGTCTGGTAATCCTCCTAGTTTTCCATCTGGTCAGTATCAAAGTAGGGGGCCGGTCTATACACGAGTAGTGGTTCAGGTCAGGGTGGTCAGTTTAGTGGTTCAGGTTCGAGTGGGCAGTTTGCTAGTGGGGGGTTGAATCAAGAGAGTTAAGGTAGTGGTAAGGTTTTAGAGGGTAGTTTGAGTAGGATGGAAGAGATGTTAGCTCAGATGATGGCGCAAAATTAGACGACCCAGAAGTCCTTATCTGATTTAGGAAATTTCGTTAAAAATCAAGAGCAGATTAATAAAAGTAACGATCTTCAGTTCAAAAGTCAACAGTCCACACTTTTAGACCTTCAAAGAACAGTAGGTGGAATAGCTAAACAGTTGCAAGAGCATCCACCTGGACAGTTTTCAGGAAATACCTTCACAAATCCTGCAAATCATTTAGCTAAAGCTATTACGACCCGCAGTGGAAAGAGTTTGGGGGAGGTCGTTTGAGAGAGTGAGGAGGTTGAAGAGTATGAAGTCGATGAGGAGATCAAGATGGAGGCTCCAGGCAAGGTGCACACGAGGCTAGACCCAGCAAGTACCGCACACACCGAGGAGTCTCAGGTAGAGAAGAAAGTGGAGAAGCAGCCGACGAAGGTTCGGCCATTGCCAGTTATTGATCATTCTCGCATCCCATATCCCGCCCGCCTTAAGCACCAGAAATATGCTAAGGAGTATGGGCAATTTCTTGAGATGTTTAAGCAGTTGAAAATAAATCTTCCGTTAGTCGAGGCTTTGCAGTCTATGCCTAAGTATGTGAAATTTCTTAAAGATCTTTTAAAGCGTAAGGAGAGAATCGGTGAGCTTTTGAATATTCCTTTGATAGGAGATTGTTCCGCGGTAGTCTTGAATAAGCTGCCAGAGAAGTTAACCGATCCTGGTACTTTCACTATTCCATGCCTTTTTGGGGGAGCCGTTACCCCTGCTCATGCTCTAGCCGATTTAGGAGCTAGCATCAATCTGATGCCATTTTCGTTGTACGAGAGGTTAGGTTTAGGAGAGCTTACACCCACGCGTATGTCTTTGTCCTTGGCTGATCGTTCAGTCAAGTATCCTCGTGGGATAGTAGAGAATTTGTTGGTTAAGGTGGATAAGTTTGTGTTTCCTGTGGATTTCGTCGTTCTTGATATGGAGGCCGATGAAAGAGTTCCTATCATTCTAGGCTGTCCATTCCTTAGAACCACAAAGGCAATCATCGACGTCTTCGACGGTAAGATTTCTCTTCGTGCGGGTGACGAGATTGTCACATTCGAGATAGATAGAGCGATGCAGCATCCTAGAGGTAGAGATGAAGATAGCGGGCTGTGTCATTCCGTTTACTTTCAAAATTCTTTCATATCTTGTGTCGACACGTGTCTTGAGTACATCAGTGGAGTTGATTTAGTAGGCGAGGGAGTCATCGACGAGCTTGATAAGAAGAAGTTGAGGAAGTTGAGGAGGAGCAGTTGGATGAGAGTGATGAGTTGTGGGTTCCTGAGACGTTGGAGCTCAACGAGATTAGTGATGAGAGTACTCTTGTAGAGATTCCACCGCCGCTAGAACTTAAGGGTCTTCCATCGCACCTTGAGTACACATTTCTAGGAGAGAAGCCGAACATACCTATCATCATATCTTCGAAGTTGACAGAGGAGGATAAAGTGAGGTTGATTGAGGTGCTGAAGAAGCACAGTGATGCGATTGCCTGGAGGCTATCTGATATCAAGGGCATTAGCCCTACGTTCTACACGCATCGCATTCTAATGGAGGTTTATAAGCCTATAGTGCAGCCGCAGCATCGTCTTAATCCGAATATGCAGGAGGTAGTTAAAAAGGAGGTTATGAAGCTGTTGGAGTCTGGTCTGATATATCCTATTTCTGATTCAGCTTGGGTGAGCCCTACGCAGGTCGTCCCGAAGAAAGGAGGGATGACAGTTGTTCTTAATGCGAAAAATGAGCTTATTCTTTCACGTACAGTCACGGGTTGGCGTGTGTGCATTGACTATCGAAAGTTGAATGACGCCACTCGTAAAGATCACTTTCCGCTCCCATTTATTGATCAGATGCTTGATCGTCTCGCGGGTCAGCAGTTCTATTGCTTTCTCGACGGGTTTTCGGGTTATTTTCAGATCCCCATCGCACCGAAGGATCAGGAAAAGACCACTTTTACATGTCCATACGGCACCTACGCGTACCGACGCATGCCGTTTGGTTTATGTAACGCTCCAGTTACATTCCAGCGTTGTATGATCGCGAGTTTCCAAGATATGGTAGAGAGTTCGATGGAGGTGTTTAGGGACGATTTCTCAGTGTACGGCAATTCTTTCGATCAATGCCTGCTGAATCTGGAGAAGATGCTGAGGAGATGTGTTGAAACGAAGCTAATGTTGAATTGGGAGATGTGACAACCCGAATTTCCAAGGATAGTTTTGAAATCTTGATTCCTTGATTATTCCTCTTTCACTTTTGCTACGATTAGTTATTAAACGTAAGCGTGTCGGTATTCCATGTATTTGGGCTAACTATATCTTGCACACACTCGAAAGTTGGACCGGTTATCATACTGTTCACTTTTCGGGCCTCACATAAAGTCCTCAGCCCAATTATAGTTCTATTTGCCTTCACCTTGAACCACACCCTATGTAGAGCCCAATTTGAGCCCCCTCGATCTATACATATCTAGACACTATTTGTTGGGCTTAAGCCCATTATATCGGCTAAGAAGTAGGAACCGCCCAAACATGTATTAAACTATATATACGTAACATGATAATTAAACCAAAAACTCAAACTAAACCCTACGCCAGTAGATACCCCCCCCCCCCCTCGCAGCATCCGGTCATTCGATAGGACTTCCGGTTAGTACAATTGCTTTAGTTTTTGTTGAGTATGTGATAATTAATCGCTGATTTGTTTTATATAAGTTGTTATGATCATGCATGTGATGATACATACAAATTTATCGGCCGCTGTGTTCTTGATAGCAAGAGATGGATGATATTAATTGTTAGCCACTAAGATAGTACATATATAATTGTCTGCTACTATGTGTTTGTATGCAAAACATTGGTATTGTCGGCCACTTCTTGAACTTATGATTTGTATATGTGAATTATATATATATGAATTGTCGCCATGTGTTCTCAATTGCATATGAATTAGTTAATGGTTGTCTGGTCCATGCCATGATTAGTCCATGTGTTGTAATCGGTCCAATCATGTGTATAACATGAGTTAATTAAGTGGTAACATATTCTGTCATAGTTAATCAGGTAATATATATTCTATCATAGTCAAACTTTAGTAAATTATAATAGTTGAGTGGACCATTCAACCTATAGGCTAGCGGCTAGGTTGGCAGCCCTATACATATTAGTGTCCACCAAACAATGTTGGTCCAATAGAATTTTAATGTGAAACACTTGTCGTCTATGTTGGTAAGAATCATCAGGTTATATGAAATAGGGATGATGTCATGTGATGGTGTATAATATTGGCTACTGTGAATGAATTGTAGTAATCGATGAAGTGGAGCTTTAAGGTACAATCGATATATGTGAAAATCATGTTGACTTATATGTGAAAATAATAGCTTATCATTTACATGTGACCTTTTAGACTTGTTGATCATTTAGTGGACCGAATAAAGGTCCAATGGGGAGGGGGCGGCTTGTGTATATTAATTGTGCATGATAGACTTGTGCATGCCACCATTACCGTCCAAATTGTGATAGGGGGCATGAAAGGTCCAATAGTTCTTTTGAATGATTTAAATATTGTTGTTTGATAATAAGAATAATGAGCATCTAATGCACTAAAAAGGGGTTAATAAATTGTAGTAATCATTCGGCAATGTACATGGGCTGCTAGTGGGGCGACAGTTTAACAGGAATCAATTGTCTTGGGCCAGTCAACATGAGTAAATAATAATAACAGATCATAAGCGTATACACACACACTGAATGTTAGTTAACTGGAGGTTTGCATTTGGGTCTTGCACGTTGGGCCAGCTGGGCCGCACCCTCGGCTGGAAGTGTAAGGGGCCTGATTACATTATTGGGCCGCACTTTGAATGGATTGACGTAAGGAACTTGTAATGTGAATATGAGTTGGATTGAGTTTAATATTGGGCCGGTTAATGTAATATGGATTATTTAGTTCACTGATCTTATGTTGAATAATTATTGTTCTTGCTTGAATTGTTGCTTAACTGTTATACATGCCATACGTGACAACCACTGATGTGGTCTATGTGTAAACAAACTGTAAAACTGATCATTACCAAACACTCTTCTAGGTTGTGAGTATTGAACTTATTTAACGAGTAACTTGTCTAACCGAGCAAATCTAAGGTGAGTTCATTGCATTTTCTCAAGCATGCGTCCCGGTGGTTTGGGACAACGGGTAAACATTTGGAAGGGAAACATTGGGTAAACAACTTAATCGGTTTTGGTTATTGCCTGAAGGGCAATGGGGGTAACTAGTTGATAGCGCTATTAGGTGGGAAACCTCACACCGGGCCGTAAGGACGGGCGTGAACTAATTATCTGGGTATGGCTATGGTTGTTAGAGGCACACTCCTCGGATACATATGGGCACTCTCCCTAGGGTATCTAACGAAGGCAACATAGCAAACGGTCGTTAAGGGGTACCCACTCCCCGGATACTTATGGGCACACTCCCTAGGGTATCTAACATGAGCAACATCGAAACATCAACTATCATAACAACAAACAACCTATCATTTTGTAAACTGTTTTACTCACTTGATTGGTAACACAACTTAGTAAGCAAACATAAACCTTGAACTCACCAGCGTAGTCTGACACACTTGTTCCCATGCTTGTAGGTAATTATTGAAGGAACTGAGGAGCTTGCCGTCTGATGCTGCTGGAGTGGTTATGGTCATGATAAACAATTACTTTGATTTGGTTTCGATACATTTACACATTTATACTTTTATGCTTCCGCTCATTACTTTGGTTTTGGTTTAACTTTTCAAACGATATATTTTCTTTCAATTGGGTATTTTAGCACATTATGACTTGTGTTTGATATGATTGGTGGCTCTTTGTTGGATCGTTGCACCTTCAATAGGGACATACCCTAGGTGGTAATTTGGGGGTGTGACAGTTTGGTATCAGAGCCACTGGTTATAGAGAACTCGGTTTTAAAAATGTTTTCATAAAACCAGACTATAACCGAATTGATCCAAACGATGACCATGACACTCAGCTTCAGACTGCAAGGTTCGTTCCTCGTTAGCTTATGCTTTATATGCCTAGTAAACGTAACTATATTTATAGCATGCACGCTACGACATGGTAGGCATCATGACACATTGATAGTGTAACCTAACACTTGCATCTAGTAAATTCTAATCTTGTTGGTAGTGCTTATTTTGTGTTGATTGGGGTGGGAGAAACTTCAAACATAAGTTAAGAAGCATCGAGAGGAGCATGCAAACCGCCTTATTATTATGGGTGCACACATAATAATAACGCGTGGTGCATGCAAATCCCAATGAGGCTTAACAAGTGTAAGAGGGGTTCTTCCCTGTTTGTGTATGAACATGGTAGTTAATCGTTCTCAACGTGATAAACCTGAACACTTTCCTCGTTTTCGGCCCCTAAATTAGTTCATTTCCATATATAGAAACATGAGTGGACGAGGAAACGGACGTAGCAACTATTGATTGAAACCTTGTGTGCTTACTCTTTCTGTCATTTTTTTTCCTTTCTGCGTTAATATCCTCTTTTGGAACGTTGTGAGTGTGCATTCTTTCGTTTAACTTGCGTTACGTCATCAACTCGACAGGCATGTCTACACCGTCCGCATCTTCCGACCAATCCCGGGCGCCAGGGAAGGCACCTGCTGATACTCACTCACCCCCGCGTCAGATGGAGACGCGTGCTGCTTATAGGAAGAGACTCGCACAGGGCGGGGAGTCGTCCTCCCGACCTACGCATGCACTACCAGTTAACTCCCTCAGCGCTCAGGCCGAGTCGGCTGTGAGTAAGGCCCTCCGAGATTATAACCAGATTCTAATAGAACAAAACCAAGTCTTAATGGAGCAAAATCAGAAATTACTAAGAAAGGTTGATACCCAAGGAGGGCGATTGGAAGCTCAAGAGAAGCAGATACAGGAACTTATTAGGAGGACTACTGACTTGAAGGCAGAAGCCCTAAAAGGGCGTGAGGTACAAGGTCTGATACTGAGAGACGCTCGAGTGGATCATGAAAGGCTTAACTCGCATGCCGAAAGGATAGGTATGATGGATTGGAGGGTCCATCAGTTGGAGGAAGCCCGCTTCGCACCTGAACCCGAGCCAGCCCCAGTCCCGGCACCTCCCGAACCAGAGGCGGAAGGGTCTGATGAAGAGCCCGAAGAGGAGGAGGAAGAGCCGGAAGAGGAGGAAGAAGAGCCAGAGGAGGTCTCGGATAATGACGGAGACGATGATGATGGTAGTGACCTCGGGGATGGTGACGTGGACGACTGACTCGTCTTTCAATCGTTTATCTAGTTATTTTTTTTCTTTCAGTTGTTTTCGCATAAACAATCATGGTGATTAAAACTTTTGCGAATATTCGATGTAGTGACTTATATGGTTTAATTTGAATGGATTTCTTATTTTATCGTTTAAGGGATATTTCTTGTACTGAGTCGTCACCTTACCTCTTTTACCCTTGCACCACAAGAGTCACATCCTTGACTCTACGACAGTTACCTTAATTATGGTAAACCTCTCGCTGGCCTTTGTACTATCCGGTGCCTATGGGTTGATGCAATGCCTCTATTGGTTGATGCGACACTCTTGTAAGTTTTGACATGGTCGTTGACATGGACTTGGTTATCTAGGTATCAAGCGGAAAATTCTCTGCAAACAGAAAATCGTGCGTCCCCTCTCCCCAGTAGGGAATCCTTATCAGTTTAAGATCATCGTAGTGGTGCCGTTGTTGGCATTGTCACAGTCATGAAAGCCCAGAAGTGTCTACGGAAGGGCTACCCTGCCATACTAACTCTTGTCACCGATTTGCCGCTTTAAGAAAGGAAGATCGAGTGTCTTCCACTTATCCATGAATTTTCTGACACGCCTTCTGAAGAGTGAGCTGGTTTACTTCCACATCGTTAGGCGGAATTTCAGATTGACCTTATGCAATTTCAGATTCCTTATGGGAAACAGAAATCCCTTAGGTTCGCTAGATACTATCACAGCTTCATCATAGGATTTTCGAAGGTTTCGCAACTTCAACCTCCTTAGCATAGCAGGGAGCTGTGAATTCTTGAGAAATAAAATCGGAGAACGTCTTTGCAGCTTTTGAAACCCAACCCTACAACACGCGGAGCATCGTTTCTATCCGAGGGTACCGATGATCCAGCGATATACCATGATGGTGTTACGGAGAGGAACTGCACGACCTACAACCTCCGGTGGAAACCGTGGTCATTGGATTTAAGTGGGAGGCATTACTTGGACGGTACCGAATGCACCAATTAGACCGATCACAAGGGCCTCCAGTGCACCTTTGTTTCAATAGAGCTAACCATGTGATGGCATCGCTAGATGGAACTTCCGAACGAACACGGGATTAGGAGAACTATACCCATGCATCCCTGTAGACGAACCTTATCACTTTCACTTGTCATCGCCGCTAGAAGTGAAGCAGTCACAGTTACACGCGTTTGTCGTTTTGCAACACTAACCTTTACCCACCAAACTCTGTTTTGGACAAATGATACACTCGCGCGACCGCAATGTAACGAACCTCCCTGTTGTGTCATACCGCCATGCACCACTACTGGAAATTACTTCTAGACAACAAATTTGCTGGCCAAATCCTTCGGATGTTTAATGGACCCCTGTTTCGCTCGATTCTTTGTACGAACCTCATTAATTCCCTGTTTCTTTGATTGGCAACTGATATAACAAAACGCTAACCACCATACCATAATTTCCACCGATCACAAGATTAGTCCCCCAGGCGTTGTAAAGTATCTAAAGATCAAGTTCGTCGGGACTCACTTCAAGCCATTGTTTTAGATCAATTTTCGGGACGAAAATTGTCACACCCCCAAATTCCTCCTGCGGATAACACCCGCTTCGAGGGCGTGACTGACCAGGATCCAGCCACCAATTATACTGAGCATTTAATTAATAGTAGAAGTATTTAATATCCGGAGTAATTAGCAACATTAGAGTTTAGATTCGGTAATTAGTTTAACAAAACAGCGGAAGCATAAACCAAAATAGTTTTAAAGACAGTTCATTGTTCAAAACAGTTATCCCGACACACGGGTTTGACGAACACTACACATCCCCAAGCAGCAGCTCCTGAATCATTGGTTACCTGCAAAGCATGCAGTAAGGGGTCAACAATAATGCTGAGTGAGTTCACTAGTTGTCCAGTTTTAATTACCAAAAACTTGTTTCACCGGTTAATTTACCCGTTTATACATGCCCTGGGGAGCTACCCCAAAAGTTAGCGACTAAACTGTTTTTCCAATACCGAACACTAGGTAACCGTTGCGTATCCGCAGGATGCCCCGTTGCCAATGTTCTATCATCATTGACGGATGCCTGAGTCTATTAGTTCACGACCGATCCCAAACCAGGGCACGGTGTGAGGCTGGTAAACACCTAAATAGCGCTATCAACTAATAACCCGTTCGCCTGGCCCCGGCGACTAATCGGTATTATGTAGTAGGGACTTGAGTGATAGAGTTTCGTTTAGTGCCGTTAGTTGCAATCCGTATAAACAGTAATTAACCAAAAGGTTTCCCAATACCAGGGAAGGAAAAGTAGTTTTGTTCCCAATAACCAGGGAAGGAAAAGTAGTTTTGTTCCCAATAACCAGGGAAGGAAAAGTAGTTTTGTTCCCAATAACCAGGGAAGGAAGAGTAGTTTTGTTCCCAATAACCAGGGAAGGAAAAGTAGTTTTGTTCCCAATAACCAGGGAAGGTATGTAAATGGTATCCCCTTTTACCAGGGGATAGGGTTGTTTTAGTCTCGTGTCCCAAACCACCGGGACGCATGCTTTTAAGTTGTGAACTCACCTTGGGTTGCTCGGTAGGTTTAGGTTACTTGTCAATCACGTTGGTCACCACGTCCTAACATGGTTACCGGTATAGGTCAGGTTTGGTGCACAAGCAATCGCGTAAAAACTATACACATAACTGGCACGTAACATGCAAAACAATACAAACAGTCATGGGGTTATTGGGCCGGCCTAAACAATTAAGCAGTCAACAGTAACACATAACCCCAGTCAACAGATAGCCCATAACACATAATGGCCCAATAACCAAAATGGACAGCCCAGTCGTAACCAGGAGGTCTCGAGTCGCAACCAGGAGATCTCGGCTTGTCACGTTATGGTTGCGAGTCGCAACCGTTTGGTCTCGAGTCATCATGCTGTGGTTGCGAGTCGCAACCGACGTAGTCTCGAGTCGCAATCTCGTGGTTTCGAGTTGTCCTGCTATGGTTGCGAGTCGCAACCGTGTGGTTTCGAGTTGTCACGCTTTGGTTGCGAGTCGCAACGGCGTGGTCTCGAGTCGTAATCGTGTGGTTGCGAGTCGGAAGCTGTCCCTTTCATGTACACGTGATGATGCAGATATGACAGTCCAATTTGTACATATGAAATCAGACCCAGATTAGGAAACTACCAATAAGGTTTCTACAAACACTTTTCCAAATCTGACCATTAAACCAAATAGATCAAACTTTGCCATTTTTAAAACCTTCAAACCATATTCAACAAGTTCATCTTATGTTCTTAGTTTTCTAGGGTTTTCATGCCAACATAATCACACATTTTGAACCAAAAATCATATATTTCAAACAAGATTGTCATGTAAGAACAAGAAACATATTATTTGTAGCCGAAATCTTAAGTCTAGCAACATCATTTTGCAAGAATAATAAAGCATAATATGTTTGGCTATGAACACTTTTAAACTACCCTTTTTCTTGCCATTTAAACATGTTATCACATATATTCAACTTCACAAATCATCCTAAATTCATACATAACACTATGAACCAAGCATACAAGTCCATTCAACATAACATAAATCCTATGCACAAGGATAATACTAACCGGTTGTGAAGAAGAAGAAGGAGCCGAAAACAAAGAGAAAGGAACCGAGAAGATGGAGTGTCCGAGTGATGGTCTTGACCGAGTCCTTGTCCGAGATCCTTGAGCTTGAACCGAAAATTGGAGGAGATGGTAATGTTGTTTGAGGGTTTTCTTAGTTGAGAGAAAATAAGGAGTGTATGTGTTGGTGTGTTGTGTAAAATGAAGGAAATGAAGGAAAGTGGGGATTTATATACAAGCATCAAATAGGCTAAGGGTGGTTTCGGCCCAAACCGGTTACGGCCCAAAGGCCCACTCGCAACCGCCCGGTTGCGAGTCATGGTCTCGACTCACGTACATTTATATATAATACGTACATTCAACACACATTAAGCAAATAAAGATCACGTTTCCATTTAATAATATTTATATACACAAAATATTACAAGGTGTTCGTTCGGAAAAACCTAGAGTGTCACATTATCCCCAAGTTTTAAGAACTTTCGTCCCGAAAGTTGAAGCAGCCACTGCCAAGCTAGCGTGTTTTAACGGGGTGTCACATCATCCCCACGTTAGTTTGGAATTTCGTCCCGAAATTCGGTTGTAGCTTCAGTGCTGGGGTTTTCGTTTGGGAATAACTGGGATACTTGGACTTCATCTGGTCCTCCCGCTCCCAGGTAAACTCTGGGCCGCGACGTGAGTTCCAACGAACTCGAACAAGAGGTATTCTAGTGCTCTTGAGGACCTTAACATCCCGGTCCGTGATTTCGACAGGTTCTTCGACGAATTTCAACTGTTCGTCGATTGTGAGTTCCTTCAGAGGAACTACGTGCGTCTCATCTGACAGACACTTCTTCAGATTCGACACATGGAAAACGTTGTGAACTACACCGAGTTCTGCTGGTAAGTTCAGTCTGTAGGCCACCTTGCCTATTTTCTCAAGGATTTCGAAAGGTCCAACGTACCATGGGTTGAGTTTGCCTCGTTTACCAAAACGAACCACACCCTTCCAGGGTGAAACTTTGAGTGATACCCGCTCCCCAACCTGGAGCTCAAGTGGTTTCCTGCCCTTATCGGCGTAGGCCTTCTGACGGTCACGAGCGGCCGCCATGCGTTGTCGTATTTGAGCAATCCGCTCAGTAGTGTCTACCACATGTTCTGGACCAGTGATTTGACTATCCCCCCACCTCTGCCCAACGAAGAGGTGACCGGCATTTACGTCCGTACAATGCCTCAAACGGGGCAGCTTTAATGCTGGTGTGGTAGCTGTTATTGTACGAGAATTCCACGAGTGGCAGATGCCTTTCCCAGCTGTTGCCAAAGTCGATTACATAAGCGCGAAGCATGTCTTCTAAGGTTTGAATAGTTCGCTCGGACTGCCCGTCCGTCTGTGGGTGATACGCTGTGCTCATATCTAGACGTGAGCCAAAAGACTTGTGCATTGCTTGCCACAGTTCCGAAGTAAAACGTGCATCTCGATCAGAGATGATAGAGGTGGGCACCCCGTGCCTCGAACAACTTCCTTGAGGTATATCTCCGCCAGAGTGGAGAATTTATCTGTTGTCTTTGATTGCCAAGAAGTGTGCGGATTTCGTGAGTCGATCCACGATCACCCAGATAGTATCGTTTCCGCGCTGTGATCTAGGTAGGCCAGTAACGAAATCCATGGAAATTTGCTCCCATTTCCGTTGTGGTATCTCTGGTTGTTGGAGTAGGCCTGAGGGTTTCTGATATTCCGTCTTGACTTGCGCACAAGTCAAACACTTGCTGACGTAAGTTGCTATGTGGGCCTTCATGCTAGGCCACCAATACGTAGTCTTAATATCGTGGTACATCTTGTCCGAACCAGGGTGTGCTGAGTAGCGAGATTTGTGCGCTTCATCCATCGCAAGTTCTCGTAAGTCGCCATAGAGTGGGACCCAAATGCGTCCTGTTACATAATAAGCACCGTCTTCCTTCTGTTCTAAGCGTTGCCTTGACCCGCGTAGGGCTTCAGCTCTAACGTTCTCTGGTTCCAGTGCTTCTATCTGAGCAGCTCGTATTTGCGAAGGTAGACTAGAATGGATCGTGAGTTGTAAAGCTCTTACGTGCTTAGGCGTAGTGCCCTTCCGACTGAGGGCGTCTGCCATTACATTGGCCTTGCCCGGGTGATACCTGATAGAGCACTCGTAATCATTCAGCAGTCCGACCCATCGTCGCTGTCGCATATTCAGTTCCTTCTGCTTGAATATGTGTTCTAAACTTCTGTGGTCGGTGTAGGTGGCGCACTTGGTTCCGTATAGGTAATGCCGTCATAACTTAAGTGCGAAGATCACTGCTCCCAGTTCCAAATCAAGCGTTGTGTAGTTCCTTTCGTGCGTCCTAAGTTGTCGAGAGGCGTAAGCAATAACCTTCTCGCGTTGCATCCGTGTGTAACTGGGATCCTGATTCGAAGCATCATGGTATACCGCTAGATCACCCGTACCCTAGGGTGAAGATGATGCTCAGTGCATTACAAAGTTGGGATTCGAAAGCTGAAAAGACGTCCTCCTGTTTTGGTCTTTCACGAACACAACACCCTGCTGTGCCAACGAGACTTAAGCTGTGCGACCTTCGAAAATCTTGTGATTAAGCTGCGATAGTATCTAGTGGGACCAAGAAACTCCTGTATCCTCGAAGGGATCTTTGATGTTGATCAGTTCCTAACCAAAATGGATCTTAGCGAGATCCATGTGTATTCCCACTTCGTTGTTTGATAAAAAGAAAATGTGTACTTCCCGAATCCTGAAGTCATACTTAGGTAGACTTCGCACGTAGACGCTCCTCCCCTAGAAGCTCTACAATGGAATACAAGTGTTGTTCATGGTGCCCCTTTCTCCTAGAAGTGATTCAAAACGTACTAGATAAACACAGTTGCAGTGTGATCCATAAAGCAGCTGGTGGGTTGTTCACCCCAAAAGGTCATGGAATAATTCATCCGGTGTCTCCTGGGAATGGCCTTATTGCGTTCACTATGCCGTTTTAGGAACATCCTCCCTTTGGACTTCCATCTGATGTTAGTTCGTTCGCTACTCAATCTTCACATAGGAGCATGACCCATGTAACTGGTCAACAGGTTGTCAATACAGGATCGAGACAAACGGTTATGGGCTGTCACCTTGATGAGTTCTTAATAGTCAGTATACACACGACAAGGTCCATCTTCCCTAGGATAAGTGGGGCTCCCCCAAAGCGAAGAAATAGACCCTACAAAACTCCTGTCCAACGGTTCCTATAGTTGCTTTGATAGATCTTGCGACCTTCCTGGCGCAAAATGGTAAAAGTACAAGTAATCAGGGCTGCCTCAGACGTGAGATCAAACTGAGATTCCGCCTAACAAATTTTCGGAAGAAAAAAACTGAATGTTCCTCGGATAGCACGCCGAGAGAAACAACGAACAACTGGTGGATCCTCGATCCACTTTTCCTTAGCCTTAACATCCGTAGCGGTTGCTAACACAGCGGAGTAATCCCTCTGTAGACACTTCTGGCCTTCACAGCTGAAATGGCGCTAACTATTGAACTACTCTGATGCTTTAGAACAAAGGCCGATTCTCCACACAAAGTTTTCTCCTTACTGGGTATATTCGCGTGATTCCTGGGTAACCAATTCACACTAACTACTGCGTTGTAACCATCGAGGGTGGTAGAAGGAAGGTCGTCATCGGACACTCGTCCCACAAGGTCGTGTTTACATCCTAACGAACTTTTGAGATTCTATTTGACTTGCCATCAGTCGATTCCACATCTGGTTCGGTTTCAAGAAGTATCAGGGTCAAGCAGAATAGAGATGAAGCAAACAACTACCCATACAAGCTACCATGTTGCTACTACGCCTGGCGTCGCCTGCGCCAATCCTAAATGCCCTTCCACGAGCATCATTTCCAATGTTGTTGTTACGGTTGCGAGGATTCCCATTACTATTATCATTCCCCTGGTTGTTGACCTTGATGTTGTCGCGACTGTTGTTTCTGATGGCGTTGCTTGAAATGGTGCGCTACGATCCTTCACTGACAAGTCCATCTTGTCACGTTTCCGTGCCGCGTCCCAAGGTGTACTTATTGAGCTGGCCGTTACGCATTTCCGCACCATTGTCAATTGTCATCGCTTATGGCCCGACTGATTCGTAAGAGCTGGCTCCTATGAGCCGCTGACTGGAGTTAAGGGTTCGATTGGAGTCAATTCGCTGATGCTCGTTGTCGGTGACTAGGGTCGTTCAAATGCTGAAGCCAGTAAGGTACTACGTCTACCCTCTTGACTGAGTAATACACGGTATGTTGAGATAGTGTTGCAGAAGTGATCGCACTTCGGGATTTAAGACGTCAACACGTTAAGTTCCAGCAAGCGAAGAAAGGTGAGAAGGATATAGACCAATCATTGTCGTTTCAACATCCATCCCAGGGATGTTCGTACAAGCACCTAATGTTCTACACAGTTCGCTAGGCGTTCATATGGGTGTTCAGGTAATACTCGATAGCATCGAGGTTCGAAAGGGATGCAGTGAGAAGTGAAAAGATCGTGTTCGAGTAGGAGACAATCACTGCTACGGCTCCTATGGACTGTTGTGTTTCTCATCATACAAATAACGAAACGGAACCCCTTTTTCACTTGTTAAGCCTCACTGGGACTCACATCCTCCCCACTATATTATTATGTGTGCACCCACAATAATATTGTGATTTGCATGTTCATCTCAGCTCCTCTTAACTCATGTCAAATGGTTCCCCACACTCGAGTAGATTTCAAAGAGTATCAAGTAGTGTAAGTCATGGAGGTTTAGGGAATTACCACCCTATCAATCACATGATACGAGAAAGTGTACATGAATTCATATTGGTGTGCTAACGTGCAATCACATGCAATATCGTATGTGGGCGTTCACTAGTTAGGCATACTAGTACGTATAGCGAAACAGGAAACATAAAGTAAGCAAACAAGTAAACACTGGTCCGAGCTATGAGGTCAAAAGTGTTGAGCCTTGTACTTGGAGTGTAGTGTCGTCACGAGTCACGGGTTATAGTCTGGTTTTCTCCAAAAAGATTTTCCCCTTTTTTTTAAACCAAGTTCACTATAATCAATGGCTCTGATACCAATCTGTCACACCCCCAAATTCCTCCTGCGGATAACACCCGCTTCGAGGGCGTGACTGACCAGGATCCAGCCACCAATTATACTGAGCATTTAATTAATAGTAGAAGTATTTAATATCCGGAGTAATTAGCAACATTAGAGTTTAGATTCGGTAATTAGTTTAGCAAAACAGCGGAAGCATAAACCAAAATAGTTTTAAAGACAGTTCATTGTTCAAAACAGTTATCCCGACACACGGGTTTGACGAACACTACACATCCCCAAGCAGCAGCTCCTGAATCATTGGTTACCTGCAAAGCATGCAGTAAGGGGTCAACAATAATGCTGAGTGAGTTCACTAGTTGTCCAGTTTTAATTACCAAAAACTTGTTTCACCGGTTAATTTACCCGTTTATACATGCCCTGGGGAGCTACCCCAAAAGTTAGCGACTAAACTGTTTTTCCAATACCGAACACTAGGTAACCGTTGCGTATCCGCAGGATGCCCCGTTGCCAATGTTCTATCATCATTGACGGATGCCTGAGTCTATTAGTTCACGACCGATCCCAAACCAGGGCACGGTGTGAGGCTGGTAAACACCTAAATAGCGCTATCAACTAATAACCCGTTCGCCTGGCCCCGGCGACTAATCGGTATTATGTAGTAGGGACTTGAGTGATAGAGTTTCGTTTAGTGCCGTTAGTTGCAATCCGTATAAACAGTAATTAACCAAAAGGTTTCCCAATACCAGGGAAGGAAAAGTAGTTTTGTTCCCAATAACCAGGGAAGGAAAAGTAGTTTTGTTCCCAATAACCAGGGAAGGAAAAGTAGTTTTGTTCCCAATAACCAGGGAAGGAAGAGTAGTTTTGTTCCCAATAACCAGGGAAGGAAAAGTAGTTTTGTTCCCAATAACCAGGGAAGGTATGTAAATGGTATCCCCTTTTACCAGGGGATAGGGTTGTTTTAGTCTCGTGTCCCAAACCACCGGGACGCATGCTTTTAAGTTGTGAACTCACCTTGGGTTGCTCGGTAGGTTTAGGTTACTTGTCAATCACGTTGGTCACCACGTCCTAACATGGTTACCGGTATAGGTCAGGTTTGGTGCACAAGCAATCGCGTAAAAACTATACACATAACTGGCACGTAACATGCAAAACAATACAAACAGTCATGGGGTTATTGGGCCGGCCTAAACAATTAAGCAGTCAACAGTAACACATAACCCCAGTCAACAGATAGCCCATAACACATAATGGCCCAATAACCAAAATGGACAGCCCAGTCGTAACCAGGAGGTCTCGAGTCGCAACCAGGAGATCTCGGCTTGTCACGTTATGGTTGCGAGTCGCAACCGTTTGGTCTCGAGTCATCATGCTGTGGTTGCGAGTCGCAACCGACGTAGTCTCGAGTCGCAATCTCGTGGTTTCGAGTTGTCCTGCTATGGTTGCGAGTCGCAACCGTGTGGTTTCGAGTTGTCACGCTTTGGTTGCGAGTCGCAACGGCGTGGTCTCGAGTCGTAATCGTGTGGTTGCGAGTCGGAAGCTGTCCCTTTCATGTACACGTGATGATGCAGATATGACAGTCCAATTTGTACATATGAAATCAGACCCAGATTAGGAAACTACCAATAAGGTTTCTACAAACACTTTTCCAAATCTGACCATTAAACCAAATAGATCAAACTTTGCCATTTTTAAAACCTTCAAACCATATTCAACAAGTTCATCTTATGTTCTTAGTTTTCTAGGGTTTTCATGCCAACATAATCACACATTTTGAACCAAAAATCATATATTTCAAACAAGATTGTCATGTAAGAACAAGAAACATATTATTTGTAGCCGAAATCTTAAGTCTAGCAACATCATTTTGCAAGAATAATAAAGCATAATATGTTTGGCTATGAACACTTTTAAACTACCCTTTTTCTTGCCATTTAAACATGTTATCACATATATTCAACTTCACAAATCATCCTAAATTCATACATAACACTATGAACCAAGCATACAAGTCCATTCAACATAACATAAATCCTATGCACAAGGATAATACTAACCGGTTGTGAAGAAGAAGAAGGAGCCGAAAACAAAGAGAAAGGAACCGAGAAGATGGAGTGTCCGAGTGATGGTCTTGACCGAGTCCTTGTCCGAGATCCTTGAGCTTGAACCGAAAATTGGAGGAGATGGTAATGTTGTTTGAGGGTTTTCTTAGTTGAGAGAAAATAAGGAGTGTATGTGTTGGTGTGTTGTGTAAAATGAAGGAAATGAAGGAAAGTGGGGATTTATATACAAGCATCAAATAGGCTAAGGGTGGTTTCGGCCCAAACCGGTTACGGCCCAAAGGCCCACTCGCAACCGCCCGGTTGCGAGTCATGGTCTCGACTCACGTACATTTATATATAATACGTACATTCAACACACATTAAGCAAATAAAGATCACGTTTCCATTTAATAATATTTATATACACAAAATATTACAAGGTGTTCGTTCGGAAAAACCTAGAGTGTCACAAAAATTCTTTCAAGTAGGGGATGATGTGACACCCCGCGAAAACGCTTAACAAAACTAGCTTCCTCAAACGCTTAACAAAACTAGCTTCCTCAGTGACTGTTTGCTAAATTTCGGGACGAAATTTCTTTCAAGTTGGGGATGATGTGACAACCCGAATTTCCAAGGATAGTTTTGAAATCTTGATTCCTTGATTATTCCTCTTTCACTTTTGCTACGATTAGTTATTAAACGTAAACGTGTCGGTATTCCATGTATTTGGGCTAACTATATCTTGCACACACTCGAAAGTTGGACCGGTTATCATACTGTTCACTTTTCGGGCCTCACATAAAGTCCTCAGCCCAATTATAGTTCTATTTGCCTTCACCTTGAACCACACCCTATGTAGAGCCCAATTTGAGCCCCCTCGATCTATACATATCTAGACACTATTTGTTGGGCTTAAGCCCATTATATCGGCTAAGAAGTAGGAACCGCCCAAACATGTATTAAACTATATATACGTAACATGATAATTAAACCAAAAACTCAAACTAAACCCTACGCCAGTAGATACCCCCCCCCCCCTCGCAGCATCCGGTCATTCGATAGGACTTCCGGTTAGTACAATTGCTTTAGTTTTTGTTGAGTATGTGATAATTAATCGCTGATTTGTTTTATATAAGTTGTTATGATCATGCATGTGATGATACATACAAATTTATCGGCCGCTGTGTTCTTGATAGCAAGAGATGGATGATATTAATTGTTAGCCACTAAGATAGTACATATATAATTGTCTGCTACTATGTGTTTGTATGCAAAACATTGGTATTGTCGGCCACTTCTTGAACTTATGATTTGTATATGTGAATTATATATATATGAATTGTCGCCATGTGTTCTCAATTGCATATGAATTAGTTAATGGTTGTCTGGTCCATGCCATGATTAGTCCATGTGTTGTAATCGGTCCAATCATGTGTATAACATGAGTTAATTAAGTGGTAACATATTCTGTCATAGTTAATCAGGTAATATATATTCTATCATAGTCAAACTTTAGTAAATTATAATAGTTGAGTGGACCATTCAACCTATAGGCTAGCGGCTAGGTTGGCAGCCCTATACATATTAGTGTCCACCAAACAATGTTGGTCCAATAGAATTTTAATGTGAAACACTTGTCGTCTATGTTGGTAAGAATCATCAGGTTATATGAAATAGGGATGATGTCATGTGATGGTGTATAATATTGGCTACTGTGAATGAATTGTAGTAATCGATGAAGTGGAGCTTTAAGGTACAATCGATATATGTGAAAATCATGTTGACTTATATGTGAAAATAATAGCTTATCATTTACATGTGACCTTTTAGACTTGTTGATCATTTAGTGGACCGAATAAAGGTCCAATGGGGAGGGGGCGGCTTGTGTATATTAATTGTGCATGATAGACTTGTGCATGCCACCATTACCGTCCAAATTGTGATAGGGGGCATGAAAGGTCCAATAGTTCTTTTGAATGATTTAAATATTGTTGTTTGATAATAAGAATAATGAGCATCTAATGCACTAAAAAGGGGTTAATAAATTGTAGTAATCATTCGGCAATGTACATGGGCTGCTAGTGGGGCGACAGTTTAACAGGAATCAATTGTCTTGGGCCAGTCAACATGAGTAAATAATAATAACAGATCATAAGCGTATACACACACACTGAATGTTAGTTAACTGGAGGTTTGCATTTGGGTCTTGCACGTTGGGCCAGCTGGGCCGCACCCTCGGCTGGAAGTGTAAGGGGCCTGATTACATTATTGGGCCGCACTTTGAATGGATTGACGTAAGGAACTTGTAATGTGAATATGAGTTGGATTGAGTTTAATATTGGGCCGGTTAATGTAATATGGATTATTTAGTTCACTGATCTTATGTTGAATAATTATTGTTCTTGCTTGAATTGTTGCTTAACTGTTATACATGCCATACGTGACAACCACTGATGTGGTCTATTTGTAAACAAACTGTAAAACTGATCATTACCAAACACTCTTCTAGGTTGTGAGTATTGAACTTATTTAACGAGTAACTTGTCTAACCGAGCAAATCTAAGGTGAGTTCATTGCATTTTCTCAAGCATGCGTCCCGGTGGTTTGGGACAACGGGTAAACATTTGGAAGGGAAACATTGGGTAAACAACTTAATCGGTTTTGGTTATTGCCTGAAGGGCAATGGGGGTAACTAGTTGATAGCGCTATTAGGTGGGAAACCTCACACCGGGCCGTAAGGACGGGCGTGAACTAATTATCTGGGTATGGCTATGGTTGTTAGAGGCACACTCCTCGGATACATATAGGCACTCTCCCTAGGGTATCTAACGAAGGCAACATAGCAAACGGTCGTTAAGGGGTACCCACTCCCCGGATACTTATGGGCACACTCCCTAGGGTATCTAACATGAGCAACATCGAAACATCAACTATCATAACAACAAACAACCTATCATTTTGTAAACTGTTTTACTCACTTGATTGGTAACACAACTTAGTAAGCAAACATAAACCTTGAACTCACCAGCGTAGTCTGACACACTTGTTCCCATGCTTGTAGGTAATTATTGAAGGAACTGAGGAGCTTGCCGTCTGATGCTGCTGGAGTGGTTATGGTCATGATAAACAATTACTTTGATTTGGTTTCGATACATTTACACATTTATACTTTTATGCTTCCGCTCATTACTTTGGTTTTGGTTTAACTTTTCAAACGATATATTTTCTTTCAATTGGGTATTTTAGCACATTATGACTTGTGTTTGATATGATTGGTGGCTCTTTGTTGGATCGTTGCACCTTCAATAGGGACATACCCTAGGTGGTAATTTGGGGGTGTGACAGGAGAAGTGTCACTTCATGGTGACTGAGGGGATTATGCTAGGACACAAAATTTCGAGAGCTGGCATTGAAGTTGATAGAGCGAAGATAGATACGATTAGTCGGCTTCCTCCGCCGACCAGTGTTAAGTCGGTTCGTAGTTTTCTCGGTCATGCGGGATTTTATCGGCGCTTTATTAAAGATTTTTCAAAAATCACTCGCTCCATGACGCGATTGTTAGAGAAGGATGTTCCTTTTGTCTTTGACAAGGAGTGCCTTCAAGCGTTTGAGTTTCTGAAGGAGAAGCTGGTGAGTGCACCGATTCTTGTATCACCTGACTGGAGTTTGCCATTCGAGCTTATGTGCGATGCCAGTGATTATGCAGTAGGTGCGGTGTTAGGGCAAAGATGGGAGAATCACTTTCACCCAATTTATTACGTGAGTAAAACTTTGAATGATGCCCAAGAGAATTACACCACTACTGAGAAGGAGTTGTTAGCGGTTGTCTTTGCATTCAACAAGTTCTGTTCGTACCTTGTTCTTTCGAAAACAATTGTGTTTACGGACCATTCCGCTCTGCGCTACTTGTTTCAGAAGAAAGACGCTAAGCCGCATCTGATTCGATGGATCCTACTTCTTTCTGAGTTTGATATAGAAATTAAGGATAAAAAGGGAGCAGAGAACGTTGCGCCAAACCACTTGTCGCGTTTGGAGGATCCGAGTAGGGAGGAGATTCGTGAGGAGGCGATAGGGGACAGATTCCCTCACGAGTCCATTGAGTATGTTGAGGCAGAAATCGGGGGTTTACCGTGGCTTAGCGATTTAGCCAATTACTTGGCCGAAGGATACGTGATGGATGGTATGAATCGCCAACAGAAGAAGAAGCTTGTGAATGATGCACAGAAGTATATATGGGACGAGCCTTATCTTTTCAGGATAGGAGGTGATCGGATATTGAGGAGGTGTGTGAGTAGAGAGGATGGTTTAGACATCATTAGGCGTGTTCATGAGGGGTTGATAGGAGGTCATCATGGTCCGCACGTGACTATGCAGAAGGTTTTCGATTGTGGGTTTTATTGGCCGACTGTGGTGAAAGATGCGGTGGAGTTTGTGAGAATGTGTGATCGTTACCAACAAACAGGCAACATCTCATCCAAGGATGAGATGCCCTAGAACCCTATTCAAGTGTTAGAAGTCTTTGATGTGTGGGGCATTGATTTCATGGGACCATTCCCCTCTTCGAGTGGGAATCGGTACATCCTCGTTACTATCGACTACGTTTCGAAGTGGGTGGAAGCTCAAGCTTTGCCTACTAACGATGCACGATTGGTAGTGAGATTCTTGAAGAAGTTGTTTACGCGTTTTGGTACTCCTAAAGCAATTATCAGTGATCGCGGGACGTATTTTTGTAATTCGGTGATGGAAACGGCGTTGGAAAGATATGGAGTTACGCACCGCTTGTCCACCGCATATCATCCGCAAACAAGCGGACAAGTGGAGAACGCGAATCGAGGAGTGAAGAGAATTTTGGAGAAGACGGTCGGAAAAAGCCGAAAAGTTTGGTCGGATAAGTTAGATGATGCGTTATGGGCGTTTCGTACCGCCTATAAGACGTCATTAGGTACTACGCCGTTTATGATCGTGTATGGGAAGGCATGTCATTTACCGGTCGAGTTAGAGCATCGGGCTCTTTGGGCGCTTAAAGCGGTGAATTTAGATTTAACCAAAGCCGCTAGAAAAAGGTTCTTTCAAATTCATGAATTGGAAGCACTTCGTGATGCCGCATATGATCGATCGTGGAGTATTAAGGAAAAGTCAAAAGCTTTGCACGATAGAAAGTTGCGGAAATTGAAGGAATTTCGAGTTGGTGATCAAGTGCTTTTGTTTAACTCGAGATTGAAATTAATCGCCAGAAAGTTAAAGTCGAGATGGTCCGGACCGTATGTCGTGAAGGAGGTTTTCCCATACGGTACCGTGGAGTTGTTTAATGAATATATGAAGAATTCGTGGAGAGTAAATGGACATCGTTTGAAACACTACCTAGGGGGTCCCATCGACACCGCCGAAGAGGAAACCGTTCCTCTTGCGAACCCGCCTAACACCACCGTATAATTTCTTGAGTGAAAACTCAAGTGTAGAGTTTTGTATATTGAGTCGTTTATTTTGTACCATGAGTCTAATTTAGTAGTTTTGAGTCGGTCTTTTGTGTCGAGTCGGTACTGCTTTGGTATTTGTTTGTTTTTGTTTATGCAGGTTTGAATATGTACCACCCGTACTCAATCTCCATTCGGGTGATTTCGGAGTTGTTTATCAAATTTCAAGGAATTTACCAAGTATACCAGTTAGAGTCAAAGCCGATCGCGACCGAAATGCTATAAGATCAAGCTGGATTGGACGAGAGTTTTGGAGCTTGCGCATTATTCAACCAGCTAAGTCCTTTCCGATTTGCCCTTTATTTTTTATTTCTTATTTATTTTTTGTTTTTTGAGTCGGTTTCCATCCTACATTGAGGGCAATGTAGAGTTTAAGTGTGGGGATGTGAAACTGTCGTTTAGTGTCGTTAGTATAGTTAGTTGAGTCATAAAAGTCGAAAAATACAAAAAAATTAAAAATTTTCAAAAATCCAAAACAATTAAAAAAATAGAAAATGTCTTTTGAAATAAGAAGTTTGCAAAATAAAAGCGGAAAATGATAGAAAAGTCGGGTTTTTGTTCGGGTTCAAATAATAATAATATGAGATTAATATAATTGAGTTTGTGTCTAGTTTGGGATGTGCGGGTAGGCTCGATTCGGTTCTGGGTTCCTTTGATCTTAAATATACCTAATTGTCGGTCTACTAGTGGGTTCTCATCTAGGGAAAGTGGGGAAAGTGAAACCGCTGATAATAGTATAAGGGATGCCGTTATAAGTTAAGATCGTTAGAGTTTCTTGTCATTATTTCGTTGAAAAAGGGAAGTAGCGCATGCCTATGTAATCTTGGTTGGGGATAGCGACTCTACAACCAGAATACCTCTAGGATGTGTGAAATTGAAAAAAAAAAAGAACTAGAAACTGAATGAAAGTAGCGCATTTCTATGTAGTCTGGGTTGGGGATAGTGACTTTACAACCGGATTACCACTAGGGTGTGTGAAATCGACCTTGCAAAGTTAATAAAAAGTACAGAAGCCTAAGTAATCCGAGTTGGGGATAGCGACTCTACAGCTGGAATGCCTCTGGGTTAGGGAAAGCAACGTCTACGCTCAAAAAACAAGAAAAAAATAATAATAATAAATAAATAGGAATAAATTTGATTCTAAACTCTCTTGATCTTGGTATAAGGCGGTTAGGAAATAGTCCAATGGTTGTTCCTTTTGTCCTATAAGCTTGAGGGGGGATTAGGTGGATTTGCGTTTCTTAGTGTGATACCCTAGGTAGATTGACCATAATTGAACTAAATTGCATGATGAGGGCTTGGAACCGGGTTTGGGTTTAAGAGGACCAAAATACTTGCAATCGCGACTAACACAAGTTTCAGTTTTAATAAGTAAATTAAGCTTTTGTCCCGAGTGATTGTTCCGACTATGATTCCATTATGCATAATTCTTTTTCAGGGACGAAAAAAGGTTAAGTGTGGGGATATTTGATGTAGGGTAAAATACACATATTCATCTCGTGTAAATTGTATAAGTTTTGTATAGTTTTATTTATTTTTATTTAGTTTTAGTTCTTTATTATATTATTTTGTGTTGGGCCAGGTCCTGGTGCAAATGGAGCGAAAAAGAGTAATAATTAAATAACCAGCCAGTTTGGCAGAGTAGGGTGCCAGTGACCGAATTAAAATTGTAGCTATTTCTTGTGATTGGGTCGAGCCAGTTGTCTCTATGTTATCTTATTTATGGATTTGGGCCTTAAAACTAACATATATGTTATGTTATGAGGTAAAAAAAAGAAACATAGTACATATAATTCATCTTGGACGAATTATGAAAATGTGATCAGAAGAAGGTTGGACAAAACTTGGAGCATATTCACAAGAATTAAAGGCCGTATAAAACATTAATCACTTAGAAAAGAAGTGGGCCACCAAAAATCCAATGCAGCATGTTATCGTGAATTGGGTTATGAGCTTTGTTGAAACAAATGATCTGCACATTATTATTATTGTCATAATGGGGCCATGCGAATTGTGATGTATTGGACCATACATTGGACGAATTTAAACAGGCTGCGTACACTCAAGTCTAATTCTTATGCGGGCCGCGAGGACGCGAATTGTCAACATCGACTTCACAAGACAACGGCTAGAAGGGTTTTTGAGGATTATAAATTCACGGCATTCGTTCACAGCCGGACATCAATTTTGGGATTTCTTGGAGCAATTTAGCGGCTGTTTGAAGATCTTTGAAGTGTTCGGTTGCTAGGAATCGTCGGGTAACAATCGGGAGTGCTCGGGAGTGAAGTTTACGGGTTTTATCTTCTTGTTTCTTCGTTTTCGTTTGTTCATAGTTATTACAAGATGAATCCAGATTTATTATTGATCGAAACTTTGTTTATGATTATGTTTTCCGGCTAAAAACCTTTAACTACCTAGGCATGACAATGGTTTAATAAAAGTTTGGATTTTTATTCGTTAATAATGTGGTTTATGGGTTTTTCTTGAATTGTAAACGATTATGGAATTTTAACTTGGTGTATATGCATGCTTGATATTGTTTGATCATTGTTTATTGCTTTGTATAATCCTTGGTGACGGTCTATATCACATAATAGGGTTGTGCTAGGGTTCTAGATTTAGGTGAGTGTCTATATCATGTTAATAAATCTTTAATCCTTTAATGCGAAAATCTAGTAAGTAACCTTAGAAGTAATATTCGGTAATTTTATAAAATCAAGTGTTCTACTAATCTTGTCGCTGTAAGGCTTGAGGTTATTAATAGGTCTTGGTTTGGTTTATAGCTAGGTTTAGGTTTTGTAAGAAATCAGTCTAGTTCCCTAACCAATCTCTTATCTATTAAACCAAGTTTGAAACCCATAGTTGCCTTAGACTTTCGCGCTGTAAGGTAGATTGTCACATTAAGGCACTTTTCAAGAAGTTAGAGGAGTGTAAGGAAATCTAACAACCGATAATCGTAACAGCCTAGGTAGTGCTATAAGTTTCACCTCCAGAAGGGTTGAGGGGCTTAGTTGGTGTCTTAATAGGTTTAGTATCAAAAGATCCCGGTTCCATACCACATTAGTTTCGAATAGAAATCCACTCCAAGTTAAACTTGCGTCTAGCCTAGGTAGTCTTCATCGCCTCTGGTTCAAGTCTTTGTCCACGTTCGTGTTTAGTTATTTTATTAATATTCTAGTTTAATATTTTATTATAAATTTAGGATTTTTAGAAACCCCCCCCCCCATCCAAATAAACAATTTAGTAAGTCGTATCAGTCATAGTCTAAATAGAGTCTTAGCAAAATTTAATTGAGTCTCGTGGGTTCGATATCCGGACTTACTTAGCTTTACTAGAGTCGATCGGTTCGCTTGTCGGTTAGTAGTTTAGTCGAGTTTAGAGAGTCTAGAGTATTACTTTGAGTCTAGATTTAGGTTAATTTTAGTTGTTTTTATTAAACTACTTTTAGCACATCAACGACGGATGTAAAAAACTTGTGCTTCCAGTCATGAAGGCTTTTCGGTGGATCCTTGCTGCAAGAAAGAACGTTGGCAGTTCGATAGTTGAATGAATAGAAAACTTCGGTGTAAGAGATGTAGTAAAAGACATTAAACATATCCACCTAAGGGATCAACCGCTGAGCCCGGTAAATAAATTCGTAATGGGTTACATGGGGTAGACCCAGAGCATTAATCTGTGAAATATGCAACCCTTATCGGGAAAGAACTTTCCCAAAGGACTCGTCAAAGGAAGACTAAAATTTCCCTCCTTGAAATAAGCAGCATATAACGTGATGTAACTGGGAGGAGCATTGAGAGCAGTAGACCCGACAGTCGGAAACTAGGCACTCAAGTTAGCCGGAAATTTAAAGATTTGATAGATCTGGTGGAATTCATCCTCTTTCCAATTCATTTCCTAGTTTTGTAGAAGTCGACATCTTTTTGCAAGATTGGTAAGGAAACAGATGAATGATCAAAGAAAAGAAGAAGATAGAGAGGAAGTGAAAATTTCAAAGAAGAAGTTGGAAAGATGGAAAGACCGTCCAATGGTCTCCAGGTATTTATACACATCACATTAAATGAGATGGGGAAATGAATTTTCAAGTGGGGGAGATCCACCAATAAAGAGGTGACACGTCAGACGGCAAAAACTGAAACGCCGTCTATCAATGGCGCGTGGCCGCCACGCACCTGACATCGCCGAAAAAGGTGCCTGATACACCTGACGTGTCCCCACAAAAGCAACGGCTCCCCTCCTTGATGCGACAGCCACCTCAGCGGCAGAGCAACAGTGACAGACGGTAGACGTCAAATCCCACCAACCACACAACTGGACGAAGGAAACTTCTCCTTGAGGAAATCCTTCCAAATTTTCCACAACTGTATGCCAAAATTCATGCGCCGTTTTGGCTCACTTCTGTACGCCAAAACCCATGCGCCTCTTTGGCTCATTTCTGTACGCCAAATCCCATACGCCGTTTTGGCTCACTTCGGTACGCCAAAACCCACGTGCCGTTTTGGCTCACTTCTGTACGCCAAAACTCATGCGCCTTTTTGGCTCATTTCTATATGCAAGAATCCATGTGCATCTTTAGCTCACTGACGACTACTCCCACACAATTGAAATTACTCTGAGTTCAGAATCTCTCCCAGCTGATAAACTACCTGGAAGCCACACTGGACTGGGGGGACTTGAAGGGGTATGGTCCCAAATCATATGTGAACACATGTCAAAGGGACCACACCACTCCAAGCTGGCGTCCTCGTCACACAAACGCATCCAGAAGGTTCTAAAAGCTTCTGGAAGAAGTCACCTAGTGACAAGAAGATGCTCATGCAGAACAAAAAGGACAACAGGTGGCACCAATAGCGAGACGCCAACAACAAGCACAAGATCCTGGCTGTGACACCCGGCTTTTCAGGCCGTACCGTACAATTGTAACACGTGTTGTGAATAGGTAACAGGGCTGTAATTGACTGGTTATGATGTTTATATGTGAAATTTTATGTGTTGGTAAAATTAAACTTTGATAAAAATTATGTTGGCACCAGTAAGACAAACGCTTATCGCGTAACGGTTAAAATGCGAAACGAACGTCGGTGACCACCCGATCTATGTTAAAATCCTAAAAATAATCTGTTATGACTAAAATAATAATTTTAATCATATCCGTGTGGAAAAATAATTTAAACTGCTAAGAAACTCTATTTTTCGAGTTTGAGCGCGTAGCGCGCGATGCAGCGCGTATACCGACAAAATACTGTCAACACAGCCTGTCAAGGCAACTGATAATCATTTTAATAATAATTTGATGAGTTTATTACTATAGAATGATAAAAATAAATAAAAACGCTTAAATCCCTATTTTTGCGATTCAAAGCGCGTACCGCGCAGCACAACGCGCATACTGTTAAATACTGGCAACGTAGCCAGTCCAGGCAAACAAAATATTGTTTAATAATATTTTGGTGAGTTTATTTTTATAGAGTTATAAAAATAATTTAAAACGCACTAAAACGGGATTAAAACGCTAGATAAAATACCTGGTATCCAGTAAAATACCCGTTTTTACTCTAATTTACATACATATATGTATATATATGTGAAATTGTGTGTAGTGTGTATATATATGAGAGGTGGTGGCCATATGGAGCTCTCCTCTCTTCTCTCTCTTCCAAGTGTTGGTCGTGGAAACAATGAATGATGATTATGCTTCTTAAATCTTCCAAAATCTTACTTAAACCAAGGAATACCAACTAGCAACAACATTTTCACTCTCTCTCTCTCTCATACTCACAGCCGAACACCCTCTTTCTCATCATCATCTACATTTCAAACTTATTATTAGAAGATTCAAGTCCATTTCAAGAAGGATTCATGGTGGTTTGAGTTTCTAAAAGTAATATCAAGCAAGAACAACCTTCATATCATCATCTATTCTCAAAAACTCATCTAAAAATCTTGAAGGTATAAACTTGTTTTAAATCTTGTTCTTGATTCAAAGTGATGATGGAGATGTTAGATGGTTTCTCTTGAACTTGGAATAAATCACAAAACTTGTATTTTAGCAAAGAATGAGATTTAAATCAAAGAAAAGTGAGTGTGTATATGTATGTATATAGGGCCGAAAGTTTATGAGTGTGTGTGTATTTTGTTGTGTTTTGATTTTGTTAAATGATTCTTATTTGATTTGATCTTGAAAGATGGTTACATGCATGTGTTAAAAGGGTGTCATAAAAGAATGTTCTTGAAAAGAACTCTATGATTTGAAATAAATATACTAAAAAGTAAAATCTTGGAAGTATATGCATGTGTGTATATGTGTCGTGTATGTATATAGGTATATGTACACATGCATGTAAATTTTGATGATTAAAAGATTTAAATATGTAAGGAAGAGTATATCTTGCAATTGTAAGTAATGATTGAGTGATGATCATAAAAATGTTAGAATGTTTGAGTATGAGAAACATGAAATAAATGAAGTTCTAAGTGTATTCAAGTTCATACAAAATGATTAAAATATGTTGTGAGTACATTAGATGCACTAACGAGATCATGCATGTAGATAAATGTTTATGAAAAGGTGATTTGAGTATGATTTAATAAAAATCAGTTTTGGACACATTATAAACACTAAAATAAAGTTATTTTAAAGTATTTAGTGGCATATAACTTTGTCATAATGTTTGCTAGCTTCGCATGTTGTACTTGGTGCATTAAAGGTTGTAAAATACGTGAAATCGCATGATTTATGTGACATGAATAAAAACTGCACTAATTTGAATATAACCACTATTTAAATCAATAAATAACATGTAATATGTTAAAATATCAAGTTATTTTGAGTTGGGATGGTTATAGTAACGTTTAACGCAAAACTATGCGCTAAAACGGTCAAAAATCGGCTTTTCGGATGATTTTTGTAAAAGTGAATTAGATCAGTGAATAAGCTGATGTTTTTAGTTTAAAAATAAGTATTTTAACTAATTTTAAGTTTACTTGGTGTTGGGTTAGTCATACGTGACTTCCGACGCCCGAAACGTTACCGAATCGCTAAAATACGCATTTTTCAATATACATTAGTGCGGGTAAAATCTTGGGTAAACTTTATGTGGCAAAGCGTGTTAAGTGATTTAAACATAAGAATATGAAAATATGTTAAGTTATAACGTGATGTTAGAAATCTAGCTTACGCATGTATGCTTGTACGTTTTGTGCGGTAGAAATAGTGAAAATTGTGTTAGACGTGAAACTTATTTTTCGAGCATGAAATTTGATACATATACGGTATTTTATGTATATTTGCTTTAAAGCAAAATAGATAAGTTAGCAATATTTTGCGTGTTTCGGTGCTAAATTATATGAACATTTATGTGTATATATTACGATGCGCAAATCGTAGATATATTGCGTATAAACGGGAAAGTTAACGGATTTACACAATAATGGTCACCAATAAAATCGTTCAAGTCGCAAAATCATAAAAAAATATATATATATATGGACTCATGTATATATTAACTTGCCAACATAATCCAAAAATAACAACTTTTCGAGATAATCTCAAAGTTATGTGATAATTATAAGAAAACAGAGAAACTTAGGATTTTTGTGATGTTTATATTGATTTAAAATCGTTCATATATATATATATATATATATATATATATATATATATATATATATATATATATATATATATATATTAGGACGTGTAGAAATCAATCACTGGGATTGCGCTATTTAAAAATACGCACCCAAAGGTGAGTGTCACTAAACCCCTCTTTTTACTGCTTTGTATATATTTTGGGGGTAAAACACGTCAATAAAAGGGTTTAAGAATGTTTTTGAAATAAAACATACCTTTTAATATAAAATATATATTTTCGTTGAAAATATATGAAAGTTGATAAGTCATACGTTTCGAAGTAAAAACGTTTTTGATGAATGAATATTGGAAATTGGGATGGTACGGTATTTCCTAAGCGAAACATGACCGTACAGTTGGGACGAGTGTCGGACTAGGTCTCAAATGATGGAGTGTCAGGGGGGTTCGTACAACGTCGTGTATTAAATTGTCATATTAGTAAGATATATATATATATATATATATATATTGTACGTGAAGCAGACATCATATTACTCTACAAGAGGACCCTGCGCCCATGATGTCGTTTAATCATTTAAGTAATGTACGCGAGGAATTGTTGGTAGATCTATCGGGTTGACAACCCCGTCGTGACCAGTCGCCCCGTGTCAAGTCAAGCGACGAATTTTGATTCTGTTTATTGTCTAGCTTTGATTATCCCTACATGGTTAATATATAGTTCGTATCGTCTAGCTAACATACGAGTCTGAAAATTGACGCAATAATTTGATATACAAAACATCGGTAGTAACAATATTGTCGGGTTCTTGAAACTGCGACGGAAGACCCATGGATTTTATTAAGGAAGTAAAACGGACTTTCAAAATTATATGGATGTTTTCAAATAAACACCTAAACAGAAAGTTTTCCTTGGAAAAAAAATTCTTTGTAAGTGAATATGTGAACTCACCTTCCTTTGTGTTGACACTTGATTTTAACGTGTTCTACAGGTACTTGAGTTCAGCTTCGGGAATTATGGTGTATCTTGTGTTTGAATGATGCATGTTGTATGTTTGAAAATGTTGGACAACTTTTAAACTTTCTGGGACGCGTGTAATAAGATTCGTGAGGATCAAAGACAACTTAACCATGTAGTCGTGTCGTAAAACGTAACGTTTAAATAACTAATATTTAAAATAAATTAAAATGTCCAACAATTAAATGCATCGATCGACAAGATATAAATGGGCACCAACTTCCGTCACCACTACGTTTTATATTCCGCTGCGACATTTTTGGGGTGTGACACTGGGAGGACAAGACGTAGCCAGTACAAGCGAGTGCACAGCTGGAGCAAATAGTCATGCGCCACGTCACCTCAGAGACCCACAATGTCAGAGGGAACAGAAAGGACATTCCTCCTTGTCGGACACTGGCTAGCTGGCAGGTCTCCTCCTCTACTATTCTCCGGTTATAACTAGAAGACTCTACATCCAGGTTTAAGGATTCGATTATTGATTCTCTTACTCTATACACACACTATTGTCCTCAAAACAAATTACTTATTCTTACGGCGGCGGGTGGTTAAAAGAAGAACCCCCTATTCTCCTCCTTGTAACGAGCTTACGGTGTGTTGATTGTTTTGCAGGATTTTCACAGCTGTTGGGACAAGAAGAAAGAAGATTAACTTTTATTTGTTGAGGCACAAACCACAAACTAATTGGTGTTTCTTCAAGACCATTGGTGGATTATTATCAATTTTACAAAGTTAGATACATGCTTCAAGTTGGCAAATCTTTATCCGTTTTTAAAATCACTACATAGAATTGGTTTTCTTATGTGAGGATCTTATTAAAGATCACTGATCATCCAACTCAATTTTCTTGAAAATAATGTTGGAAGATTAAGATTCAAACTTTGATAACTTTGTTTTGAAAAGTCTCAAAATTTCTTTTTCAAATTAACTGTCAAGTTTCATTAAATATTCAATCAACTAATAACTTTCAATCAACTTCAAGTCGTTTATAATTGAAAATTCTAAGTTTCAAACTTCAAAATCCAAGTTTCAATCCCGGGGTAGACGTTCACAAATTTCGTAGTCGGTCGTTAGTACAATGCATCACATAAAAAACAATTTTTGGGTTGTCCTGCGAACTCACACCATGTATACTTGATATTTTAGGTTTGCTTGGCCGATATTTTAAAACTTGTTGGTTCGGTCACACAACGTGAAACATTTTAAGTTTTTTATTTGAGCCAAATATATCCAATTATATATACCTCGAGTCAAATAAAAAGTTATAGCTATTACTTTTAATTTATAAAGGACAATAAGTGAAAACTATTATGTTATTTGAAAAAAAAAATCTATAGGAAACTTATTTTTGACATATAATATTATTTGTAATAATTATTACAATAAATTCTGTTATTTATACACTTACACCATAACCGAACGGGTAGTTGCTTATTCGATTCGATTATTTCGGTTTAATATATTCATTATTTCAGCTATAGTTTAAATGTTTAATAATTCGATTGCTTATCACTTAGCAGTAGCAAGCCGGTACATAAATAAGCCTCGTATGCATTATTAAATTATGGTAGTGACCTTTTGGAAAATTACTGACTTTTAGAAAGGAGTCCATAATTTGATTTTTGAATATAGGCCAAATTGTTTAAATTCTTCTTTTTTAAATTATGGTACACGCTTAAGAAAAATAGAAGGCAACACGTGGTTATACTTCTTTGGTTAGGGTATATATCATAGAAAAAGTTCAAGAGCTTTGAAAAAAAGAATTGGAGAATGGAATTTATGACTTGTGTTTTATTGATTTTATGACGTGTGTGGGAAATTGCGTACATGGCTATTACAATACTTATAAAACTTTCCATGATTTACATACTTACCAATATATTTTGATTTGTTTTATTTTCTTTCATTCGTTAACTCATCTAATTTGTAAATATATATATTTTGTAACAAATCAATATATTTTGATAATTATGTAAATCATTTAATGGAAAGTTTATGAACTAATTGCTATATTTAGATGATATAAATTCGCAACCATCTACTTGTTATCACTTAGACGGAGTGGAGGCGTGGGAAGCCCTTCAACGCCAGTTGCTCCACTCTGGGTTGGGCTTGGGCATGACGTTGCCCTTTTGGCTTGAGAATTCAGCATGGCGGGGGCATGGTGATTTGGCTGGCTTTGGTTGGCTGGTTGACTACTTTAATTAAAAAAATTTACATGACTGACCACACCAAGCTAAGCCACGCCACACCACACCCCTCATTTTTCACCATAAGCTTGTGGATCTCACACTCATCACGTGTCGAGCAATGCCCCCAATCCAAATCCCTCCACTCCTCGCATTCTTATAATTATTTAAATAGCCAACTATATATATGTACGTAATTTCCACACACAAGTCATAGAATCAGTAAAATACACCCATATAAGGTTGTGATTTTGTTTGTTTGATAGTACTTCCTTTGACTAGTTCTGTCTATTTTTCTAAGAGTTATTTTTCATTTGCATACTACTCCTCCTAAAGAAAATTCCTTCTCCTATTTTTTTCCAATTATTTCTTAAGCTTGTACCACAAAATTTTTAGCTACAAATTCGAAGTGATTAAATAGTTAGAATAGAGTGAGGATTTGGTGAACTCGTTATATTATTACCCATGAAACTATGTTTTGATATTCTTTTCATGATAGTTACCGATTATGAAAAGATTTGTTTTTTACTTCTATTACACTAATATTCAGTGACTTATCAAGAAAGTTATTTGTATTTTGAAATTGTATCATGCATGTATGATTTCTTATCATGGCAGTGGTATCCTGGTTGTATGGTGGATGGCTACAATAATCATGTAATCCCCATTACCGACAATAAGGATTAGAGTTTTGTTGGGTTGGCTGCCTTGGTTTTGAGGTTTGCCGGTTGCGTTTTAATGAAATTTTCCTTAAAAAAAAAACCGGATAATAAGGATTGCGTTATTATTTGCAGGTACCTTCCATGCTTCTAATACGACTTAAAATACGGTTGCTAGAAATAAGAAAACATGTTTTACTATAGAATCTTCATATAAAGTTGCTTCTCTAAGGCCCAACCGGTGGTTACGTTATTTTTATCACGGAAAATTAATAACGCGTGGAACAATCAAATTCCCACCCCCACCTCTTCATATAACGCGTTATAGCATCACCATGGGCGGACCTAGGTGAAGCCCAGGGTGGGCGGGCGCACCCCTTGAAAAAAAAGTTTTAGTGTATTTTTTAGGCAAAAAACCCGACCGCACCCCCTGAAAATTTGCTTGAGCCACTCATTCGCACCCCCAACAAATAATTTCTGGGTCCGCCACTGAGCATCACGGGATTCGATTTTCGTTATTTTTTCAACGCGTTATTCTTTTGTTTTGTGAGTGTAATTGTTGGTTGGGGGGAAATTGTTGGGTGTGGTGGTGAGTGATGACCACCCCCACTAAAAAAGGTTGTGAGTGATGGAAAAATGGTCGATGACATGGCGGAACTTGATTGGTGCTTGTGAGTGATAAAATTCTATCACTAGTGATCACCCCGCTCTCCTAAATCTGTTTGGAATAAAGAAAGAAATGAATCATTTCCTTGTTGGTGACTATTATAATTGACTTATCAAGAAACAATGGTAGATATCGTTCGATTCACATATTCCTAAACCCTGATTATTTTCTGAAGGGGCCACTTTCTACATGTGCTAATTGTTAAGTTTGCAATACATGTGACTAGAGGTGCACAAAAAACCTGAACCCGGACCTGGAAAAAAAAAAATCTAAACCCGGGTATTAGAAAAACCGGGTTTTTTAAACCCGAACACGATCAGGAATGCATATTCAATTCAATACCCAAACCCGAACCCGGGTTTTTTCCTACTCGGTTTGTACCGGGGTTTTCAGTGTACATGAGGTTCCATAAAACCCGTACCCGGGTTTTCGTAATACCCAGACCCGTTGTGTACAATAGCTTTTTTTGAACGTTTTGAGCTTGTGTGAGGCTTTTTTGGACATATGTCAAAGCATACAATATGTATAAATAAAGGTTTCCATTATATTTCTATGTTTTTATGCCAAAAAAATGAATCGAAAAACCCGATCTATACCCGAACCCTACCCCAACCCGGAAATAGGGTATTCTAATACCCGGGTATTGAAAACCCGAACCCGGGTACACAGGGTATAGATTTTCTAGTCATTACCAGGGGCGGACCTACGTTACGAGGAACGGGGTCCCGGACCCCAATCTTTTTTTTAAAAGTAGTAGAAATGGTATATAAAATTGTCTATGGACCCCATAAAATACTTTAGTTGGACCCTATAACAATGAAAGTGAGCCTAGTGCACTGGTAAAACCCCTTGTTTACACACAAAAGGTCATGGGTTCGATACCTGTTTCCTCGTTTTTTTGTGTTTTTTTTTTTTTTGGACCCTTCCTCGTTTTTTTGTGTTTTTTTTTTTTTGGACCCCATTGTCCAAAAATCCTGGGTCCACCACTGGTCATTACCCGACCCGGGTATGGTCAATACCCAAAAAGTCAAAACTCGATCATACCCGTACCCGGGTATTAAAAAAACCCGGTTTGTACACCTCTACATGTGACTTCCAAAATCTTGCAATTTAGTAGGGTTGGCACACGCTGCTACGCTAGTCAGTTAGGCCCATTTAGTAGAATTAAAGCCCATAATTATATTACTAGTAACCCAGTCCACTTCTTTTGACTATGTTTTACTAGTAGCCCAACCCACTTCTTTTGACTGTGTTCTCTTTTAAGTCTCAACTCAAGAGGTCACGAGCTCATGATTATCGCCAATGGTCTCATGATTTTATTTCCATGCTTCTAGCTCAGATTAATGACTTCTACCTCTCGATTTTCCATTAAACTTAAACTATAAAATCCACTTTTAGGATTTTCCATGCCATCGGGCCTGACCTAGCCATACACGCCAAGCCGGACAACCCTCCTTAATAAAGATAATTAGGTCTGTAAATGAATCAAATGAACATGAATAGAGGCTTGTTCATGTTCATTTATTTATCTTTAACCGAACATGAACATTTAATCGAACGTCTTTTTTGTTCATGTCCGTTGATTAAGAAAATGAGCATGTTCTTGTTCGTTTATGTTCATATGTTTAAAACCTAAACGAACAATTCACGAAGTAAACAAACATAAACAAACAAACTGAAATGAACATAATTTAACAAACAATAAATGACACAAATTAACATAATTGAACAAACATATAATGACATAATTGACTAAACATAAACGAACATAAGTTAAATTTTTTATATAAATTAGTGATTAATTATGATAAATTCCATTTCAGAACTCATTTTTATTACTAGAAAACCCAATTACCAATAGTTATACTTATATAAGTAGTAAAAGTTCTTTTATGTTTAATATACGTATAAATATAACTAATTATGTATTTAGATTGAAACAAACATAAATGAACGAACAGTGACGGACCCAAGAATTTTTTTCATGGGTACATAATTTTTTAGAGGTCCTTGTCTATCGTTATAAATTAAAAAAAAAAATGTGGTCCGCTTTGGATTAGGTCGGATCAGGTTCGCTCACATACTATAAATATAAAACCGAATTGATTTTAAATACATAATAACTGAACTTTTTCTCGAGCTATTCTATATTATTTTTTGCAATGATTTAAAAACCGGTTCAAATCGGCCGGTTGTACCGGTTGAACCATCCGATAAAACCAGTTAAACCGGCCGGTACACCCGGTTGAACCGTCTGATACACCCAGTTAAACCGTTTTTTGAGCCAAATCTGGTATGGTATAAAAACCGGATTTTAAAACATTGAATTTTTGTGTTTTGAAATTTTAAGAGTTTGATAAAAGTTGTGTTTGAAGTTTTTCAAGTAAAATTTCCTTCTAAGGCTATAGGGTATGGGGTTCGTCCCCATCCCGTCGAGAAACGGCGACGGCCGTCACACCATCCCCCCCCCCCCCCGCGTCCCCGTCCTCTACGTCCTGCTCAAGACGTTGCCGACGATCCAAATCTGGTGGGGCCCCCTTCAATTGTGACCGTTTAAAATAAATGTTAAAAAAAGATGCGAAATCATATCGTGATATTTCTGCACCACCGGATGTAGTTTTCGTACCTGAAAGTGGAGCAAAATCAGGAATCTGTACGGCAGTTGACGACGACGACCACCAGCCGGACCACGAGCTATCGGAGACGTGTGGATTGTTGAGAATGGAGGATAAGTTTTGTGTAGTTGCATCTGAAAGTGTTTTGGATAACAACGACGATGACGGTGATGAGTTTTGGCGATTTCCGGTGAGTTTTGCTGATCGGAGAGGAGGTTTTGGATCCATTTTGTTCAGGATTTATGTAACATTAATTGATTTGTGATCGATTGTTGATAGAGGTTTCTAGAGATTTTAGTTGAATGAAGTTGGAATAATAATGTGTAGAGATTTGAAACCCTAGAAATGGATGTAGATCGGAGTTGTGTGTGTTTTTAACAGTCTGGTGGTGGGTTAATAAAAAAAACATACCCTCTAGTGGTGGGGTAAAAAAAATAGAAGATTTAAAAAATAAAAAAAAAACATAAAAGTGGTGGCGTAGGATCATCTAGGACCATCCTCCCATACTCTCTAGTTTTGTGGGATGGACCATTCTTGAGAGAACTATTATGTGGCGCCTACGTGGCGGATCATCCTCCAAGGGAGGACCATCACCGTACCCTCTAGACTAAAAATTTAGTTATACTTAATTTTAGAAGAGTAAACTGCCATTTTGGTCCCTGTGGTTTGGGCATTTTTGCCATTTTAGTCCAAATCTCAAACTTTTTACATCTGGGTCCCTGTGGTTTGCATTTTGTTGCCATTTTAGTCCAAAATCCAAAAACCCTCTATTTTGACTGTTGAAAACTGATTATTTTTTCCTTTAGTGTAGGGGCATTTTGGTCATTTTTTAAATTTCATTTTTTTTTGCAATAAAACCCAGATCAAACATCATCATCATCAAAACCCAGAACAAACATCATTTTTGCAATAAAACCCAGATCAAACATCATCTTGGACGGAGAAATTAATCCCAGATCTCCCGTTTCTCTCTCTATATAACACCACCACCGCCACCTCATCTCTCACTCTCTCTCTATAGCACCACCACCAATTGTCTGCAACACCCCCAATTGTCTGCAACACAAATCATCTAACAAAATACAAAATCTCCAACTCCAATCTCACACTCAACTGTACATTAACCCCATAATCCACCCTCCACTCTCTCGATTTCTACCTGCAGCACAAGATCATCTTCATACACACAAATAAAACCCATAACACTCCTCCCACACCCCCACCCGTGTCTTACATCGACCAAAGAGAGAAAGAATTCGAAGCGGAGAGGAGCCGGTGGTGCACAGTGACGGCGGGAGACGGCGCCGCCGCTCACGGCGGCGTTAGTGATGGAATTTTGTGGTTTTCACCTCTGATTTAGTGCAAGATGGTTCTGGTGGAGGTCCGAACAACAACAGCGATAGTGGGTTTGACGGTGAAGGTGATTTTGGACGATGATGATTGATGATTTAGTGCCGCCGCTCTCTAAACTATCTCACACTCTCTAAGAGCAATCTCAGATCCACACATCTTTCTTCCCCAAAACTCAGATCCGTCATCGGAGTTCCTTTCTCTCTCCTCTCTCTCTCTCTCTCTAATCTCCTGGACAGACGTGTGTGTAGGCCTGAAATCGGAGTGTCGGCCGTCATCGTAAATTGGTGCTATAGAGAGAGAGAGAGGAGAGAGAGAGAGTGAGGAGGTGGCGGTGGTGCTATAGAGAGAGAGGAGAGAGAGAGAGCTGATTATTTTGGGGATGATGGTGATTTATTTGGGTTTTATTACAACAAATGAAATTTAAAAAATGACCAAAATGTCTCTGTACTAAAGGACAAAATAATCAGTTTTCAACAGTCAAAATAGAGGGTTTTTGGATTTTGGACTAAAATGGCAACAAAATGCAAACCACAGGGACCCAGATGTAAAAAGTTTGAGATTTGGACTAAAATGGCAAAAGTGCCCAAACCACAGAGATCAAAATCATAGTTTACTAATTTTAGAAGCTAATATAAAAGTTATACATAATAATTAACACCGAATCAAATAACAAATCTTTACAATCAATAAAAAAAACTCATGGGCATAATTTTAACTAACAGGAATTAAGAATTACAATAAGTAAATTAAAAAAAAAAAAACAAAGATGTAAAAGTTACATGTATGTTGTCGTTTCAATTGTGTTTTCTTTCGTAAAACAAGAAAAAGTTATAATTTTACATTAAATTTTTGAATAAATTTTCGTTTTGCTCTATGCAGTTCAGTCATTTTAATAGTTTTGTTTAAATTCTTAAAAATAGTCATTTTCCTTCAATAGCTGACTATGTTTTTTCCATTTTGCTCACCGCCTCTAACTCCATCCAAATTGTTTGTTAAATGAAATGGTATTTCGGTAACTTCAAGTATAAATTAACGGTATTTTAGTATAACAACAAATAAAAATTATATGATATATTATTATATTATATATAACAAAACCCATATCTACACTATCTCTTCTCTCTCTAACCAAATCAGATTCAAAACTCTAAACAAATTCACATAAAAAAAATCAAGCATGGCTACAAGGGTTGAAGTCCAGTATATCTGAATGGTTATTGAAGCTACCAACAATCCTCCTACTCTTATCAAAAGCTTTAAGTCCTTCTGGCACTGGTACTTCACAACACCCAACTCCTAAGCAAGATCCGTTTGTGAAAGGGCTGTTTCTATCACATGCATTCGGCACTATGAGAATCATTCCCACTTGTAATCCTTAGATGTACATACCCGATGACTACAAATTTGTTCTTGGCGGAGATCTGGAAATTCCCAGAACTCAAATATGGTCGGTTTCTACTGACTCGGCCAGAACTATTGTAGGAATCACGGGCTAGATTGAACATTGAAGAACCAAAGAATCGCGTTAAGGCCGGAGCCTGTAATCGAGGGTTTGGATCTTGTCTGAGAGTCGGAGAATCGACCTGCAAAACAGAAAACCGTTAGGCTCGCCGCAGAGATGGGAGCGCCCCTCTGCGACCACCCTCCGGCGTGAGTATAAGTATTGGTATAGAGAAAAAGTAGAGAGAGAAAATAAGGACGAAGGTTCAGAAAATCGTACTTGACATTGTACTTTTGGTGAGGTACTTATAGTGGTCAACTGAGATGGCGTCATTCGTCCAGACGCACTTGAACGAAGGTTCATCCTCGGAGTTGCAAGGGGAGCGGACATATCTGAGGTACCCGTTCAAGTAGAGAGCATGGGGACGGACATGTCTGGTTCGTCCTAGAGGCTCATGTCTGGCCTCGGATATGTATCTTCAAGTCCCCCAGTTTGTTAAGTTCTGTAAGGGACTTAGCAAAATGTTTTGTGCAAGTTGTTTTTTTTTTTTTTTTGTCCGAGTGACGTGTCAATGTAGGAGTGGTTCTGGTGTAGTGGCGTGGTGCGATCTGAATGGCTATGACGTGTCGCGGGTGACTGAAGTTACTTGACTATTAATCACCTGCATGTGACGGTTACGTAACCCTGCATCGGGAATCGCGAGAGTCTGCAGAAGTGACGGTTTGATTTGACTGCCCTTAACCGCCTTACTTTTCCTATAAAATCTGATTTTACTTTTTCATTTTTACCCTTTCTTCTCTCGTTTTCTTCACTCATCTGTTATCCTCTTATCACCTTCTTCGACTTCTTCTTCTTCTTAAAAGGTGCATCTCCTTTATAGGTTACTTGTTATGGCTCCTGGTAAGGACAATATGTCCGCGAGTGTGAGCATTCTTACCCAACGTCAGTTGGATAAGTTTGTTAGAGAGTATAGGATCCCCATGGACCTTCACCCGGTGCTTCCCTCTAAGGACGAGACCATTTATCCCTTTCATCAAGGGAAATTTCTCTTCTATACTCGCGTCTGTAATTTCGCAAACTATAGGATCCCGTTCTCCCGTTTCTTGATTAGGGTTTTACAATTTTTTAGGGTTCACATTAGTCAAGTCAACCCGTTCGGATTAAGTCGCATTAGTCATTTTGAACTTTCCTGCCGCGCCCAGGATCGGAGGCCGGATTTGAATGTTTTTCGGTATTTCTACGAATTTATAACCGCCGGAGACTGGTACACGTTTGCCCATCGGAAGGGTATACCTCCTCCTTCCTCTGGCGAACGATCCAGCCTAAAAAACTGGAAAGATAATTTTTTCTGGTTGGACGATCGTTGCCTTCCGGAGGATATGAGGTGGCGTTTTAAGGATCGGTCTATGTCTTTCGACATGGGCGAAGACTTCGTCTTCGACCAGGAACTGGCGCGTGCCCTGATTGAGCATAAGTCCCCTATCCGTCCCCTTCATGAACACTTTCTTTTACTGGGCCGACTTTGTTTTTCTTGGAGCCAAGGGGATGGGGATTGGCCAGTTATTCGCCGAAAGCGTGATCGTAAGTTCCGGCCCTTTACCCCTTCGGCACTTTTACTTTTGCTGATTTACTGACTCCTTTTTATGAAATGCAGGTGTCATAATGTCTCTTCGGGATGCTCTGAAGGTTCCGAGCTTTGATTTTTTTATTTCGACCTGGAGGACCAAGGTGAAGATGAAGTTCCTCTGATGAAACAAGTGGCCTCTTCAGCCCAAGAGATTCGTCCTGTCGTTCCTCAAAATACACCCGAACAAGCTGCTGCAGACACTACTTCATCGATACGGCTGGTTCTTCCGGATCTCAAGCTGGAAAGAAATCGATTTTAGACGATGTGGATAGTGACCCGAAGATTCGTAGTTTGGATGATGCCCTCGAGTATCGTCCTTCTTCTGGGTCTTTGAAGAGCAAGGGTATTATGCATGAGGTGGATCCGCAAGCTCTTGTTCGTAAGAGAAAAACTGAGTCTGTTCAGATCCGCTCCTCTGACCCTCTTCCGATGCCGAGGGTAAAGAAAGTGAAGAAAGGTTCCTCTCGCTCCGATGGCGATGTGATGATTGAATTAGATGAACACCTGACTGGTGGCAAGTTTTCCAGGGAAGAAGTTGCACGAGCTCGATCCGAACCAACCCCTGCCTTTTCCGGCGGTTTTCTTCCTACAAATGAAGTGGAAAGTATGGAGATGGAGATTCCTGAAACTGTGAGTAAAGAGAAGGAGAAAGCTCATGATAGACCGAAGGCGGTGACTTTCTCAGGTACGATTTTGGACTCGTCTTTGGGTCCGGACCGTTTTCTTGATGACGAGGAAGACCAAGTGTCCTCTCTTCCTCCATCTTGGTTCGGACCTGAGTTGATGTCCTTTTCTCGATATACAGATGTGTTTTCAGACGAGATGGAGATCGATCCTGCAACAGCTGAAGAAAAGTTTATTCCGGATTGGGATATCCGGAATAAAGATTCGGTAATGGATGAGCTTGTTGCCAGGACACTTCTTTTCAACATTAGCACCCCGCTAGACCATGCTCGGAGCCGAAGGATGAAAAATCAGGATTTGGGTGCCGCGGTTTTAGCTAATCAAGCTCAATCAAACATTTTTATGACGGAGCTATACCGGAGGTGGGTTGAGGCGGAGTCCGTGAGGGAGAACTTGGAGAAAGAAACTCGTTCTCTAAAACGTAAGATCCAGAGGACTCCAGAGACGGAGAAAAAGATTGCTCAGCTCACTTCAGATCTCCAGGCTCAGCAAGAGAAAGTTAAATCCTTGACTACTCAGAGTCCATCATCACAGACGGCAGCTGCTTCCGCGGCTGAAGACAGGGATAGAATAGCCGCGGAGTTAAAAAATTTCTCTGAGTCCATGCAGAAGAAAGATCAGGAGCATAAAACGGTTTTGGCGAAGATGGAAGAATCTTTAAATAATGCTCGTCTAGCTTATGCGAACATGATGGCTGGTACGTACCTCGTTCGTTATAATTCTTTTTGCATTATTATTTCTAACACTTTCTTTAGAGCGGGATGTGCTAAAAACAGGGGAGGCCGATCTGAAGGCTTAGATCGAAGAGATGAAGTGCAACCATGAAGCCGAGGTTGAAGAGATCAAGAAAGAGAATGCTGTCTTGAAGGCTTCGGTAGATGATCTCCAAGTGACGAAGACCTGGCTTCTTTCGGAAGGGGCATGACTTCTTACAAAAAACATTCACAAAGGTCCGGAGATGACTGCCGCTGTGGCCGCTGTGAATAACGCGATGAGCTCCGTAGGTGTCAACTCCGGTCTTCATAATGGCTATCTCCATGCTTTAAAGAAAAAGACTCCTTATGCAGAGGTTCCTATGTTAAATCGTAACGCAGTGGAGGAGCTGAATGTGGCGGTTGCTTGTTTTGACTCTCTTGTTTTTCCGGTGGTCGAAGATCTTCCGAAGTTGATAAATGAACCGTTATCCAAGATAAAGGAGGCTCTTACTTTTGCGAACAGCGGATCTTCGAAGGAATGAGGTGTACATGCCTGGTTTCTTGGGGTATGCACCTTGGTAGTTTTTAATTTGTTAAACTGTGGTTTTTGGAAGGTGGACATATCCGGTCACTTGGGATATGCACCTTGTTTTGTGTCGGAATGTAATGATGTTATTACCGTACCTGTGTTTATAACAATTATCCTTTTAATATGTAAATGGCTTTTGTAATTTCCGATTTCGTTGGTTCGGTTAATTTTGATGTAATCATTTTGTTGCGCATACGTCCATGCTTTTGCGTTTACATTTTTAATTTTAGAACGTTCTTTTCAAAGGTGCGGATCCGATTTTAACTTTTAGGATAATTTTTTGTGAAGGAAAAGAGTATGAAAAATGCCAGTTCATTCTTGTCTTTTAGGGTTAGCGTCCCTGATTGGGCCGATTGATATTTTTATGTTGCAACTTTTTATTGACAGAATCTTTAAGTATTCTATCTGATCTTGTCCGGAATGTTCTGATCCGGTTAACACATGGTAAAACATTTAAAACAGTCTGCGGGTAAAAACCCTCCGCAGTTCTTGGAAATATATAAAATCGTTGGTGCGGGAAAAACCATCTGCATTACAAGGAATTTAAAGATGACGGAGGCCGTAGCCTCCGTTTTACAAATTTATTTCAAAATATCATGAAGTTTTTTTAAGAGAAAACACTTCTTGAGGTGCACTCCATTCCAAGTTCGAGGGACGGGGGTTCCGTCCATCCTGCTAAGCGTATAGGCACCATCTTTCCGGCAGTCTTGATTTGATATGGGCCTTCCCATTTCGGAGTCATTTTACCGGTACCCTCAGCCAAACTTGCCTCATTGTTTCGTATGACGTAATCCCCAACTTTGAACCGGACCTCCTTCACTTTTGAGTTGTAATGTTTTTCCAACTCTTTTTTGTATTTTGCTTCTCGGATGGCCACTTGTTCTCTTCTTTCTTCGACCAGGTCGAGGTTCAAATGGAGTTCTTGTTCGTTCTCTTCCTGGCTCTGCTGCATGCGTGGCGTGGGAATCCCTACTTCAGCGGGGATGACTGCTTCCATACCGTATGTTAAACTAAAAGGAGTTTCCTTCGTGCTTATTTTTGGCATCGTCCTGTGAGCCCACAGGACGTGTGCAAGTTCGTCAGCCCACGAAACGCCTTCTTTCCCCAGACGCTTTTTTATGCCTTCCATAATACAGCGGTTGGCTCTTTCTACCTGCCCATTGGCCTGGGGATGAGCAACTGAAGCGAAGTTTTGTTTGATGTGCATTCTTTCACACCAGGTTTTGAACGGTTTCTCTGCGAACTGCTTCCCATTGTCACTGACGATGCAGAGCGGCATTCCGTACCTGCATACTATATTTTCCCAGACAAACCTCAGCACTTGATCTCCGGTGATGGTTCAGAGAGGTTTGGCCTCTATCCATTTTGTGAAGTAGTCGATGGCCACTAATAGGAACCTCACTCCTTCGGTGGAAACTGGGAAAGGACCGACGATGTCAATCCCCCATTTTTGAAATGGCCATGCGGAAGTTACGGGAACCAAATTGTTTTTTGCTCGGTGACTGACTGGAGCGTGCCGCTGACAGACTTCACATGATTGTAATTCATTAATAGCGCTTTGGTGCATGCCTGGCCAAAAGTATCCGGCGTTCATAGCCTTGGCCACGACCATTCTTGGTCCGGAGTGGATGCCACATATCTCCCAGTGGATTTCTCTTATAACATAACTAGCCTCCTCCGGAGTCAGACACTTAAGGAGCGGACCTAGAAAGGTCTTTCGGTAAAGCTTTCCATTATGGATTTGATACTGCAGTGCCTTTACCTTCAACTTCCGAGCTTGGCCTTTCTCCTCTGGAAGTGTGCCATCTCTCAAATAATCTAAGATTGGAGATATCCACGATTTTTCTTGTACGGAGATTGACATTACTGGTTCCGTCAGATGGATGGCCGGAGCTTGCAGGGTTTCGACTAGCACTTCATTTGATAAGTGACAGAATGCTACGGAGGCGAGCTTGCTTAAGGCATCGGCCTTCTTGTTCTTGCTTCGTGGTATGTGAACTACTTTGCAAGAGTCGAACGTGGAGATCAACCTGTTGACACGGCTCAGATACCAGATCATGTTCTCTTCCCGTGCTTCGTATTCTTGATTGACCTGATTGGCAACAATTAATGAGTCGACATGGGCAAGTACTGAGGCCGCACCAGCTTTGGATGCGGCTTGAAGTCCTGCGAGAAGGGCTTCGTACTCTGCTTCGTTATTTGAAGTTTTGAATTCGAAACGCAAAGCGTAAGTATATTCCATTCCATCTGGGTCTATCAGAATCAAACCGGCCCCAGACCCCTCTTTACTGGAGGCTCCATCCGTATACAGGTTCCATACCCTTGGAAGGACGGACTTTGCTTTCATACTTTCTCCGGTTGGTACTTCTGTAAGAAAGTCTGCCACAGCCTGGCCTTTCACCGAACCCCTAGTTCTGTAGGTAATATCGAAAGCGCTTAGCTCGATTGCCCATTTGGTAAGGCGCCCAGAAACTTCTAGTTTTCTGAGAATTTGCTGAATCTGTAAGTCGGTCTGCACTTCTACATTGAAGGCTTGAAAATACCTTCGGAGACGTCTGGATGCGTGTACTAGTGCAAGTGCCAGTTTTTCTATCATCGGGTACCGAGTCTCGTAATCTTTTAAAATACGGCTTACATAGTAAACCGATATTTGCGCTTGGCTTCGGTGCACCACAAGTACTGTACTGATGGCAAAATGTGAAGCGGAGAGATAAACTGTGACAGTTTCTCCTGTGACTGGAGCGGTTAAAGTGGGTAGGGACCCAAGACAAATTTTCAGCTCCTGAAATGCTGAATCGGCCTCCGTCGTCCATTCTATCTGACCTTTCCCGGTCCGTTTGTTTAATACGTTCATGAAAAGAATGGTGCGATCAGCCGCTTTTGAGATGAAACGATGGAGAGCTACTAGCTTCCCGTTCAGTGATTGAATCTCCTTGACCGTTTTTGGAGGTTGCATGGAAATTACTGCTTTAATTTTATCCAGATGTGCCTTGATTCCGGATTGAGTTATCCATACACCAAGAAACTTGCCCTCCTCTAAACCGAAAGAACATTTTTTGGGATTAAGCTTGAGGTTGATACTCCGAAGCCGAGTAAAGGTTTCGATTATGTCATCGATCATATTATCTTCGGCTTGACTTTTGATGACCAGATCGTCTACGTATATTTCTAAGTTTCGTCCGATCTGATCCTTGAATGCTTTATCCATCAACCTCTGGTATGTTGCTCCGACGTTTTTTAACCCAAACGGCATTTTGGTATAACAAAAAAGACCTTCATTTGTTACGAACGCCGTCTTATCTTCATCTTCCAAAGCCATCTGTATTTGGTGGTAACCTTTATATGCATCTAGAAAGCACTTAAAGCGAAAGCTGGACAGAGAATCAATCTTCAAATCGATCTCCTGCAGAGGGTAACAATCCTTCGGACATGCATTGTTCAGATCAGAAAAATCGACGCACATTCTCCACGTTTTGTCTTTCTTTGTTACCATCACCGGATTGGAGACCCATGTTTGATACCGTACTTCCCTGATGATTCCGGCGCTTAGTAGTTTCCGTACATCCTCGGAGATGGCTTTTTGACGAGCTGGAGCCATGTTTCTTTTTCTTTGAGCGACTGGTTTTACCGAATGTGATACTTTTAGCTTGTGTTCGGCCAGACATCGGGGGAGTCCGACCATGTCGGAGGTTTGCCACGCAAATACATCAAGCGAACTAGACAGGAGTTTCCACAACCGTTTTTTTGGTACGTTCTGGGAGCTGGGCCCCAATGGCAATTTTTTGTTCGGGAAAATGTGGATGTATTGCCCATTCCTCCGTAAGGAGGAACGGAGGTTGTATAATACCTTCGCTTTGTCGTACTTCAGCTACATGCATTGTTGATTCGGAGTCAAGGGTTGCTACTCCCGCTTCGGTGGGAAACTTTAACAACCCATGGATGGTAGAGCTGATAATACCGAAAGCGCTCATCCCTGGTCTCCCTAATATGACATTATGGACGGACCTTGCTCCCACCACTAGGTATGTTAGATTGACGGTTCTAACCAAGCTCCCGGTTCCCAACGTCGTTGGTAGGGTGATTTGCCCAATTGGTTGTACCACCTCTCCGGAAAAGCTTACCAATGGCATGGAGACTTGTATCAATTTCGCTTTTGTTTGTGGAGCTAGCTATTGGAAACACTGTTGGTACATGATTTCAGTGGCACTTCCGCTGTCAACGTAGATTCTCCGGACCTTGTGGCCCGCTATCACCGCGGATACTATGATTGGTCCGTCTTTAATTTCTCCGGGGGTAATTGGATGGAAAGCAATTGGCTGTTGCATCCAAGCGGCCATATGCTGATTGGACTTCTTAATGCCTTGGTTATTCACTTTCCTGATCATGCAAATTGCTGGTTGATTGTTCGGATTATCTGCCGAATTCCCTGAAGATTTTCCTTCTTTAACTTCCTTTACCAGATGCGACAACTTACCGGACCGTACTGCTTTCTCTATTTCTTGTTTCAAGGACCAGCAATCGTCTGTGTTGTGGCCCCGCGCGTGATGGTATTCACAATATTTCTTGGAGTTCTTGTCGCCTGGATTTCGGAGTTTTGGTGGGGTTGGGAAGTTTGCTCCTTCGGCACTGAGGATTTCACTCGGAGTCTTGGAAAGATCCGATAAGTTATAAAACCTTGACCCGGAGTGTAACAACCCTCACCCGAAACTATAAATTATTATTTTATTTAACCTATAGGAAACCCTAATTAAGACACCCAAGTAATTCTGCACTAACCCTAAAATTTTCGAAACAATCGGAATCAGGATCAGGGCCCCTAAAACTCAGGGGGGGTTAAACCCTAATCGATATTATCCTCTAAATTCGTTGTCTGAATTGAATTAAACAAAACTGTCAACTCACCCAAGCTACTGGACACGAAACCTACCCTACCCTAAATTGGCATCCCAGGCGATACGCGGGAGGTTCCCCGAATTCTTCCGCGACACGCGGGAGATGCAAATTTTCAGTATAAATAGAGGGCCTTGGGACTTGAATCCGGAAGTTGAAACGTCGGCCAAACGCTTTCTGTACGACGAGTTATCACACTTATACTACAAATAAACACACACACTACATTCGAATTGCTGCCGCAAAACAGGGCAATCACTCGATCGCTATTACGATTCATTTTCCGAGATCAATATATCCAATGGATGTTTAAGTGCCGCCCACATTGGGTTATACTTTGTCGTTCGTCGTTAAATCGATGAATGTTTAAGTATTGCACTTTGTCGTTCGTTGTGAGAATTTGATCTCGTGAGTTATCGTGACTGCTGTATTGATCACTAACCCAGTTTTGTGTGCATTATTATTGAAATTAGGTTAACCAGGCTAAATCATATTCTGTCCGTGTTAAATCTGCAATGTGAGTCCATTCTCTTTTCTCACACTTTGTGAGTCATTCTCTTTGTATCAACTGTTTTACAATACCTCAAATTATTTTCAAAGTGTTATAATTACAGGGACTAAGTCGTGGATATCTTGATTTATTGGTTAGTGGGGTATTGTGCACATTACTATTTCTCCCAGTTAGGTTCATTGACCTACTAGGGAGGAACGTCACTATTAGAGTTCATTGACCTAATAGTGGTATGACCATCGTCACCATTGTGACTTGTCACCATTGTGACAGAAAGCCAGATAAAGATAAGATAGGAACCATTGTAATCGCTCTTATGCTATAATTTATAACTAAGGGTCATTTTATAAAACCTGAATGAACTCACTCAGTATTTCCCGCTGACAAAACCTTTTTAAAACGCGTTTCAGGTAATTACAGTAGATTGGAGTAAGGATTGGATCCGGCACTAAAAGACTTCAAGAAGTGGCTTATTTTATTAATCAAATCAAATTAAGAAATATTGTTTTTATTAAAAGCTACCTTTGTAACAATTGAATCTATTCCATCTATTTAAATAATAAAATCCGGTGTTTCTAAACTCTGATATTTTTCCTAACTCACGGTCCTGATGAAATTTCCGCTGCAATATTTTTCAAAATAAATCACCGGTACCACTGGACTGCTCGCGGCTCCCGATTCCGTCCAGGATAGGGTCGGGGTTCGTGACAGTAAAGGTGGTATCAGAGCTAAGCCACTGCTTTAAGCCTATAAGTGTTGTGATAATGATACTTAAGCTTAAATAAAAGAGTTAGGAGATTGCTATTAACAGGTAGCACATCTGATAACATTTAGACTTGAACATAAGAAAAGATGCCTTAGTATAAGCTAAGCCACTTGTTTACGCAATTAGGTGTTATATAATACCTAAGTTTAAACGGGAAATTTGAAGCTTAATATTATCTGATAGCACTCCGGATGATATTTAGACTTGAATTTAAGAATTTTGCCTTAAATAAACTTTAAAGGTAAATTACTTATATAAGTACAATGTAATGGATATTGGTATTCCATAAAAATGACGATTAGCAGGCAATAGCACGTAATTGCTTCTTGCTTATTGATATTATTTGGTCGGGAATAAGATATGTTAGGGAAATACAAATTTCCTTGATTCTGGATAAAAGTCCTAATAAAAGAGACACTTTTAAAGATACTATTTATGGGAAATAGAAATTTTTTTTCCGGCAAAACTGGGTATAGAATAGCAGACTCTCCAGTTTGTCCGAATATACTGAGATTACCTCTCCGGCGCGAACCGGGTAAGACGGGGTATATAATATAACAAGTGACAAGATTTCCCTAAAATAGCACTATGACCAGATATTTGATTGGTTTTTGGAAATATGACTTTGTTAATACGTTGAACTGATAAATGGTATGTTTATTTCAGCATGTGAAATATGTGATTATATAGATAGGTATATCTATAAGAAAATCCAAAAACCATAAGGATTGACAAATTGAAATAAAGCACTAGCATCTGTGTCTAGATTTCTTTATCAGGAATACCTTTCCGATATCAAACATTATTCCGTTTGATCAATTGTCCCGTAGCTCGTTTGACAATGGAAACCCATTAAGTTGGGACATCATTAAGAGTAAAAGAAATTCTAAAAGAATTACCATATACGATTTACGCAAATAAAGTTGTGCTAATGCACAAGAAAGCACATGAAACTTATTAAATTATATGTCCACAAACGTCGAAGTTTATCACACACGACTTCCAAGGCAAGACCTTTGGAAATTATAAATTGGGCACTATGACATCAATACTATTTCCGCCAGTAGAAAAACGACTAACTAGAAAGAAACACTCTTGCCACACGATTCTACAAACGACACACATCTCGCTAAGGTACGTTGTAACGAGATTTCACAAACATCGGTGCACAGTTTAACCATCATCACACTGCAAAAAGGAATCACATACCTTTGTAAATTCTCTATTTTATTTTATTTTCGACATTCCATAATAACGTCACACTAGTTATCACACGGAATTCCAAGTAAAGTTTTTATATTATTGAAATTCTGACTTCTGCCTATAGTAAGTTAACTCTCGTGTTTCTACTCCTTCTAATAGGCATCATACCATGAGGATTTCTTTCATAGTAGCTAATTTTTTACACTTCTTGGTAGATTCACACGTTCATTATGGTTCATTCAAATTAGGAAGACCATAGGAGGACATTATACCAATTGTTATTTTATCAAAAGTTCAAATATCATTTCGCTATAATTGATCTTTGCATAGTAAAACCTCGTTTTACAAAGCGATGACTCTTTAATATCAAATCTTGAAAAACTCGATTTTCCATGGTTTCTGTTGTAATGATGTCCGAACTTCTTTATTACAACTCGTTTTGTTCAAACCCAGTTAAATTGTTCGCAATTTGTATTCAATTCCAGGTCCCATATGATATTTTAAGCCATCATATTCAAATCCAAAATAATCCCAATAAGCACTTTGATTCTCTTGAACTATAACATGTTTTTGGCCTTCGACTTCACTAAAATGTTTCTTTGATCACGATCACCCTCTGGTGACATTTCCACAAAATCTGAAGATTTCGCTAATCTTGAATTTAATTATTTATTTATTTAAAATTATTTATATTAAATTTGCCTTATTAATTTATTCTATATAAGCAATCTTAAAACAATCATATACTCAGATAATGATACACAAATTCACCTCCTATTCCGATTTAAGTTTATGATAATATATCAGTATTTTAAATACTCTGATTATTGTCAGGAGCAGGTATTGAGTAGCCTAGCTTTAGTTAGGCATGGACTGATCACCTATGCTTAAACAAGGCAGCACTAATCAATATCTAACCATAATAATAACCATTTAATGTATATAAATTAAGTTATCATACTTATTTATTCCAACAGTCAAAAAGAACATTGTGAGCATTTGCATGCACTCTTAACTTTGTTAAGAAAAGAGAAGTTGTACGCCAAATTCTCGAAGTATGAATTCTGGCTACAGGAAGTGCAATTCTTAGGTCATGTGGAAAATCACGAAAGTATCCATGTAAATCCTTCTAAAATAGAAACAACTACTAAATAGAGGGTTCTGCAAACAGCCATAAAAGTTCGAAGTTTTCTAGGTTTAGCTGGATACTATAGACAATTTATTAAAGATTTTTCTAAGATAACTAAACCCTTAACTCAGCTAACCTGTAAAACAGTTAAGTTTGAGTGGACCTAGACAAGAAGAAGCTCTTAAGATATTAAATCAAAGGTTAACAAGTGCTTCAATTTTAGCATTGCCAGAAGGAACTGAAGATTTTGAAGTATATTGTGATGCTTCAAAATTAGGAGTAGAGTGTGTGTTGATGCAACGCAAAAAGGTAATTGCGTATGCCTCCAGGCACTTGAAAAAGCACGAGGAAAATTATACAACTCATGATTTAAAATTAGGAACTATAATTTTGCCCTCAAGATTTGGAGACATTATCTGTAGATACAGATCACAAAAACTTAAGGTACGCATTTGGGCAAAAAGAACTAAACATGAGGCAAAGAAGATGAATGGAAATCCTAAATAAATACAACTGTGATATCCAGTATCACGAAGAAAAGCAAATGTAGTTACAGATGCTTTAAGTCGTAAGTATCATGAAAAGCAAAACCGAGGCCATGCTCTTAGATTAGATCTACAGTTAGATTTAATGGAGCAACTAAAGAAAGTTCAAGAAACAGCAATCGAAGACGATGCTGAAGGAATAAAAGGACAAGCCAAAGAATTAAAACGAGGAAGTGATAGAATTTGGAGATTCCATAAGAAAACAATTGGGTACCTAAGCAAGGAAAAGTAAGAAGTAAGATTCTAGAGGAATCCCATAGATCTAGGTATACCATGTACCCAGGTAACAATAAGATGTACCAAGATTTAAGAAATAACTTTTGGTGGATAGGAATGAAAAATGGACATTGCCAGTCATGTATCTAAGTATCTTACTTGTTCACAAGTTAAGGCAGAGCACTAGAAACCTTCAGGATTACTCCAACAATTATAAATGCCTATATGGAAATAGGAACTCTTAACAATGGATTTTGTTACTAAGTTACCCAAAACCAGAAAAGGTAATAATGCGATTTGAGTAATCATGGATCGATTTACCCAAATCAGCTCATCTTCTAACTATGAAAAAAAAACCTTTAGCATGGAAAGGTTAACCAAGTTGTACGTAGATGAAATAGTATCCTTACATGGAGTTCCACTCTCCATTGTATCGGACAGAGATAGTCGTTTCACTTCTCATTTCTGGACAAGTTTCCAAATAGTAATGAGAACACGACTAAATTTAAGTACAACTTATCATCCCCAAACAGACGGACAAAGTGAAAGAACCATTCAAACCTTGGAAGACATGCTGCGAGCATGTGTGATAACCATTCAAGAAGGATAACCACTTACCCTTAATTAAATTCTCCTATAAAAGTATCGAAATTGTCCCATTCGAAGCACTGTACGGACGCAAGTGCAAAACTCCAGTTTGTTGAGCAGAAATAGGAAAAAGTTAATTATCAGATCCTAAAATTTGTACAAGAAACCCCTGACAAAATAACTCAAATCAAGGAAAGACTAAAAACGGCTCGAGATCGCCAGAAAAGCTATGCGGACAATCACTGCAAGCCATTAAAGTTTCAAGTCGGAGACAAAATACTTCTGAAAGTTTCTCCTTGGAAAAGAATAGTACGATTCGGTAAGAAAGGAAAAGTGAGTCCAAAAGTACATAGGACCATTTCCAGTAATTCAACGCATAGAACCAGTTGCCTATCGTTTACAACTACCAGAAGAATTAGCCGGAGTACATGACGTATTTCATGTCTCCAATCTCAAGAAATGTTTAATCTCTGGTAGTACCTCTTCAAGATATAGAGGTAAATGAAAAGTTAAACTTTGTTGAGAAACCCCTTCAGATGAAAGATCGAAGGATGAAATTTCTCAAACACAAACGCCTAGTATTGGTCAAAGTCAAGTGGGATTCAAAGAAAGGACCAGAATACACTTAAGAACTGGAATCAGAAATGAAACAAAAAGATCCTCATCTATTCCAGTAAAATCTCGAGGACGAGATTTTTCTTAAGGTGGGGAGGATGTAACAACCCTCACCCCAAACTATAAATTATTATTTTATTTAACCTATAGGAAACCCTAATTAAGACACCCAAGTAATTCTGCACTAACCCTTAATTGTGACTTGTCACCATTGTGACAGAAAGCCAGATAAAGATAAGATAGGAACCATTGTAATCGCTCTTATGCTGTAATTTATAACTAAGGGTCATTTTATAAAACCTAAATGAACTCACTCAGTATTTCCCGCTGACAAAACCTTTTTAAAACGTGTTTCAGGTAATTATAGTAGATTGGAGTAAGGATTGGATCCGGCACTAAAAGACTTCAAGAAGTGGCTTATTTTATTAATCAAATCAAATTAAGAAATATTGTTTTTATTAAAAGCTACCTTTGTAACAATTGAATCTATTCCATCTATTTAAATAATAAAATCCGGTGTTTCTAAACTCTGATATTTTTCCTAACTCACGGTCCTGATGAAATTTCCGCTGCAATATTTTTCAAAATAACTCACCGGTACCACTGGACTGCTCGCGGCTCCCGATTCCGTCCAGGATAGGGTCGGGGGTCGTGACACGGAGCTTCTTCCTCGTTGAGGCCTATCATTTCTATTGTAAGGGTGCGATCGTCCCCTACTTCCGTACGGAGTTTTATCAAACACGGAACCGCCATTTCTCTTCCAAGAGGACATCTTGTGCTCTGACTCTGGTGCCGGATTACATGCGTTTTTCCCTCGGGCGAATGCTCTAGCTCGCTCGATGAGCACCTCCATTATTTTAGGGAGGTTTTCATGTAACTTTTCGACCAACTGGTTGTTCCGGACACCGTGGCAGAATCCGGAAATTCGTAACTGGTCCACTACTCCGCTGATCTGCATGCTTTCTCGGTTGAACCGATCGATGAAACTATCCAGAGATTCCCCATCCTTCCTCCGGATGTTATGTACTTCAGTGATTTCTTTGGAGTAATGCCTCTGTTGGCTAAAGTTCTGGAGAAATAATCTTCGGAATTCTGCAAAGTCGTTAATCTCTCCTTCACTTAAAACATCAAACCATACCCGAGCAGCGCCGGTTAGTGTTTGCGCAAACATGAAACACCATGGCGGCATCGGCCATTGTTCCACTCGTGCTGCCCCATAGAAATCAAACATGTGATCGTCCGGATCAGTGGTACCATCGTATTTCTTGACTGTGGTTGGCATTTTTAGCTTCGGAGGGAGCTTAGCGTGCGTGATACGAGCGCTGAATTTGGACTTAGCAGTCATGGAAACCAGATGATACGTCTTAGTGAGTTTCGGATCAGGGGCTACTTCCATTTGCATTTCGTTTCGTATTACCATCACTGGGGATGGTCCGGAAGATCCCTGCACGTACCCACTATAAGTTTCCGAAGTAACTGCCGTGGAGAAAGTAGGTGAAGTAAAAATTGTGGGACCCGTAGTCCTTACCGGTGTTTCCTCATGGAAAAGCCTGGTTCGTAAACCGAGGATCTCTTCATCTCTAGCCTCTTGGGCTTTTAGTCTTCGTAGAAGACTTGCATTTTTAGACAGAAACTCCGCATCGAACTCTGATGCTTGGGAGGTATGAATTAATATGAATGGCAAGGTTGTTCCTGGTCCTGAGCTCAAAGGAGCTGAAACTGTGGAAGTGATGCTTGCCGGTGCTGTAGTTTGCGTACTAACAGCTATGGATCCCGAATTCATAACTCGAGGCCGCCATAGATCAGTTCGTTGCTCAAGAAATTAACCAAAGTGAAGGACTGTGAGCTGTGAAATCGGATGGCGCCAATTGAAGAACCAAAGAATCGCGTTAAGGCCGGAGCCTGTAATCGAAGGTTTGGATCTTGTCTGAGAGTCGGAGAATCGACCTGCAAAACCGAAAACCGTTAGGCTCGCCGCAGAGATGGGAGGGCCCCTCTGCGACCACCCTCCGGCATGAGGATAAGTATTGGTATAAAGAGAAAGTAGAGAGAGAAAATAAGGACGAAGGTTCAGAAAATCGTACTTGACATTGTACTTTTGGTGAGGTATTTATAGTGGTCAACTGAGATGGCGTCATTCGTCCAGACGCACTTGAACGAAGGTTCGTCCTCAGAGTTACGAAGGGAGCGGACATGTCACACCCCGACCACGTAAAACAACAAAACGTGGCGGAAACGTCGGGGAGTGTTGTAACAGAATCATTGTTTCACAACCAGGATTAAATAGTTTCGTTTTATTGAATAAATGAACTCATTGTTTTAATACAATCAAATAAGTACAACTATTATCTTTCAAGTTTTAAAGTCGCTAAGGCACGAGTCCATCCTATGTGTAGCATATATCATCAATCATCACAAAGCAGCACCTGAAACATGTGTAAAAATAGGTACGTCAGCATAAAAATGCCTGTGAGATACATAGGTTTTATTGTATATAGGATTCATGACTTATGAGTTTAAAGAAAAAGTTTTTAATAAAAGTAGTCATGATCCTTGTAAAAGGTTTTCTTTTATAAATCATTTATAAGAAATCAGATAATATAAAATAATATTACATAGGAAAATAAATAAGTAAATAGAATAAGTTTGTATGAAAATATATTGTTTGAAAAACAATATTTTGATAAAAAGATTCATAGTAAAAATATACTTTGGTTTTAAGAAAGTCGAATAAGTAATATATTAGAATATATTTCAGTTCCAAAACCGTTAACCCAAGTGTACTAAATAACGCCACGGTATGTAATGCGATGAAAACAAGTGCCAGCGGCGTATCTACCATGTTTTCATCACATTACACCCGTCCCGTTATCTAAACACTAACCAAATCTCAATTGTTAAACAAATAGTATATTAAATATACTTTGGTTGTTAAAAATAAAAATTTTCAGTAGTATATTAAAAGTATACTTTGGATTTATAAATAACATATTAAACTATGCTTTGGATTATGAAAATAACATATTAAACTATGCTTTGGTTAGAAAATAACATATTAAAACTATGCTTTTGATTTTGAGAATAACATATCAAACTATGTTTTAATGATTAACAAAATATATGTTGGTTTTTGTACAATATCCCATATGAGAGCATATCAAACTATACTTTTGGGAGTATAACTTAATATACAAAAATAATGTGATTTAAGAATTCATTCAGACCTAGTGCATCAAAATACACCTTTGAGACTATAGAAATACCAGAAAGGCAATCCCTATTTGGATGGAGCAACAAATTGGTTTCAGACATTCCATGACAACAGGAATGGGGTGTCAAATCCTATAGCGCTATATCATACTACCAGCTGGTCTGGTGAACAAAATAAGTACTATTCCAAACATTTATTTTATAATCTTTAAGAAAAATTTAGAGTTTAAACCATAAATAATCATTCAGTTTGTAAAAAGATAAGTACTAGTATGTATAATCAATTATACTTTGAAATCATGAAAATAACAGATAGGTACACATGCTTCACCCCAAAACAGTTTGAAAACAGTAAAAGAGGGGACTATGTACTCACTTGAGAGTGCTTAGAAGTCTTGAACAACTACCAAGCAAGCTAGAGGGAGCACGGAATCAAACGGCACCTAATATTGATAACTACATAAATAAATCGGACCTAAATCGGGAGATCGGATAGTATGAGGTCTCGTGAACCAAATGAGCGTGGGAACTCATATGATATGGTCTAACAAGGCCTACATACTAAAATGAAACATATCCTAAGTGCTTTCGACCCATTATGATCCATTAAGGTAGCTTACGCTACTTTAACGCGTCGCGCGCGTAATGCGCGTTCGAGACGTCTAACTAGCCCTATGACAAGTATTATATGCCAAAACATGTTTAAATATGTTACATAATCAGTTATGTGACAAAAATTTAGGTTATATATGCTTAATTACCAATTATGTATGAAAAGGACATTTTGGTAATTTACCTAAGGCATATAAACTACTTATCATACAACTACTTAAACTAGGTGATCATAAGGTATAACCTCGGAAGGTTATTCCCTATGAAACTATGGTCACTAAACATGTTTGGTCGGATCCTAATGATCGACCAAACGGGTCGTGTTCGAAAGTCTAAGCGGGTGTTTAGTCCGCTTGACTTACGACTCTACACAAGCACTAAACTAAAAGTGACGAGCTAAACATGCTAGAACATGTTTAGTTAAGTTAGAAAACAGGTTTTGATATCAAAACAAACGGTTTTGATATCTTAGAGTAGTTTGGTTACAAAATACGCGAGAAAACGCATTTTGGCCGAAACTACGACTCGTCATTGAGCCTAGATAACGTGGTATTCAGTAGGTATAGTCACTAGGGACTATAACCATTGTGATTACGCTCACGTTATGAAGTTCAAACGAACTTTGCAATGGCCATAAACTGGTCAATGCAGAAAGTCAAACGCAGTTTGACTTTTAAGCGAAAAAAGAAAGAAAAGAACGAAAGAATACTTACAGAAGGTCCCCGCAAGCTTTGATTTCCCAAGTATTCTCAGGTATGAAGTGGTTTAGTACTCCAACTTAGAGAAATCTCAGGAAATCAAGTGGGTTTGCAAGGAAATGGTGGGGGGGTTTATAGGAAATCTAGAACCGTTAGGATCGTTTATCGGGAAACGAGCTTCGATCTAGACCCTCCACTTAGGCTCATTGTTTTCTAATACCATTAGAGCCCCTAGAATGAGCCCATAGCTTCCAAAATACCATTTGCAAGAGAGTAAAACAGGTAAAACAGCTGGAAACAGGCTGTTAACAACTTTCTGCAGAACTGGGCCTCTCACGCGGGCCGCGTAAGAGTTAAGGTAGTCTTACGTGGGCCGCCTGGCCAATTATTACAGAATTGCAGTTTTGGTCCCTGAACTTCAGAAACATGTGTTTTGATGCATTTTTGGCACGTTTAAGCCCCGTTAACCTCATTTCAAGGCTCTAAAATGATGTTAAAGTATAGGGGACATAAAACATGCTCAAAAATATCTCGGATGTTGGTTCGTTTGGTCGTACGATTGCGTTAATCGCTTGATTACGAAACGCAAAAACGATCCAAATTAAGCGACGAATGAAATTTTATCATGCCAAACACTAAAATAAAATATTTTAATGCTTACATAAATTTTTGGATGTCCGGATGTATTCAGAACGTAAGCTATGCGCGAAAATGCAAACTTATGCACTTTTTGACGCTTCTAGTCCCTATTGATCAAGAAAGTTCATTTCTGCGCACCAAACACCTCAAAGCCTATTTCTAAGCTATAATAAGGATATTTAGGACATATTTAACTTATGATCAAGTTCCGGAATGTTCGTTACTATACGAATCGGTATAGTTTCGCAGTTTGACATAATTAGTCCCTGCGATCGAACAAACTTGATTTCAACATACCAAATCCTCCAAAACTTGTTTCTAAGTTATGTAAAGGTTATTTAAGGTATGTTAAGCCTATTTTACTATTCCGGAGTGTTTGTTGCATTAAACTGCTTATATCTACGCATCAGAGCGCGTATAACCCTCCAGAAAGCGATTTAAAGCTTGAAATCGAATAAGAGTTGATATGTGCAAACGATACACATATTTTTACAAATCCCAAGTATGAAATACAATATTTCATTGATTTGGTATTTGTTTGATGATTGAAGTGACACAGGTGTCACAGGACATATCTGAGGTACCCGTTCAAGTAGAGAGCATGGGGACGGACATGTCTGGTTCGTCCTAGAGGCTCATGTCCGGCCTCGGATATGTATCTTCAAACATAATCTACACCTCACCATTGCTTGTTGACATATTTCAAAGAACGAAAGTGCTTGTGTTTCTTCCGAATAATAGTGTTGGTGTCGGGGATGATTGGTTATAACAAGTTACGTCAAAATCTGGATTGAGTTAGCATTCCTCACCTGAACCATACGGGAAATTTACGTTCACATTACCACATGACCTTATATAAGGCGATGCTACTTAAGATGATTTGAGGGAGAGAGACTGCGAGTTTTAGAGAGAGATTAGAGGGGAGATCGGCGGCCGATTTGGGGGGTTTCGGGATGAAGGTTTGGGGCGGCGATTTGGTGGTTTCGGGGTGAAGGATAGGGGAAACCATTTGGGTTTTTTGGGATGGAGGTTTGGGGCAGCGTTTTAGGTTAACGTAGGGCGGTGGAGTGGTGGTTTGTTGTAGGCATCAGGTGACGACGGTGGCGTTAGGGTTTCGGCGAAGTTAGCAGAGAGGAGAGGAAGGTGAGATGAGAGAGAGAGAGAGATTAATAGGTTTTTTAATAAAAAGACAAAAAGATATAAAAAGCCTAGTATATATATATATATATATATATATATATATATATAATATTACAAAAATACCCTCCAAATTAACAGAGACTTTGGATGGAGTTAGACCCTGGAGTAAATTAGAGAAAAACAAGTAACATCAGGGAGTAAAAGGACTATTTTTAAAGAAATGATATTGGGTATTTCAGCAAAGCTATTCTAAGCCCATCCATTTCCTGTTTTTCCACCTCGCTTCTCGGAGCTCTTGACTACGCCCAATCCTATATACGACCCCCATTGTTCATCTTGTAACAGTCCATTAGTAGTGCTATCTTATCGCCCACCAGTTGATACAAGTTTGGGAATCGGGTCTTTAAAGGTTCATTTCCTAACAGTGTCTCTTCCCAAAACATGGTTTTGTCGCCAATCCCAACCTTGCTTTTCAGGTTTATAGTGACATCTACATTTTTTCCTCACAAAACCTGTTCCTATTCCGCCAATATTTTTCAACACTCACATGAATGTTTTTTTCACCGGTATTGACTTTATTCTTCTCTTACTACAATGTATGGCTTTAATTACTCTTACCCAAAGTTGGTTTGGCTCCATCTTTAGACGCCACCACCACTTTAACAATAGTGCCAAGTTTAACTCTCCAATGTTTCCAATCCAGAGGCCACCAAAATTTTTCAACGCCATCACTCTTTCCACGTTTCACCCATCTAATTTTGTTTTTAATGTTGCAATCCCCCCCCCCCCCTAGGAATTTTCTCATAAGCCTTCCATTACTTTTAGCACGGCCTTCCATTAAAGTTTTGTTACATGCTTTAAGCTTAAACACCTCAAACTAGACTAATTGAGTAATAATTGTTTAAAACCATTATGAACAAAAGAGAAGTTTTAAAAGCTCAAACACAATTACCTTGAAAGTAAAACATGATTTAATAAATAGGCGAATTGAGGGGCCTCAAGGACTGACTGTTATTGTATAAGTATGTTGTTTTTTTTTTTTTTGTTTTTTTTTTTTTTTGTATTTGTTAAACCATGTGTTTTAATTTCAACGTAATTGTGTTGAGATTTTAAAACTTTTCTTTTATTTATAATGGTTTTTACACTCTTTATAACTTCCACTATGTGGGTTGATGTTAAAACAAAATTTCAAAATCATTTATAAAAAAGATAAACAAGACAAATAATTTTACAAAAAAAATAATTTAGAAAATATGAGTTTCACTTGATTTCTCTTTGTTATCTCTATGAATCTATGATCACCATTGGAAACTTGAAAGCCAGTGAATTTGACCCTGTTGTCACTGTATAAAGTTGACTTGTTTATTGTAATGGGTCATGCAAATGCAAAGTCATTCGTGATTCATCCACATTTAGCATGTGATTTGTTATTTATTGTTTGTTATATTTGTGGATTAATGTGATTCCTTTTGGATGCATTCCTCAAGAAGAAACCAATCATAATCTTCAAACGTGAAAGAAGCTTCACATGCCTTCTTGCATGTTGAACATAAGCACTTTATCATCATTTTATAAACTAATACACTTTATTTAAAATAAACTAGAATAATTACGTGTATAAATATATTGACATTCCTAAACTGCTTATAAAAAATATATAGATGGGCAGAGGGCACTTCAATGATCTTTAGTAATATTATAGATTTATAGGTCTATTCATGCACAAATATTATAGGTCTATTCATGCACAAATATTAATCAACTCAAATTAAAAGGCTAAATACCAAAAAAAAAAAAAAAAAAAAAAAAAAAAAAAAAAAAAAACTACTTTTAAATACTTATTGTGGTTCTCTTGAAATTCATACACATATATATGTGGTAAAACATAAAAGTTGTGGCATATGTTTGTGTCAAATATATGGATATTGGATAGTAACACATAGAAGTGGTGGTGGTGGCGGTGGCATATCTTTGTTCATGTGGCTAGTTATCAGTCTTGTTATTAATTAATCTCCACAAACTACTAGCTAGAGATGCATCATTTAGCTTTCAAACATGAAACGTGAGCCACAAATGCATCCATCATTTAACTCGTTTTCCACTTTTCTGCCTAAAACATCGTATCATTGTACACATGGCCTCCTATCACCATTCTTGCAAATTAGAGCCACAAAATATTGTTTCCATTTTCTAAATACTTCTTTTTTTACTTGTCTAACATTAATTCATCTTCATCTTCATAAACGTGCCAGCCTAGGTTTGATGGGGATGTTTCGGTTTTTAACAAAGGCCTTCGGGAAGTGATCGAGGATATTGTTGTTTGCAGGGTCCATTTTTAGGGATCTTCAATGGAGGTTGACATCTCTTCCGACCCGTTTTGAGGTCTGGTTTTATGTTCAGCTGAGGAAGTATCCACATATGCTTTCGTGGTCTTGAGTGCGCAATCCGGGAGTTTACAGGATCACATTCTTCGGGACTGCGGTATTGTCGGGTTAGATTTTAATTATGTGTGTGCTTCAGATAACATGCACATGTCTCATTCTGGTTTTGATTTTGCCGGTTTCTCTAATAAGGCACCCCCCCAAAGCCCAGGATACTTTGCCCCAATAGTATAACTGCCTAGAGTTTGGGAGATGAGTTTCGTTTATCCCCTCATCAGAAAGTCTTGTTTGATTGTCTTCGTGCTCCTCATGCTCAGGATGTCCTAACAATCATTCCCATTGAAGGACTAGGCCAACACATGTCAGCTATGGAGTACAAGACAGTTCTTAATTACCGGTTAATGATCCCTCTATTCCCAGTCGATGAGACTTGCCCAATATGCCACAAGGTTTGTTTAGATACTTTGGTGAGCATGCGGTCCATTGCAAGGAGTTACCTGCGTTTAAATACAGACATAAATTGGTTAGGGATATCCTTTGTAATAGGCTAAAGCGGGCAGGGATTTCGGCAAAAAGGAGGCCCCCAAGAACTTTATGACAGATCCCCTCGATGGGAGATCTACTCTTCGGCCAGTTGATATTTTTGTGTCTGGGTGGGCAGGGGAAAAACACGCTTGTGTGGACCTTACAGGAGTGTTCTCTCTCGTTGGGCTAAGGGATAATGGGTTTGTTGCTGGTCAGGCATTGTTGAAGGCGGAATCAGGCAAAGTCGCTAAACACAAGAAAGCTTGTTTAGAGAATCAACATGTGTTTATCCCATTTACCTTTGATACATCTGGTTCCCTAGCCTCGGAGGTCGTAGAATTCCTGTACAGGGTCCAGCAGGTCATGAATAGTAATTTATCGACCCTTAAGACTCGTTCCGTCTTTAATAGGATTGGTTTCGCAATTTCAAAGTGGAGACAGCGCAGCTTGTTGCCAGTTTACCTGCCATTTGTTTATAATTTCTTGTTTCGGCTAGAATCTATTTAAACTTAAGGTGATCACCGAACTCATAAAATGAGCTTAAATGGGAATCAATTAATAACTAGAAACCATGGAAACCATCTTTTGTTGTTGTTGTCGTCGTCTATCAATCATGGAACATACAAAAAAGAAAGGACCAACGCGGCTCAAGAAGTAAAAAAATGTACATATAATAAAAAGGAAATCTTAGCATCAACCGTAATCTAAAAACATGTTATAATTTCATGAGATCAATGAATTGTTATCGGTTACAAAAAAGCTCTTGATAAAGCGCTTTATATCCACGTCATCACTTCTTTACGCTTTTGTACTTGAACCGAAGTATCGACCTTTTTGTCGTACACCTAACCTGATGTGTGTATTTGTATATATATGTTTGCACATATACTTAACGTGCCACATATTAGATATTTAAACACGAGTTCCAAACAAACTTATATGTGCACATTAGATATTTAAACACGAGTTCTAAAGAAACTTACATGTGCACTTTAAACCTAATTGTTCGAATGTTTTTGTTTTTCATTAAAGCCTATTGGACTAATCTTGGGTTGCAAAACTAAATAAGAGGGGGTTCATGAGAGGGGTTGGGGCAAAGAAAGACATAAAATCAACTTTCTTATATCCAATGAGCATTTCACATAATATGGAAGATATTGAAAAGAAATAACGAGGTTAATGCGTCAATGATTCATATATGTAGAATCACAAAACTAGATAATTTTTATAGCGTGTTATATTATGTTAGTAAAATTTTATGCATATAGCCAAAAAAAGTGGGCTTTGAAAGCTCGTGTATGTTTTTATAATCACGAGTCGTGTATCCTTCTTTATTCTTAGTTTTTTTTATTAAATTCATGTATATATGGTAAGTGTATTGCATTATATGTATGATACGTGAATCGAAACTTAAGCATCACCTTTCGTTTTATATATGTTGTAAGGTATAACTATCTCTCTAATGACCAGTTGTTAACGCCAAACATTGTTAACTTAAGCTGAAAATGTCTGGAAATTGTTATGACCTTGGTAATTTTCCGAGTTATTATTATATATTAAATAATATCATGAAAACTATATTACGTATTTTTACTTTTATATTTTTACTACAAGTCTTTATTAGTTTCTTCATTTACCCCTAAAGTGATTTAACAAGTTTGACACTATTTTTACTAAATTCAAATTTGACGATGAACAAAATGTAGAGAAATTGTACGGTTGGTTTTTTTAAATAACTATTATTTTTAGATTGACTGATTTCCACTACAATGGCTACAGTAGAGTAGGAGAATGGGGAATACAAAGACAAAATTATATTATAAACTTATAAATTAGCAACTTCTTTATGCATAGATGTGTTGTAATTTTAGCTTTGAGAGTGTTTCAAAAAAATTTGGACTTTTTCCTTTTTAACTCTAAAGTATTAATTTTTGACAATTTTAGTTTAAGGTTTTTATCTTTGGTAATTTAACCCCCTTGATTAATTTGATTTTTCACTTTTGCTTCAAAAGTTTCCGTTTTATACAATTTATCCCCTTTGACTAACTTGGATTCTCACTTCTAATTCAAAAATTTCCATCTTTTACGATTTAATGACTTTGATTTTTTTTACTTTTAACCCAAAGCTTTTCAACGCTTGCAACTTTGACCCCATATACTTTTCATCTATCGCAAGTTTTGTGTTTAGCGTTTCGTTCTAGATTTTCCAAGTTAACATGCCAAAGGTGCGTGTGGAGTTCAACATTTTTTCATCTACTTTATCCTGTTTGACAGGCCCGTCACAACGGGTCTATTTTTTGCAACTTTGACCCCATATACTTTTCATCTATCGCAAGTTTTGTGTTTAACGTTTCGTTCTAGATTTTCCGAGTTAACATGCCACAACATGCGTGTGCAGTTCGACATTTTTTCATCTACTTTATCCTGTTTGATAGGCTCGTCATAACGCGTCTATTTTTCTACGTTTGATAGGTCTGTTGCAATGTGTGGGTCATAGATCGGCTCAGTTATTATTTTCTAAGTTTTACACACAGGCTCGCGGTTATGTAAGAAACATTTACCTTTCATCTAATATGATATATAACTAACGCATCCCCGCCGCATTGCGGCGGGTGGTAATTCTAGTTCAATAAAAAATTTAAGTCGCCAAAATTGTATATGCTTGCAATGAAAAGTTTCACATAGCATGGCTTTTATCTCTTTACTTTCAGAATTTACATTTATAATTCTTCAACTTTTTAAAAATTTTGTAGCAGAGTTTTACGTGCTTAGTTTTATATATATTTTTCGTGTAAATTGAAGTTAATTTACGTTTCGATATAATTTTTATAAATGAGTCGGGTCATATATAATACGTTTTCAATTGGTCTATGTTTTGAAATAAATTTTGTTCGAAAACGAGTTGATTCAAATATAAAATGTTTTCATTAACGGTATAATTCGAGTTACCTTACGTTCTTATTTTTATGTATGTGTCGGTATAAATTCAAATTGGTTTACTTTTTGGCATAAATTTCTTTAATAAATAAGTTGGATCAAATATAATACGTCTCCGTGCTTATTTTTTTATGTACATTTTCAGTTGGTCTATGTTTTGGCGGAAATTTTGTTTAGAAATGAGTGAGATAAAATAGAGTATGTTTTAGACGGTATAAATTTGAGTTACTTTATGTTTCGATGCCGCTGCAATGCGCTAGAAAATTTACTAGTTCTAACAAAATAATACGGGATCGACATCACAACAAAGTTTGAATGTATTGCATGTTTTGCTGGTGTGCGTGTGTGTGTGTGGGGGGGGGGGTTGTTAGGCTATTCATGTTAAACATAAAACGAGAATGTATGAACATTAACCACGTGTTAAACATAAAATGTTGAAAAACTTATGATTGTTAGTAAATCTTTCACCGGCCGACTAGCGACTAACGATTTCTACAATCATTTATTCATAGTGATAGTGGACATTGTTTGACCACCATGCATTATAGAGGGCCGGTCTAGCTAAACCACTCTAATTCGACACGCACTATGCATCCAACCTTTTTAGTTGGGCCGCCATCATGCTGCTCTTACCTTTGCTAAGTTAATAACGTTGCACCACTTGTGTAACCACAAACAATATAAGTGTTTTTAATGATTTTAAAGACCTGCAACATGATTCGATCACCATCACGGTAAGGCTGGAGGGTGTGGGACGCCACCCAACCCAACTGGCACACTATAGCGCCCCACCCCCCGCCATCCTTCTCACCCCCGACGCTATGCCGGGGCGCTATACAAGGCTCGCCACCATGGTAACGGCCTGAATTCGCGTGGAACGAGGTGGAAATGTCATATTTGACCGTTGTCAAACGGTCCAATGTTTAAAAAAAAATCTTATTTATTATATATAAAACCTATTCTAAACTTAAAAACTCACCAATCACAACCAAAACACACACCAATCACAACTAAAACACACACCAATGACAACTTAAAAAATGTCTTCTTCGAGCTCGTCATCCGACGGTGTTCTTGATGATATGGTTATCGCCATGGCGCAGGAGGCGATTAATTATTTGCAAGAAGAAGCCGAATCCTCTGCATCGCGTACCAGACAACCGCCTATTGAACGGAATCGGTTGGCTGCTCATGAACGTCTAGTGCAAGATTATTTTTGTGAAACTCCCGTGTACGATGATGTTCAGTTTAAGCGTAGGTTTCGTATGAGCCGACGACTATTCGTTAAAATTTCCAATGATCTTGCGGGCGAATCCCCTTTTTTCACGCAAAGGGTAAGTGCAAGTGGCAAAGTTGGTTTCTCTGGACTACAAAAGTGTACTGCAGCAATTAGGCAACTAGGCTACGGCACATCGAGTGATGCGTGAGATGAGTATTTAAGGATGTCGTCAAGAATTTGTGGTGAGTCTCTTGAAAATTTTTGTGAAGGTAACTTTTATTAACACTAGTATTTATTATTTTTTTATGTTATTATTTTTTAATTAGCAATAATTTATTAGGTGTAATCTCTCTGTACGGGAGACGATATTTGAGGATGCCAACCGCAGCCGACGTTCCAATTCTATACGAGGCCCATCAGCGCTTACATGGGTTTCCTAGAATGTTGGGAAGTCTTGATTGCATGCACCGGGAATGGGCGGCATGCCCAACCGCTTGGAAAGGGCAACATCATCGTGGTGACCACGATGGTCCTACCGTAATATTACAAGCGGTCGCTTCTCAAGATTTATGGATTTGGCATGCGTACTTTGGCATGGCTGGTACGAACAATGACATTGCATTTTTAATGACCTCGAATCTATTCGACGATGTCATAGACGATGTTGCACCAGATACTTCATTCTATGCAAACGACGTGCAGTATAAGTATGGCTACTATCTCACAGACGGTATTTATCCCGAGTGGGCGACGTTGGTAAAAAGTCTCTCGTGTCCAGATGACGAAAAAAGATTGTATTTCAAGAAAAAAACAAGAGTCAGCAAGAAGAGATATCGAGCGGGCTTTCGGTGTGTTAAAGAAAAGATGGTCTATCATCACCCAGCCGTCGAGGATACTTGAAAAAAGTAAAATGAGAAACGTTATGTATATGTGTATCATTTTGCATAACATGATATTGGAGGACTCGGGTAGAGCATTTTGTGGAGAAAGCTATGATGAAAGTATCCAACCAACGAACCCAATACTAACATACGCTGAGAAAGAAGATATCCGAGCAAAGATACGGGCTAGGCACACACACCAAAACCTTCGAGCCGATCTGACAGAGCACCTATGGTTTTATCGTGAACAAGGAGGACTCGACACAGACGGCGAGTAGTGTTTTTATTTTTTAAATGATATTATGTAGTGTTTTTTTTAATGAAATTATGTAGTGTTTTTATTTTTTAAATGAAATTATCTAGTGTTTTTTATTTTTTTAATGAAATTATGTTTTCTTTTTAATTTCTAGTTAAAAAATAAATATTTAAATAAAAAAATAATTAGGTAATCATGACACGAGGCTCCATCCACACCCTCCAAATTAAAGGGGGGCATGATAAAGCCCCCATGTTAACATGGCGATGACATGAAGCCTAGGTGGCATGATAAAGCCCCATGAGGCTCCATCCACACCTCGTAGCCTAAACTAAAACAGTAAAACAAATACATAACATTAACTATATGTATGTTTTGAAATGAGTTATTAATTAGTAATAGTTATTATCTAAACTCCATGTCATTGATACCAGATCCTATGCGGTAAAAAAAGAACATATGTGAGTCTTAACTCACGTAGGAATTGGTTAAGTGCTGAACGCCTGAACCAGTAAGAGGTCTGAATTATTAAGTGTTGAATCAGTAAGAGGTCTGAACCATTAAGAGTCATATAATGCTTAACAGTTCAGATGCAAATGTCTGACCAATTCAGAGTAGAGGTCTTAACCATTTAGACTCTGTATAATGCTTAACCATTCAGAGGCAAATGTCTAAACTATTCAGACATCTGCTCCCGAAACAAACAGTCTGAACCGTTAAATGCTGAGTCAGTAAGAGGTATGAACCATTAAGAGATTCATTAAGAGCTACACAAACATCCCCTTAATCATGTGTCATCTGATTATAGCGTAGCTAATATACAATATGACTATAACGATATAACACACTCAAGAAAATGGCTACTTTCAGAATTTTCTCAGTAATGTCTTGCATCGTGTAGGCAATTTGGTTTTCTTTTTTTAAGCTTATTTTGTTGAAGAAGGCGTTAAGTGTACTCTATGACTCCAACATACAACCGTCTATAAATAACAGAATTTCAGTTTATACAAAATTTCTAACCGGTCTGTTTAGTTAATAAGGTTTTTGGTCTTGAAGTGACACGGTTATCAGGCAAAAGTTTTGGGTTTAAGGTTATTAAAATGTGGGCTTTGGGTCATTAAAGTTCTGTGCTTGTGGTAAAAAATAGATAAGTATATATTACATAAACACTAATACATTTAAAATGATAAATATATTACAAACAGAAATGCAAATAGATCAATCATTGCCATGCATGTTTGCAAACTCTCATATTGAGTGAATGGAACAAACCTGTAGAGTTGAAATAATATGAATGAACAAGCAATATAGCATGGTGGGATCATAGGCATATGGCTAAATAACAATAAACTTTTATCTTTTATTTATTTATTTTTGTCATTTACCTTGTATTATATAATGGAAAAGATATTTTAAAGCAGTATCCCTAAGGGCGATGTTTTTAATACTAGTTATATTACTTTGCTTTTTAATCATTTTGTTACATGGAGAAAGTTGATCATAAGTAGCTCTAGTTTCCTCCTTTTATTTTATGGCACTACCACATGTATCTATCTTGAAAGTGCACCATAATAATTGAATATATGAGGTTAGGGTGTTAAACTCTGAAATGACATAATTCTATCACAGTACTCACAGATCTAGATTTAGTCTAAATAGGTTCGTGTAAGTTTCAGGTCAAACCCACAAACAAGTTTAACCAAATAGCCGTTTCGATTAGATATGACCTATCTGCCGTTTCAATTTGATAGTTAAGTTTTATGTTAGATTAAATGGAATGGATATTAAGTTTTATGTTAGATTAAATATATTATACGTAGTTAAGCATGTAACCATTATAAATTTTTTATATTATATTAGATCAAAATAATATAATTATACCCTATTATTATATTGGTTGGTAATTGTTGATGGACCATATTACCTTTACTAACTAATAAAAGTTTCTCTTTTGGTGTATTTAAGGAGATCATTAGAGAGGGTAAAAGGTTAGACTCATAATCACCATATAAACTCATAATCACCATCTCTCATATACACCCTAAACAGGAATCAGATCAAGCTGATTATCATGCCTATCTCGATGTCTGCTCAATTACTGGATTGTATGCTGGCCTAAATGTTGTAACATGTACACAATCTATATGTTTTCAGTTATGTACTTACAGAACTGGTCAACATTTTATAGTTTATACATAATTACTTCAAATTGGTATATATTTATTGTAAATTTATTAATTAAGAATAACAATATGCAAAATAAAAAAATAAATAAAATTTCTTCTTAAACGATTCGCGTTTGTATCAACCCTTGAAAACTTGTGTCGTGTTCAATGTTATGTGTCTAACACGATTCTAAGGTTCATGTCGTGTCAAATTTTCAGGTTTAAGTCAGGTTCAACCAGCCAATCCGTAAAAGAAACCATTTGGCACCCATAATTGAATATTGTTATAGTTAATCAATGAACAAGATTTACTACTTTGCTAGATTTTTTTTAAGAGCTAACTCATGCATTCACTAAACATACTCCTAAATCTATACATATGTATTGTCCACCTTGAGAGTAGGAACCTCAACCAATTAGAGAGGATCACCTTTATTACACTCACTGATAACGCTAGTCTACAAGCCCCTTGGTTACTACTTTGCTAGATCCTTTCTATTTATTAATGTAAGGTGTGTTTTTTTAACATACATCAAAGCCCGGTGACCCGAGGACACCCATTGGCAAAAGGCCACTCACGCCCGCGATCGCAAACGACGCTAGTGACCCGGCCTGTTACCGATTCTGGAGGAAACCCACTACCAAAGGCCCATTGTGATAAAACCCTAGCTAGTGCATGACATTTTATCACGAACGAAACTCCAACCGCCAATCTCCCCTAGAGAAAGTCATCAGGCTACCTCTAGAGCATTGCTCCTTTTGTATTAGTGTTAAGTGTTTTAAATGATGAGAATACTAGGCAGTGTAATTTGTGTTGATCAGTTCTGTATAAACATAATAGAAAACATATTAGAAATACTTGTAACAGCAGACCGGCCAGCAGAGAATCCAGTCAGAGACGCAGCTATTGAGTTCGACATGATTGTCAGCTTGATCTGGTTCCTCCTTAGGGTGTAAGTTATTGATGGTGAAACAGAATTCTAGGGTGGAACTCGGATGGAGAGAGAGGAGTAGAGAGGGCTCTAACATCCGTCAAATTTGATTCCCAAAATCCGACTCGTTTTTAAATTTTAGATCCTAATTTTTGAAACCTCGGAAAATTTTCGTGAATTAGACTACCGTTGAAACATTTTTTTTCTTTTTTTATTTTAATTATTAAAATAGTTATTTATTTATTTAGTTAATTAGTTAATCATTTGCAAAGTTAATTTTCTTTTACATTATTTTAAACTAGTTAATGGATTCTAGTTAGTGGAGTTTAAAACCTAGTTAATTCAGTTAACTAAACTTCAGGGACTGATTCTGCAATTTTTGAAACTGTTTAAAAAAATCAAAACAATAAAAAGCGGATGCCAGGACTCGAACCCGGGTCACCCAGCATAAATACACACGCGCACACCACTCCACCACTGCCTTCACATGGTTTCTATTCTGCACATTTAATTCTTAAGCACTCCCTCACTCAAGCCTGATCAGCGCGAACAGACCCTCCAGCAGGTCTGTTTGAGCGCGATTTTGACATTTTTTGAGTTTTAAACACGATTTTGGCATTAAATACTCACCTAAACTTAACCTAACTTTTTCCCTATAAATACCAATCCTAATCCAAGCTATTTTCACTTTTCTAAACACTCTCAAACCTCCAAATCAGTCCCAAATTCGTGTTAATTCAGAAGGTTCGAGCAGATTGTTGCATCTTCACAAAAGTGAGCATATCTCACTCGTTTCTTGTCCGTTTTTGCTCATTCTTTTTCCTATGTGCTTGGTTTGACCTTAACTTTGATTCCATGGGTTTTTCACAGTAAATAAGTCCCTGGAACTCCGGCAAAAAGGCTCCAAAGTCCACTGATTGTTTTTGTTTTCATGAAATCTTTGTTTAAACTTATCCAACTTGTGTCTAACACATCTCATACCTATGTCCCAATGCTTACAACCTATCTCATGGTTGGTTAAGCTTAAAAACAAGGTTGAGACACTTGAAATCAGAGGATTAAACCTCATAACTTTCTATTTTGATTAGGGTATTTTACCCACAAGTCATGTTCGAGCTTAGATCTTGATGTAGAGTGATTGTGGAACAACTTGGGTTGCTCCAACATAAAATCCTCACATGATTTGACGATTTCTCTTAGTTTAGATTATTTACATATTTGTATTAATCCTAGTTCTTGACCCTCCTTGGTTGTCTTTACATCAAGTGAAGTGGTGAACGTTCAAGGGGTTCCTAAATGGAAGCTTGTCTTCCTACCCATACATGACATCCATGTTAACTCGAGGTGCCTAAACGAAGATCCTAATCTTCTACCTCCTACATGAATTATTGGACTAAATAATACGTAATACTTAACCTAAATATATATACCCCCATTCGAACCTTTAATGTTAAACTTGTGTTTATATGTTAAAGTAGTAGGATATCATCTAAGACATAAAGTCTCGATATGATTCTAATGGGTGTACTACCCATGAAATACAATATAACCCTAGTGGTTACATAGTGTCATATAAGAGTTATAAGTTGAAGATGATTATTTTTAATATCATACTTTATGTTATGTTAAACTCCAAATTTATAATCTTCCGTTGAACGCCAAACTCACACACCTATGTTTCCCCGTGTAGAAGGGCTAGGTGCTCCAACTTAATCCACTCCAAACTTACTCTCGGACCTTCAAGTCAAGACTTGTAAACCGTGAGTATACTCGATCCCTTTTTCCCCTTTACACTTTGGGATGCAACATGTATAATTATGCAAATATCTTTAAACTAAACTAAACATACTCAATCCTTGTACAAACATGAAACTAATGTGCTTTACTTATGATTCTTGTATGCTCTATTTGAACGATTTGGAACGTATATGCTCATTAACTTTGCTAGCCCACCTTAACAATTATAGCGCTATAGGATTTACGCACCGCCCGTTAAACTTGGGGTATTGTTAAGTTAAACATTTACCATCCCGCTATCAATTGGGATTAGGTTATTTAATGCGTTGGATTCTTGGGTTTGATCATAGTGTACGCCAAAATTGCATACTAGTAATTCACATATTGTGAATCATGTTGGATTTGAGCCTTTTATTCTATTATGCTATGTAAACAAACTTGTATACTCGCTCATGCTTTTGCATTGAAACTCTATTTTAATACATGTTGTAGGTTGATTATTGAAGTATGGATGAATGATGAAACAAGTTTAGGGTGGACTAGATACACACCTTTAATCTATTTATCTTTTAATGTTATGTTATTTGTTGAAACAATGTTGTATTTTGTTTTGAATATTGTATGACAATTTAGCACTTGCAATGAAATTTGAATTTAATTAAATATTGTCACATAGTGTTATGAAGTCTCTAGCAATCTATACACACTTCGTCTCATCCCGATGTTTCCGCCATCGGTTGGGGTGTGACAAGGGCGATTTCTTGATGTTATGATTAGTGTCTAACCCTTAGCCTCTCAATCATCTCCTTATATATACACCCAAGAGGAAACCTAATTAGTTAATAAGAGTAATATGGTCCAACAACAATTACCAATTAATTATATAATAGTTAAAGTATATTTTGATCTATATAATATAAATGATTATAATGGCTACACAATTAAATATAACACAATAATTATATTTAATCTTACATTCTTCCAATTAGCCTGATCAGGAGTTAATACTCATTTTAGCTTTAAACCAAGAACTGTAGCAGAGAAATACAGCCATTCAATCATCATTCGACTCAGGACCCCCATTAGTCATACTACAGCCTCAATTTAAAACCTAACACTTATGATCAAAATATGCGCGTAAGCCCTTTAGTGTTTGATTTGTATTTATAATTGTCTATATGTCATTATACCGCCAGAACATATGTTAGAGACATACAAAATCAAATTTCATTAATTAAAATATAAGTAAGTACAATATGCTATTAAATAAGGTCTTTAGTAAATCTCATATTCGAAACATATTCTTTGAAAACTTTTGGTGGGAGACCTTTAGTCACCGGATCTGCAAGCATATTTTTGGTACTAATATACTCAATACAAAGATTATTTTCCTCAACTCGCTCAGCGAATAAATACTTTGTATCGAAATATAAACCAGCTCCAGTCGAACTGTTACTGTTCGAGAAACTAACGGCAGCTGTATCACAGTAAAGCTTCAATGGTCTATAAATGGAATTAACGATTTTGAGTCCAGTGATCAGGTTCCTAAGTAACATTCCATGATAGATTGTGTTATAAACAGCAATGTATTCTGCCATCATTGTGGAAGTTGTGGTCAACTGTTGTTTATGACTCTTCCATGAGATATCTTCGCCTGCTAATATAAAGATATAGCCCGAAGTGGATTTCTTATCATCGTAGCATTTAGAAAAGTCAGAATCAGAATAGCCTACCACTTCTAAATGATCACTTCATCTATAAGTCAGTTTATAGTCTTTCGTCCCTTGCAGATATCGAAGTACTTTCTTAGCTTCTTTCCAGTGATCTAGGCCAGGATTAGTCTGGTAACGGCCTAGCATTCCAACAATTTAAGCGATATCTGGGCGAGTACAGACTTGAGCATACATCAGGCTCCCGACTACTGACGCGTAAGGTATCTGACTCAGTTGCACCTTTTCAACCTATGTTGTCAGACATTGGAATGAACCGAAAACATCTCCCTTAACTACTAAGGGTTTGCACTGTTGCATGTTGTAACGTGTAAGGATACGATCTATGTAAGCCTTTTGAGACAATCCTAAGTTCCCTTTGTGTCTATCTCAGTGAATTTCGATGCCAATAACATAAGAAGCATCTCCGAGATCCTTCATGTTGAAGTTATGCGAGAGTAACCGCTTCAACTCATGCAACATGTCTAAACTATTACTTGCCAATAGAATATCATCTACGTAAAGGACATGTATAGTAATGTTGCTCCCACTCATCTTGAGGTAGGTGCATTGATCAACTTGATTCTTTGCAAAACCTTGTTTCTTCATGACTTTATCAAACTTAAGATACCATTGACGTGGTGCTTGTTTTAACCCGCAAATGGATTTATTCAACTTGCAGACTAGATCCTCTTGACCTTCAGGTTTAAAGCCTTCAGGTTGTTTCATGTAAACATCTTCGTCTAAGTCTCCATTAAGGAAAACGGTTTTAACGTCCATCTGATGCAGCTCTAAATCAAAATGAGCTACTAGGGCTGTTGGAACCTGAAGGTTTATTCATGTAGGTTAACAATATTAGGGATTGATTATGTAATTAGTTATCTATGTTTTGGGTTAAACATTGTGGGTTGGGCTAGAATAGGTGTCGCATGGGCCTAAGTGTGTTTTCGGCCCTAATGTGTTTTGTATATAAACACCCCTAATCACTTGATTAGGGGTTGTTGATTGCGAGTAGAAGGCAGGCGACACAAGGTATTGGAACCGAGTTCCATCCGAGATTTGTATCAGTCATCGTTCATCGTGAATGCAAGTTTCGGTTTGATTCTTATTTATTGTTTGTTATTTGATCATAATATTAGTTCTTGAATCACCTTGTGTTTGATTTCCGCGCTCTCACAAGGCGTAGATTGATATCATTGAGATCCTCACGGGTTTTACAATTGGTATCAGAGCCATTGAAGCCATTCAAGGGCTCGGTTTTGGTATCAATCAGATTCAAGAAATTGCATATATTACTGATCCGGTTTGTTAAGTGTGTTTGCAGATTTTTATCGACTGTTCTTGACAAATTCATTGGAAAAATCACTGATTTTGGTTTGTTGATTTCAGTATTGGTGTTTGCTGAAATTTCGGGATATCGGTTCAACAGATTCAAAGATTACAATATCTTTGAATTTTGGAAATTGCTGAAAAGTCGGGATTGCGAGTAAACAGTTCTTATCACTTATTGTTTTGCAGGTTACGACTCGCAATCACCCAGTTGCGGCTCATCACGTTTCAGTTACGACTCGCAACCTCAGCTGGTTTCGGTTCATACTGCCTCAGTTACGACTCGCAACCAAAGGATTGGTCTTCACTCGCAACCGTGGTTTCGGCTCATTCGGTTTTGTTACGACTCGCAACCATTCGGTTACGACTCGCAACCACAGAAATCTTGACTCGCAACCTACGTTGTTACGACTCGCAATCACTGAAGTTTCGACTCACAACCTTGTCAGTTTCGACTAGCAACCATCAGAAAATTGACTCGCAACCCCGTCTCGACTCGCAACGACTTTGTGTGACGGACATTTGGACTGTTGATTTTGGACTTAACAAAATTAATTAATTAACTGATTAATTAACCATGTCAACCAACAACAGTGAATTGTCTGCCCTAACTCAACAACAAGAACTGGATTCAAAGCTAGGAACCACAACACGTATTCCGAGATTAACTGATGCCAATGACTTTCCCGAGTGGAAGTGGCGCTTTGAACAGCATCTGAAAGTTAAAGATTACAAGCTATGGCGCAGCATTTTGAGAGGACCTAGGGAGATTATGATGGAAAGCCCTACAGAACCTGATGTTAAAATAAAGAAGCCTCGAGATCAATACACTGAAGATGATCTGCTCATTGTTGAAGAAGATGATAGAGCTCTTTCCTATCTGACCATGGGTTTGGGTCCTAATATTGCTATGGGCTTTCGCACCTGCAAATCTGCCAAGGAACTGTGGGATTCTCTGGTAGAAGTGTATGAAGGTAATGAAGATATGAAAGAGAGTCGAAGGAACTTACTGCAACAAAACTTCAACAATTTCAACCATATTTATGGTGAAACAGTAGATAATCAGATCCAAAGGTTTGTCAAGCTGGTGACTCAAATGCAAATGGAAGAAATTCATACCACAAACGCATCCACCAACAGACAACTTCTCAATGCATTGCCCAAGAGTTGGGATCATCATGTTGCTATGATCAAGAAGACCAAAGATCTTGCAAGATGCACCCTGTCTGAGATGATCTCGCATATCAAAGCTTGTGAATTGGATGACAAGCAGAGAGAGACTAACTACAAGAACAGCATGCTGGCTGCCGGTTTCTCAATTGCTCCAACCACATCCAGTGACAGTAACACAGCTCTTCTGTCTCAAGGAGGATTCCAAATGTTTCGCAATGCTACAGCTGCTAAGCCTGCTCCCACTTCAGCAAACGTCTACAACTCAGGGTCCTCTACTCAAGCTTCCCCTACAAGTGCTGGAAAGGCATCTGCTGCACCTTCTGCCTCTGTGGCGAGCAATGAAATGGTTGCCTTCTTCTCGAAACAGTCTAAAGAAAATCTTGAAATTGCAGCCTCAGTCATAAATTGCTTGAATGCCTTTACTTCGGGAAACCTTGGTCCTCCTAAGTTTTCCATGGATGATTTGGATCAAATTCTTCCAGAAGATGTGGAAGAAATGGATATCACGTGGCAGATGGCTATGGCGGCTTTTAGAGCTAAAAACTTTGTGAGGAAAACAGGGAAAAACAAATGGCAGAATCTTACGTTCTCGGGCCCCGCAAAGATGCCATTTGAGTTTCGTTGCTATAATTGTCATGAACAGGGTCATTTAGCTAGAAATTGCACGAAACCCAAGGTGAATGGTGAACAAACTCCAGCTCAGCCTGCTGCTCCTGTTACGCCCAATCGAGAAAGAGCTCTTGTGACTACAACTGGTGTGCCTGCTGATAATGTCAACAGTGGAAGCCCACAACCTATGGGATTGGCCCAAGCTTTGGTGGTTCAGCCTGATTCGCCTTTTGACTGGAGTTCAGAGATCGAAAGACTAAACATCTCAGCTCCTGAAAATCAAGCCAGCTATCGCTTTCATGGCCAGCAACGATTCGGTGAATGATGATGTGAAGGTTGCACAGGAGGAGGAGTCGTCAGCTGAAAACTTCGCCTTCATGACTCAAATTCTGTCAGCACCTGTCAAGGGTCTCACTAAAGAAGAGGTAATTTCTGTTTTCTGCACTTCTGAATGTAGGGAACGAGTTGAGGCCTATAGAATCCATAACGCTGAGCTAATCGAAGACTATAATGAAATTAAACGCAAAAATTTCACTTTAACGAAAAATGAAAAACTTTTCAAAGAGAAAATCGAAGCTCAGCGTAAGGATATCGTCCAACTCAAAGACGATGTTAGTGTAGCCACGGCCCAACTCATCATGGTTAAAGAAAAACTGTGTGAGGTGACTAAGGAACTGGAGAATGTTAGGGATAAATACCAAATTAATCAGTTAAACATTAAAAAATTCGATTCCTCCAGTAAATTAGTCAAAAATCTCTGTGATCAACAATTGGCTTATTCTAAAAGGAAAGGGTCGGGATTGGGTTACAATCAGACTCCTCCTCCGTACAATAACAATTACACTTACTTGCCTATGACCGAGGAGGAGATGCTGAATGAAAGTAAAATGACATACGGACCCAAAAATAATAAGCCCTCGGTAAATGTTGAAAGTTCCAAAAATAGTAAGTCCTCAATCAATGGCAAATTTGCTGAAGAGCAGGTAAAACCAGAGACGTGTTTTGTATCAAAGGGTACTTTTGATCCTAACAGTTCTTCGTCATGTGCAGATAAAGTACCTGAAGTGATATGGGGAGATGTGTTTGGAAGTGAACAAGTTTTAGAATCTGATTCTTCTAAAACTTCTTTTGATAATACTAATTCTGGTTGTGTGTTTGGACAAGCGTTTTTGAACTCTTTTCATAGTTATGTTTCCTCTTCTTTTGGGCCTGATGTTTTGGGCAAAACAGTGAATGCTTGTGATGAACCTTTTAAAAATGCGTGTGATGATGAATGTTTTGCAACTGCTGAAAATTGTGATTCTAATGTTTCTGATTCTCAAGGTGAAAATAGTGTGACCAACGATGTTCCTCAGGACACTTTCAGTGAAACCACTGAAAATGCTTCACAAGAAAACCAATCACACACTGATTTTTCGTGTGAATCAAATTCAGTGGACATTTCTACTGATGAATCTGATGGAACTTCTTTGGATGGCAACGATAGAAAGGAGTCATTATTTGTTGATGACGTCTCAGCCTCGATCGAGACTGAAACTCAAGATGATTTGCAAAACGAGAAAGAAGTTTTCTTAAATGAGAGTTTGAAAGAAAATACTTGTGAAGAAAATCATAAGTCAACATCTGAAACACCTAATCAAAATGATTTTCATGAAACAGTAAAAAATGAAAACTCTACTTTTTCAGATTCTCATGCTTGTGCCAGTGCTAGTTCTGACCCTCAGGTATCTACAAGCTCAGGGAAGGCACAAGCAAGTCAATCAAAACAGAACAAGCAAGCTCCATCTTCAAGACCCAAAAGACCCGCAGCCACTGTGAATCATCAAAAATCTTCCACAGTGAAACGACAGATTTGTTTCAATTGTGGGATAGCCGGGCACATTGCCAGAAACTGTGTTTCTTTGTCTTCCTCTGTGCAGTCTAAAACTCAACACGCACAACATCAGAAAGTCAAACCAAATCGATTTGATCCTTCTAAGTCAATGAAGACTGATAGGTCTAAGACAATGAAGAACGACCATCGTAGGGTCAGGCCTTCTGATCAAGATTGGAATGCAGCCAAACGTAGACATAAAAACCGGCAAAATCATTTTTCAGAAAACAGATTTAAGGCGTTTGGTAATTATGCTAACAACTAGTCTAAACAATATTGGAAACCTAAACCTAAAGCCGTGCATTCCAACTTGCCTCATACACTTCATAAAAATTCTGCCAATGCGAATTCATCAAAATTTTTAAATAAAGACAATTTAGTTTGGCAGAGGGTAACGTATTTCGATGCTCAAGGAAAACCCAGATCCACTATGGGCTGGGTTCCTAAATCTAACTAATCCCGCTACTCGTGCAGGAACAGCTGTGGAGGACTACCGTGCGCCTCTGGTACATGGATAGTGGCTGTTCCAGGCACATGACAGGAGACTTATCCCAACTTGTGAATGTCAAAGAATTTAATGGTGGATATGTCTCATTTGCGGGAGGTGAATCTGGCAGAATCACTTTGAAAGGAACTGTTCAAAACGGTGTTCTCAGCTTTGAAAATGTCAATTATGTTCCAGAACTGAAGCACAATCTGTTAAGTATTTCGCAGATTTGTGATAGAGGGAATTCAGTTCATTTTACGAAGAAAGGGTGTCATGTTCTTAAGCCTGGGATTGTTATTCCAGAAGACTGGTTCTTGATGACAGCTGAAAGAAAAGGAAATGCTTACGTCATTGATATGAACAAGAAACCGTGTGAAGAGATCACTTGTTTATTTTCGAAGATTTCAGAGCATGATGGTCTTTTGTGGCACCGTCGACTTGGGCACGTGAATATGAAAAATCTGAATCGTCTAGCTAAAGGTCAATTGGTACGAGATCTTCCGATTAAGGATTTCATGTTGGTGGAAAAGTGTGTTGCTTGTGCGAAAGGAAAGGCTCATCGAAAACCTCACAAGACTAAACCAGTACCTTCAACAAAAGCTATACTCGAGCTACTTCACATGGATCTTTTTGGTCCAGTGAATGTGATGAGTATCGGGAAGAAAGCTTACTGTCTAGTAATCGTCGATGATTACTCTCGCTACACTTGGGTGTATTTTCTCAGTCACAAAAATGAAACTGCTGGACTGGTGAAACAATTCATTACATTGGCTGAAAATCAAGCGAGTACTAAGGTGAAGGTTATTCGATCAGACAATGGGACAGAATTCAAGAATGTTACTTTGGATACGTTCTGCATTGAAAAGGGAATTGATCGACAGTTCAGTGCGCCACGCACTCCACAACAGAATGGAGTGGCTGAAAGAAGGAATCGTACTCTAATTGAGGCAGCACGTACCATGCTGGCTGATTCAAAGCTTCCTAGCTTCTTTTGGGCCGAAGCTGTTAGCACGGCTTGTTATATCCAGAATCATGCTTTAGTAAATAAACGTCACATGAAAACCCCTTATGAGATTCTGGAAGGACGTAAACCTTCGGTTTCACACTTTCGTATTTTTGGTTGTCCATGTGTATTATTACTAATGGACTCAAATGGAAAGTTTGAAGTCAAAGGTGACGAATGTTACTTTGTTGGATATGCTAAAGGCTCTGCTTATAGGGTATACAACAAAGTAACTAGAAAAGTTGTTGAGTCGTGCAACATCGAATGGCTTGAAGAGAATGCTACGGACGCTAGAGTCGGTCCAGATTGGTTATATGATTATTCTGCTCTGTTTAAATCATTTAACATTTTGTCAAGTGATGTTTCAGTTGCAGGTGAGTCAGTTCCCAAACAACCATTGTCATTTGAAGATACTGAGGACGAAGCACAGATGCAAGAAAATGTGAAGCATCATACTGTTGATCCACCGGGAATGGTGTTCACGCAACATCCTACACCGACACCGATGGTCAATCAATCTCCTGAAGGTGCATCAACCAGTGACTCTGCAATGTTTCCTGATCCAATTCCTGAGGATTGTACCGTCACTTCTCCTGTAGTTCACACTACAAGTGCACCTGATGAGGGGGAGTGTAGCAACACCACCACTGCAGAGGAGACTGTACCTGATTTGGCCATACCGACGAGCGTTCAACGCAATCACCCAATCGAAAATGTGATTGGTCCTGTAAATGCAGGAATTTTGACCAGGAGTCAATCAGGAACCATTAACACTTGCTTATATTCTTGTTATCTTTCTCAAATCGAACCTAAAACCATTGATATAGCTTTGCAGGAACCTGGCTGGGTAGATGCTATGCACGAAGAGCTGAACCAGTTTGAAAAACTTGGAGTATGGAAGCTTGTCAAGTTGCCAGCAGGAAAGCGTAAGCTTGGAACTAGATGGGTTTTTCGAAACAAGCAGGATTCTGCGGGTGTCATTGTTCGAAACAAAGCAAGGCTGGTGGTTCAGGGATTTAGACAAATCGAAGGTCTGGATTATGATGAAGTATATGCTCCGGTTGCGCGACTTGAAGCCATCCGGATCTTTTTGGCTTACGCGTCGTACATGGGATTCACTGTTTATCAGATGGATGTCAAGACCGCGTTTCTCTATGGAGATGTGAAGGAGGAAATTTTTGTCGAGCAACCGCCAGGGTTTGTGCATCCAGATCATCCTGAGTACGCCTACAAGTTAGACAAGGCGTTGTACGGGTTACATCAGGCTCCTCGAGCTTGGTATGCCACCCTAACAGAGCATTTGTTGGCTCATGGATATACGCGTGGCACCATAGACCAGACTCTGTTTATCAAGAGGGTAGGACGTGATCAAATTTTGGTTCAAATCTACGTTGATGACATCATTTTCGGATCTACAAGCGAGGATCTGTGCAAGGAGTTTGAGAGGGTTATGAAGAAAAAGTTTGAAATGAGTGCTCTGGGGGAGATGACACTGTTTTTGGGTCTACAAGTCAAGCAGAGTTCACAAGGAATTCTGATTCATCAAGGGAAGTATGTGGATGATGTCCTGGCAAAGTTCAAATTCACGGACGCAAAGCCTGCTGAAACACCTATGGCTGAGAGACCATTATTGACTGAAGATGAAGAAGGAGAGTCTGTAAATCAACGTCAATATAGGTCAATGATCGGGTCATTGATGTATCTCACAGCTAGCCGTCCGGACATCATGTTCGCTGTTTGCAACTGTGCACGCTATCAGGCTAATCCTAAAACTTCTCATCTTATTGCTGTTAAACGGATCTTTCGGTATCTTAAAGGCCGACCTCGGTTTGGCCTGTGGTATCCGAGAGATTCCAATTTTGACTTGTTTGCTTTCTCTGACAGCAATTTTGGAGGTACTGACAGTGACAGGAAATCCACTTCTGCGGGATGTCAATTTTTGGGTGATCGGCTCATTTCTTGGCAGTGCAAGAAACAACAAACGGTGGCGATATCCACAGCTGAAGCTGAGTATGTTGCTGCTTCTGCTTCTTGCTCTCAAGTGGTGTGGATGCAACATCAATTGCAGGATTATGGTTTGACTTATCTTAACACTACTATTTACTGCGACAATGATGCTGCAATACAAATTGTTCGAAACCCTGTTTTTCACTCCAAAACCAAGCACATTGATATTAAAGTTCATTTCATTCGGGACTGTTTTGACAGAGGTCTGATTACGCTTGAACAAATCGACACAGATGCAAATGCTGCCGATTTGTTCACTAAACCTGTCAGCAGCTCGAAATTCAGAGTGCTTGTGGATTTTCTAAAAATGATCCGTTTTACTGATTGAGCATATTTTTGTTTTGTTTTGTTTTTCGTAGGTAAATTTGTTCATAAAGTTTTCTATTCTTAGGTAGTTTTTATTTATGCACAAATTTAGGGGGAGAAAAATCGAAAAATACAAAAACATTGAAAAATTAAAAAAATACAAAAAGAGTTTCAAAAGGAAGTGTGGCTGGACTGGGAAATGAAATGAATTTTCACTTTATGGTCAAGGGCTGACTCATGTAAGACCAGTATCGAAATTGTTTGACTCTAGTATGATGTGTTGGTAGGCTCTATCCTTAAGATTGGAAACAATAGCTGTTTCTGTTCAGAACTAAACCAGTACATGACCTCAGAAAAGAAAATCACTTGGAATTAGCTCATGTCTATTTGAATGTTTGTATGCTTTTCCCGATACACACAATTTTGATCTGATTCTGAAATCTTATCTGAAAAAGTCGTGTATCTCCTCTGCTGCATCCAGATACATGCTGACCTGGAGGTGCTAGGCAACGTCAGCTTCTGCTGCATCCAGATACATGCTGACCTAGCTGTACGTTGTCGATCTGTAGATCAATTAACACCCGAAAGAGGCCCTCTAGTGCCCAAAAGAAACCCCAATAAACCTATATCAAATTGAGAAAACTCATTTGATATGTATATTATATCATCTCAATCTAAGATCTATTCTGTTCTTTTCTCAACCTATTCCCAGTTAAGATTTCAGAGATTTGGGTTGGACTTGTGAAATATGTGGTAGGGAAACTGCTTGCATGATAGAGTGAGCTGTGCATAATTCCAGGATTTGATTAGTATTTGTTTGGGTGCTCATTATTAAAAATATCAAAACATGATAAAAGGAGATACAGGCAGTTATATGGAAAAGATCTAGGGAGATGAGTTTAAGAGGACATTCATAGTTACAATTTCTCTAGAGAGAGAGAGAGGCAATTGGTGGTGAACTTGTACCAGACGATTTTGCTTGTTCAAGTAATAGAATCGTGTGCAAGTTTAAAGGTGATTCGGTTTGTTCTTCGTTTCCATATTTTTTGGTTCGTATTTTCATTGTTTTCGATTTGTTCTTGAATCACATCAAGTTTGGATTCCGCACAAACTTGGTGTTGTTTGATATCATTGAAAGATCCGGTTAAACGGGACTTACAAGTTTCAATTGCGGCATTGCTGGTCACATTGCTCGGAACTGCACAAATCGTCCCTACGTACCCTACTATATGCAAAATCAGAGGGTTACACCAAAGGGCAACTACCATTCTAAGCCAATGAAGGTATCTTCACCAAAGGCAATGAAGAATGTGAATCCCACGGTTAAACCTTCTGATGGGGATTGGAATGCTGCTAAAGCAAAAAAGAAAACAAGCTTTGAAACCTACAAAAATTTCGAAAAATAACAAGGTTGATATGCCAAATGTTTTGCCAAAGGCATCTAAGAAACTAGAAAAGCCTAAACAAATTTGGAGAGCAAAACAAAAAGCAGCTACATCTCCAATCCTTGAAACGAAAGAGGACAAATATACTGGCAATCGTCTAGATCATCCTCTAGTAGATCAGTGTTGATAAGTGAAGTCATGCCTGAAACCTTGTGATTTGATCCCTGAATATCTATGCAAATTTCCTGATTTTATTTTTGTAAATAATTTTTATTATTTAATTTTGTTTTAGGTTTTATTTTGCAAATAAATGCTCAAAAAGGTTTAATGGGTAATTTTTGGTAAATCAGATTTTTAATTGGGTTTTGTTTAAAAAATATCTTTTGAAAATCATGTTTGAGCCCATGTTCATCTGGCCCAAGCCCAAAAGATTTGGGCCCATGAGATACAGTGAGTATAAAATGGTCATTACGAGTCAACTTCATTTATTCACTCGTAATCAGCTTTTAAAACTCTCTCAACATTCCGGCCGCAATCACGATTCCGACTCAATTCCGGTTGCGACTCGCAATCCGATTAGATCATCATCAGGTAATATGATGTCATTGTTCAAGTTTTTGCAGGATTTTTGAATTTTGGTTGAAGATTCCGGCGAATATATGAAGATTCCGATGAAGATTTGATGATTCCGATGAAGTTTCCGATGAGTTTTTGAAGTTTCCGATGAAGTTTCCAGTCGCAATCAAGAACAACAGGACTCGAAACCAGTGATTACGACTCGCAACCTCTAGATTGCGACTCGTGATTGCGACTCATTTTGGCTTGTTGCGACTCATGATTGCGACTCGCAATCTGCTGGTTGCGACTCATTTTGGCTGGTTGCGACTCAGTTTTCCTGGTTGCGACTCATGGTTTCGAGTGAACAGTGCCAGTGTTTGTTTTATTTTAATTTTTATCACTGTTGTTATTGGAAACTTATATGTTTTGTGTGGTGTGCAGAAAAATGGACTTAAAGTTTATCGCGTCTCACAATCAAGTAGCATATTTGGCACCTCCACCTGCAAAGCATAAGCAGCTGTTCACGTCTTTGATCAAAGGCCTAAGTACATGCCGTATTGCTCACGCTCTTCGTGAAAATCCGGTTGTGTATGAAAGCCTCATTCGAGATTTTTGGAAGACTGCAAAAGTGGAAATCATTGAAGGAAAAGGAGCTATAGCTGCTGAAATCGACGGGACGAAGATTATTGTGTCGGAGCAGGTTATCAGGGATGTGTTGAAGTTCAATGATCAGGAAACGGATCCAATCGAGCTTGCTGCTGGAGCGATTGAAGCAATTTTGCCACGACTGAGCTATGAAGGAAAATTTCCTCCCCTGGTTAAGAAGTTTGTTCATCCGTACTGGCGTTTATTATTGCACATGTTCCTGTTGTGCATGACAGAGAACCGAGGGGGAATTGATCAATTAAACACAACACAGACGGCTGCATTGATTTGTGTGATTACAAATGAGCCGTTCAACTATTCACGATATGTTCTAGAAGCGATGAAGAGAAATGCTATTGGGCTTCGAAAGGATAAGTTTCTTATGTATCCTAGATTTGTGCAAATGATTCTCAATGAGCGTTATCCTGAATTGAAGAGATCTGGTGATACTCTGGAGTTAAAGCCTATGGGCCCTTCGTGTTTTGGTGCTCTCACTACGAAGAAGGGAACAGAGAAAAAGTTTGAAGGTTTGATCGAGTTGGAAAAGTTTGGTCAGTTTGCAGAGACCGAAGACATTGTTGAGAATCCAGTCATGGCACAAGCCGTATCTACACGTGCCATTGTTGCTGAAGAACATGACATCCAAAGGAGAGCTGAAAATGAGCCTGAGCCAGAGCGTATCACTATTAACTCTGACGATGAAGGTGTTGAGATTACGTGTGATTCAGATGATGATAACATAGAACTTCCTCCTGAAGTTAATGCTGATGCTGTTTCTACAGTTAATCCAGTGATTTCTGCTGAGAGTTTGGCAATGCTGATAAAGAAAGTGACTGACACGATGGGAAATCCTCCTCCCAATCTGTCAGTATCTACTGAAGAGCCAGAAGAAAGCCCAAGGGATTCTGATTCTATTCCGCTAAAAAGGAAAAGAAGGGATCCTAGACCCGGAATGTTTATCGAACAAAGCAAAGATCAATCTGTAACTGTTGCTGATGATGCTGAAGGTTTATATGACTTCGATTTTGAAAAGTATGTTGACGATGCTACCACCACCACTACAGAGAATATCTTTGAGTCTGGTGTTCATACTCAAGGTGATGATACAGTTATGACGAATGTTGAAGTTCAAAATGAAGCTGTGCCTAATGTTGAAGCTCACGTAGAAGCAGGGCCCTCTGAAACTGTTAGTGCTGGACCTTCTGGTACTATTCATGAAGAACCGAGCAGTTCAAGTGGTAAACGGCCTGTAGAACCACTTAGAATGCCTTTCGACAGTGATTCTAGTGATGATGATGAGTTTATAAGCATGAGGGAAATGAAGAAACGTTTGGTTGTGCTCGAACAAGATTCAATTCATAAAGATGCAAAGATCATACAGCTTGAAGACACCATTGTGAAGAAAGATCAACAAATTGAGCAACTGCAGGGAGATGTTGGCCTATTGTTCAATATTGTTTATGATCTGCGAGGTAAGCTTGAAAAGAAATTCGGACAAGAGTTTTCTGATCCCACAGATGTCGAAAACAGAAAGAAAGCTTTTGAGAAAGATAATGCTGAAAGGAGTGCTGCTATGGAAAAATACTTTGAAAGAGTTACTGATCCAGAAGCAGAGAAAGCTAAAGCAGAGAGGTTGAAGAAGAAAAGAGAGTTTGTGATTCTGAAGAACAAGAATGCTAATCCAGATGATGAAGATGCACGTGCTACTCATCATTTAATGGATGTTGGTGAAACTCTCTACGATAAGAAAGGAAATCGATCTGGTGTAGTCAGCTGGGGTTATGATCATGATCGTAACAGATGGTGGATCAAGAGGAAAGTTGGACCGGTTGAATGGTACAAACATTCAGGACAATTTCAGTCGTTCACTAAGGTAGATTTGACAGACTTGACTAATAAACCTTATGTGGATGATAAGCCTAATGGTCCTGGTTATGCATTCTTCGAGAGATTGAAAAGGGAAGTTGCAAAAGGTTTTCCCTCGATGCGTACAGCGGATTCTATTGTTAAACCTGCAAAAGGGATTAGGGATCCGTATACGAATAAGCGAATGAAGATTGTCCACTGGCCAGCTACTGATAAAGAGAAGACGATTCCGTTGGTGAGAAAGATTCCAAAAGGGGCGCTGAAGACAATGCACTTTTGGGTGTATGATGAACGTCTTGGTCAAGCAGTAATTGTTTGTGATGGTGATGCAAGTTACTGTTTGGTAGATCAGATCGACTTATTGAATCTTGCAGTTGAAGATCTTGAAGTCTTGGCAAGCAACCAAATCCGAGCTACTGAAAAATATGAAGAAATTGCTAAGGGTTGGACATCTGCAGTAGCCTCTGTCATGCATATTCATAAGAAGGGTTTTGGTGGATACAAAGACAATATGAGTGGTGGTCATCAAAGCAGCTGAAGTCAGAAGAACCTGCATGCATAAACCTAGGGGGAGATTGTTGGAACCTGAAGGTTTATTCATGTAGGTTAACAATATTAGGGATTGATTATGTAATTAGTTATCTATGTTTTGGGTTAAACATTGTGGGTTGGGCTAGAATAGGTGTCGCATGGGCCTAAGTGTGTTTTCGGCCCTAATGTGTTTTGTATATAAACACCCCTAATCACTTGATTAGGGGTTGTTGATTGCGAGTAGAAGGCAGGCGACACAAGGTATTGGAACCGAGTTCCATCCGAGATTTGTATCAGTCATCGTTCATCGTGAATGCAAGTTTCGGTTTGATTCTTATTTATTGTTTGTTATTTGATCATAATATTAGTTCTTGAATCACCTTGTGTTTGATTTCCGCGCTCTCACAAGGCTTAGATTGATATCATTGAGATCCTCACGGGTTTTACAAGGGCCATGACGGTCCTTAATGAATCTTTACGAGAGACAGGGGAAAACATCTCTTGATAATCAATTCCCTCTTTCTGAGTGAAGCTCTTTGCAACCAATCTCGCTTTGTAGCGTTCAACATTCCCATTCGAATCCAGTTTTGTTTTGAATCCCCATTTACATCCTACGGGTTTGACACCGTTGGGTAATTCTACTAAATCCCAAACGTCATTTTTCTTCATGGATTCAACCTCATCAATCATTGCTTTATTCCATTCAGAAGACTGGTCACTGGTAATGGCTTCATTGTAAGATATAGGATCATTGAGGTTTCTTGCATCTATTTCAGTCAGGTAGGTAACATAATCATCCCAATTAGTAGGCCTTCTAGGCCTAGAGGACCTCCTGAATTGATTATCGGGTTCAGCATTGTCTTGGTTTTGAGCGTTTGATGTGCCTTTGCTATGAGGTATAATGGGTTATGATAGTGGAGGTAAATTTGGAGTTGGTGCAGTAGTGTCAGGTGCAGTTGTTGCATTGGGTACAAGAGGAGTAAACGGAGTAATGGTAAGCGACGAGTCTCTCCCCCCACGTCTTGTACTTCTTGCAATTCTTGGTTGGTACTGCTCCCACTGACCTTGAAATCCTCCAGGAATGCAACACGCTTAGTTTCAAAAATACGTGTGATGTAGGAAGGACAACAGAAACGATAACCCTTTGAGTGATCAGGATACCCGATAAAGAAGCAGGTAACTGTTTTAGGGTCAAGTTTCCTTAGGAAAGGATTGTAAAGTTTTGCTTCAGCAATGCAGCCCCATACTTTCATATATTTAAGACTCATTTTCCTTCCTGTCCAAAGTTCATAAGGAGTTTTATGGACAGACCTAGAAGGAACTCTATTGAGAACATGAACAACTGCTTTTAACGCTTCAGTCTAGAGGAATAATGGTAAATTAGTGTTGGCTAACATATTGCGCACCATGTTCATAAGGGTACGATTTCATTGTTCAGCGACACTTTTCTGCTGAGGTGTACTAGGCATGGTGTACTAGTTTACAATCCTCTAGCCCTTACAAAACTCATAAAACGGACCAGGAGCTTGACCCACATCACTATGTCTTCCATAATATTCACTGCCTCTATCTGATCTCACAACTTTAATTCGACGATCTAGTTGTTTTTCAACTTCAGCTTTACAATCTTTAAAAGTTGTAAGAGATTTAGATTTTTCTTTAATGAGATACAAGTACATGTAATGAGAATAATCATCAATGGAAGTGATAAATGAAGCATGTCCAGTGATGCCAGCGATTTGGTAAGGACCACTAATGTCAGTATGAATGAGTTCTAATAAATTAGAGCTCCTACTGGCACATTTCTTATTCGCTAATGTCATTTTACCTTTAAGTCATTTGATACATGTTTCCAAAGTCAGTGAAATCGAGAGGAGGTAAGACTTCATCCTTTACGAGTCGATTTAATCGTTCTCTTAAACATTGATGCCACAACATGGATGAAGTCTCTAAGTCTCGTTTTTGTTTCATCTTTGTGAGTGATTCATTAATATTATATGACAACAAAGATTTGGAAAAATCATCATCTAGTTCTAATCTATAGAGACCACCATCCAGAATGTCGGTACCATAAATAACGGAATCATAGAGAATAGAGAGTTTGTGATGACCATGGGAAACAACAAAACCGTGTATGTCTAACTTTAGTCCAGATACAAGGTTCTGAGTTACCTCAGGAACATATAAGGTATCATAAAGTTTAATGCATAAACCAGTTTTCGTAAATAATTGTAATGTTCCTATGGCCTTCACTTCTAATTCTCGATCATCCCCAACTTTAAGTGTTCTTTGGTTTCTTCCCAGCCTCCGGATTGAAAGGAATCCCTGAGTAGAATTAGTTACATGAACCATAGAACCAGAATCAAACCACCAAGAATTAGCCGGAACATTTAAATTATAGGACTCAAGTATCATGAAAAAAATCGTTACCTTTCTTAGCCAACCACTCCTTAAAGTCAGGGCATTCCTTCTCCTCATGTCCTGTCTTTTTACAGAACTTGCAATAAGGTTTGCCTAAGGAGTTCTTAGAGCTGGAAGGTGCACTTGTATTAGGATTTGGCTATTGGACCTTAGAAGCATCCTTTCTTGGTTAATTGTTCTTCCTCTTCTAAGAGCTGGAGATGATACTAAGATAGAAGTCTTAATGTGATCTAAGGGCAAGTTACACGAAGGCAGGCATAAGTAATGACCATTTTAATTATGAAGTTGTGATGTTGTCTATTACTAACATCAAAATAATAGACTAAGTTAAAAAGTTCTACTTAAATGAAGACAAATCACCATTGGGCAGAAGTGTAATCATCTAATCATGTGTGCAAAGTAATTGTGACAAATCAGCTTTGGCCATAAATGAGACAAACACCTTAGTTATGCACTTGTTATGTATGCCAGACATGAATGAATTAAATCAGCTTTGGCCAGATTTAAGACATTCACGTTTGTAATGCATAATTAACATAGCTTTTATAATACTTGAACAATAAATAGATGTATCAAATCACCTTTGGGCAGAAGTGATACATCAGAAGCTCATCCAAGTTAAGCTATTTGGTTTTGTGAAAAGTTATCTAATTCTGTTTAAGTGTTTTACAAAACCAATTATTTAATAGCAAACCACCTGTTAGCGCGGATCGAACATTTCGAAAAATTAAGTTCACAATAACATCCCAATAAGGTAATGAGATTTCGAAAAATCTTGACATTTCGAGAACATATTAGATTTCGGATAAAATTAGATTTCGAATCGTTCTGAAATTGGGATTTCTAATAAGATTTCGGATGAAATGTCGAATAATTCCGAAACGGTGATTTCGAATAAGATTTCGGATGAAATTTCAAATTATTCCGAAAATGTGATTTCAATGAGATTTCGGATTTATCCGAAAATTCTAATTTTGAATGATTTCGGATTTATCCGAAAATTGTAATTTCGATTTATTTCGGATTTATCCAAAAATTGTTCTCCAAGATTCGAAATTTGCTAATTTTGCCAGTTAATGGAAAATGTTTATAATAAAGAAAATGTGTTGATTAATTTGAATAGTTGGTGTGCCACAAGGGTTTATGTCCCATTTGCCTACTTATATGACCCATATCATAATTTTTTTAGACATATAGACTTTGCATCTTGATAAGAAAAGGGAGAAACATCCATAACTCATCAAAGAAATCACAAAACGGCAACCCAACATTGGTGCTTTTGGAGTAACACACACATACTTCACCACTATATATCTCCCCTTCACTTACACTCGCAAAACCATCTTCAAATCTAAGTTTTATTTTGGAAACTAACACGACGAGACTTGGTATCAAACCGGTTCAACCCTTAACACCCATGGTTAACCCGCCATTGGAGCCATTGTGCCCATCGCGTTGTGCCATTCCCATAAAGACGGCACCACGGACTAGTGGTTATACCCTAGCTCCTACTAAATTGGAAAGAGTGGTTAATGATTCTAAAGAAGGTTGTCATACAAGGTCATCGAGTTCGCTCAGTAAGAGATGGAAAGAGTATCACGGGTCGAAAGATTAGGAAGGATTATTGGATCCACTTGACGACGGTTTACGCAATGAGATTGTGCGGTATGGGAGATTTATTGAGTCGGCATACCAATGTTTCGACTCTGATCCCCTTCACTTACACTCACAAAACCATCTTCAAATCTAATTTTTATTTTGGAAACTAACACGACAAGACTTGGTATCAAACCGGTTCAACCCTTCACACCCATGGTTAACCCGCCATTGGAGCCATTGTGCCCATTGCGTTGTGCCATTCCCATGAAGACGACACCACGAACTAGTGGTTATACCCTAGCTCCCACTAAATTGGAAAGAGTGGTTAATGATTCTAAAGAAGGTTGTCATACAAGGTCATCGAGTCCGCTCAGTAAGAGATGGAAGGAGTATCACGGGTCGAAAGATTAGGAAGGCTTATTGGATCCACTTGACGACGGTTTACGCAATGAGATTGTGCGGTATGGGAGATTTATTGAGTCGGCATACCAATGTTTCGACTCTGATCCCCTTCACTTACACTCACAAAACCATCTTTAAATCTAAGTTTTATTTTGGAAACTAACACGACCAGACTTGGTATCAAACCGGTTCAGCCCTTCACACCCATGGTTAACCCGCCATTGGAGCCATTGTGCCCATTGCGTTGTGCCATTCCCATGAAGACGACACCATGAACTAGTGGTTATACCCTAGCTCCCACTAAATTGGAAAGAGTGGTTAATGATTCTAAAGAAGGTTGTCATACAAGGTCATAGAGTCCGCTCAGTAAGAGATGGAAGGAGTATCACGGGTCGAACAATTGGGAAGGCTTATTGGATACACTTGATGACGGTTTACGCAATGAGATTGTGCGGTATGGGAGATTTATTGAGGCGGCATACCAATGTTTCGACTCTGATCTATCATCACCAAGTTAAGCCACATGTCGGTACGCAAGAAACTCAATGATGGAATGAGCTGGTGTTTATGGAAGCGGGTATCGTGTGACGAAGAATCTACATGCCACGTCATCCATCCTGATGCCAGGTTGGACAGGTCATATTGGAGTGTGGTCAAGTTGGATCGGTTATGTGGCGGTTTGCGAGAATGAAATAGAGACATCAAGGCTCGGTAGAAGAGACATAGTCATTTCATTACGTGGGACTGGAACTTGTACAGAGTGGCTCAAGAATCTAGGAGCCACCACTCTTACAACTTGCCCATTCGGCAATGCCAACGACGTGAAAGGACAAACTGACAACTCGATGGTGGAAACCGGCGTTTTAAACCTATACACATCGAGCACGTCAGAATGTCCAAGCTTACAACAATCATTACGACAAGAAATTCTAAGATTAGTTCAAAAGTATAACAACGAGCCATTAAGTGTCACCATCACTGGCCATTCGTTAGGAGCTTCTTTGGCCATTTTAGCTGCCTGCGACCTCAATAAGTTAATGAAATTTCGAAAAATATTGACATTTCGAGAACACATTAGATTTCGGATAAAATTAGATTTCGAATGAGATTTCGAATCTTTCCGACATTTTGTGATTTCGAATAAGATTTCGGATGTTTCCGAAATTGTGATTTCGAATAAGATTTCGGATGAAATTTCGAATAATACCGAAACCGTGATTTCGAATAAGATTTCGAAAAAAATTTCGAGTTATTCCAAAATTGTGATTTCGAATGAGATTTTGGATTTATCCGAAAATTGTAATTTCGAATGATTTCAGATTTATCCGAAAACTGTTCTTCAAGATTCGAAATTTGCTAATTTTGGCAGTTAATTGTGATAAGGGTGAAAATCCGAATTTTAAGGCTTATGGAGATTATGTTTCCTGTTTAAGTGGTGTTTTATATTTATCTAAATGATTTCGAAAATATAATATCCATTAAAATTAATAGATTTCAAAATCCTAATTAGATAAAACTTAATCAAAAACAGAAAACACCCTTTGATCCTCAATTCGTTCCAAAATATATGAATTTTTTGAATTCTTATGAGCATTATGGTGAACCCTAAAAAATAAAATAGCATCTGGAATCCGAAAATTGAAAATTTTTCATATTTTTATACAGATTTCGGAACAGTGATTGTTTAGGATGTGATCAAAGTTTATCCAAATTCGAACTTCAGGGTTTATCCGAATTCGATTTTATAAAACTGTTTTCCAGATTTCATTTCAGATTCTTGGAAACAAACAGAACTGATTTATCAACATATGCTCTGATACCACATGTTAATCAGTTCTGTGTAAACATAACAGAAAAGATATTAGAAATACCTATAACAGCAGACAGGCCAGCAGAGAATCCAGTCAGAGACGCATCCATTGAGTTCGACATGATTGTCAGCTTGATCTGGTTCCTCCTTAGAGTGTAAGTTATTGATGGTGAAACCGAATTCTAGAGTGGAATTCGGATGGAGAGAGAGGAGTAGAGAGGGCGATTTCTTGATGTTTTGATTAGTGTCTGAACCTTAACCTCTCTAATCATCTCCTTATATATACACTCAAGAGGAAACTTAATTAGTTAATAAGGGTTAATTAGTTAATAAGGGTAATATGATCCATCAGTAATTACCAACTAATTATATAATATGTATAATATATTTTAATCTATATAATATAAATGATTATAATGGCTACACAATTAAATATAACACAATAATTATATTTAATCTTAGAGTTTGATCGTGAATATAGGATGATCATATTGATGAGAATACAAGGCAATGTAGTTTGATCGTGAATATAGAATGATCATATAGATCAAGTGAACCACAATATCTTATGCTTTAGCTTATTTAGTTTTTAGTTTAGTCGTCTCATAATTGCTTGTGACGTTTACTCAGGTTTAATTTAATAAAATATGGTGTATAGAATGCAATAGATATTTATATAGTTTGATGCACGTAAAGATAAGTTAGATGAAGATGCAAAAGTTGGAGGATTAGAGCACTAATTAGCTATAACCAAAAATATCTGAAGTTCCACATGTTTAATTAAGTACTTTAAATGTGATGATAGATATTTAAATCACGTGTTTGGATGCTAAGTATTTCCCAAGTTATTTGGAGTACTTATAACTGATCACGGTGGAAATGTTAGTTACTTTTAAACCCAAAATTGTTTTAGTGAAAATTGATACGAAGAATATCCACAAGTTTCTAATGAAAATTAACTTTTAATTAAACACGTCTGCGATTCAAACGAGCAAGAGACCAACAATACAAACACCTCCGACCCAAACTTTTGGGTCACAACTTCATATCCATAAGTTTCTATGGGTCACAACTTTTGGGTTTTTTTTTTTCGTCGGAATGAATTAAAATATTTGTAAATAATGAGAATCTGATGAAACTGAAATTAATTCTGAATATATCGTGGTATGTTTGGTTCGTAAATTTTTAAAAGAAATCATATGAATTTCATTTCCAATTATTTTCTTGATCAACCAAACACATTCTTTGATGAATTCAATTTGATTCGAATTTCAACGAATTTGTGAACCAATCGGGACGAATACAAAATTACGTAAATGTTTATAATTAAGAAAATGTGTTGATTAATTTGAATAGTTGGTGTGCCACAAGGGTTTATGTCCCATTTGCCTACTTATATGACCCATGTCATAATTTATTTTGGACATATGGACTTTGCATCTTGTTAAGAAAAGGGAGAAACATCCATAACTCATCAAAGAAAACACAGATGGGCAACCCAAAATTGGTGCTTTTGGAGTAACACACACTTCACCACTATATATCTCCCCTACACTTACACTTACACTCACAAAACCCTCTTGAAATCTAAGTTTTATTTTGGAGACTAGCACAATGAGACTTGGTATCAAACCGGTTCAACCCTTCACACCCATGGTTAACCCACAATTAGAGCCATTGTGTCCATCGCGTTGTGCCATTCCCATGAAGACGGCGCCACGAACTAGTGGTTATACCCTAGCTCCCACTAAATTGGAAAGAGTATTTAATGATTCTAAAGAAGGTTGTCATACAAGGTCATCGAGTCCGCTCAGTAAGAGATGGAAGGAGTATCACGGGTCGAACGATTGGGAAGGCTTATTGGATCCACTTGATGACGGTTTACGCAATGAGATTGTGCGGTATGGGAGATTTATTGAGGCGGCATACCAATGTTTCGACTCTGATCTTTCGTCACCAAGTTACGCCACATGTCGGTACGCAAGAAACTCAATGTTGGAACGAGCCGGTGTTTATGGAAGCGGGTATCGTGTAACGAAGAATCTACATGCCACGTCATCCATCCCGATGCCAGGTTGGACAGGTCATATTGGAATGCGGTCAAGTTGGATCGGTTATGTGGCGGTTTGCGAGGATGAAAATGAGATATCAAGGCTAGGTAGAAGAGACATAGTCATTTCATTACGTGGGACCGCAACTTGTACAGAGTGGCTCGAGAATCTGAGAGCCACTCTTACAAGTTGCCCATTCGGCAATGCCAACGACGTGAAAGGACAAACAGACAACTCGATGGTGGAAACCGGCGTTTTAAGCCTATACACCTCGAGCACGTCAGAAAGTGCAAGCTTACAACAATCATTACGGCAAGAAATTCTAAGATTAGTTCAAAAGTATAACAACGAGCCATTAAGTGTCACCATCACCGGCCATTCGTTAGGAGCTTCGTTAGCCATATTAGCCGCCTACGACCTCAAAACCGCCATCAAACACGATTTACATCTCTCCGTCATCTCATTCGGGGGCCCTCGAGTCGGTAACCGGAGTTTCAGACAAAACCTAGAACGTCAAGGAACCAAGATTCTACGTATAGTGAATTCAGATGATCTGATTACAAAAGTACCAGGTTTTTTCGTGGAAGATCATAATGATGTGGCACAAGAAAAGAAAGGCCATTGGTTGCAGAAACACGTTAGAGACAACCAATGGGTGTATGCTAACATAGGCCACGAGCTCCGACTCAGCAGCCGAGCCTCGTTGAAGTTGAACAGTATGAATGTGGCCACGTGTCATGATCTTAAAACATACCTACATCTGGTAAATGGTTTTGTGAGCTCAACTTGCCCAGCAAGTGCAAGAATGATGCTTGAAAAAGCTACTACTGTTGCCTCCACACAATAACTTTCGAAATTAAACTAATTTTTTTTTTAATTTTAAAGAAGTTGGTTAGATTATACATATTGTTCATTCTCATAGTTAGGTTCCAGTTTCATGTGTAACAGTCAATTACATGTTGCCCAAAGACACATTTTGATCAGTTTGGCCATTTTACATTCATCTTGTTTTCACATGCTTAGCCCAGTGGGCTCCGACCCACACCAGTCAAGCCCATTAGACTACCCACTATGGTGACCAATTTGCACAAACGGTTACCACTTGGCAAATAAGACAAAATTATAGGAAATTATTTTAATTAAATATTTGAAATTTATGGACAAACAGGTTGGTATGGCAACCAATGGTTGCAACTAACAACCAACATAATATTAATTTTTTATTCTTTTTTATATTATTTAACTTCTATTTCTTTATAATATTTAATTCTTTTTCCTTTTTTATTATTTAACTTCTATTTCTTTATATAATAAAATACTAGTTTAGGTTAGGTTGTGATAGTGGGTGAAAAATTGGATTGGGTTGTGTAGGTGGAAAAGAGAGAAATTAGTATTTTAATAAAAGATTGGGTTGGGTTGTGATAGTGGATAGTCTTATAGCTTATGATTACCAAGTGTAAACTATTATTCAAAATCTCACAAGAAACTGACAACTTTCTTTGTCAATTGATATAAAGGAAAAATATCGAGTAAATTACAAAAATCGTCCTTTATGTATGTTACTTTTTGCAAACTGTGTCCTTTGTCTTAAATAATTACAAAAAACGTACTCGATGTTTGCATATCCTTGCAAGTTATGTCCTTTAGCCCTAACTCAGTTAATTTTTGTGGTTAATCTGACCAAATGGACCCCACATGAGGGTATTTTTGTAGTTAAATCTGACCAAACGGACCCCACATGAGAATAAAATGACCAAAATACCCTCATGTGGGGTCCATTTGGTTAGATTTAACAACAAAAACTTAACTGAGTTAGCGCTAAAGGACATAACTTGCAAGGGTTTGCAAACATCGAGTATGTTTTCTGTAATTATTGAAGACAAAGGACACAGTTTGCAATAAGTGACATACATAAAGAACGATTTTTGTAATTTACTCAAAAATATCATTATTTTAGTTTAAAGTTACTTGAGTAGTTCTTTATTCGAAGTTTAATTTTTACACCGTCGAGTTTGGCACGAACTGTAACCATTTGAAGTTTTGAACTAGGCTTGGACTTGAGATTGTTAATGCACATGCCTTACATCAACCGGAAGCCAAGAAAGATGGCAATTGAAGTGTAAGCAAAAACAAAAAAGAAAACGTTTACTTAAACCCGACAAATTGAAACTTTATTAACTCATAATGATATGAATGTAGGTAAGGCAAAACAAATTTGAAGAACAACTAATGTCTACCTTGAACAATAGTGCTCTTGTTTATTTTTGAAGACATGAGGGTTGAATTCTCCCCTTTTAATAATCACTACTGATTTTTACCAGTCATACCTGCAACCACCTGCATTTTTTTTTGTTAGATATTAGTTAAAATAAAGAGTTAACTTCCATTTTGCTTCCTGTGATTTGGTCATTTTAACGGTTTTGCCCCAATAGTTTAAAAATAGCCATTTTCCTCCCTGATTTTTCTAACTTATCGTTATTTTGCTCCCCGTCTCTAACTCCATCCAAAAAATCCGTTAACTAGGAGGGTATTTTGGTAATTTTATAAATAAAAGCAAGGGCATGTAAGTCTTTTCACCTAAATAAACCTATAACTTGTTTATTTACATGTATATAAGTAATTCTTTTCTAATCCTCCATCTTTCCAACCACTCTTTCTACCGGCCACCACTATCCACAACCATCCACCACCACCTGCCGACCACGACTACCGTGACTTTTAACTAAACATTTTAATTGAGTTAGAGCCAGGGAGTAAACTACCGAAATACCCCTACTTTTAATTGAACGTTTTAACTGAGTTAGAGCCAGGGAGCAAAATGACGACAAACTCGAAAGATTAGGAAGGCAAATGGCCATTTTTAAACTATTAGAGCAAAACCGTTAAAATGACAAACCACAGGGAGCAAAACGAAAGTTAACTCTAAAATAAAAATCAAATTATACGATTCACTTGTCAATTTCATTTGACATACACAAACACAGATTTTTATGGGCACGTTCAATACAGAACCGATTTTAGGTAGAGAACTGTGAGAAACACATAAGCACTTGTACGTAGTGCTAACCAGATTCAGTACGGTTACTGCAGTTTTCTACTTATATTGGTTATGTGTTGAACGGCCCTATAGATATGTGTGCGTGTCTGAAACCAATAGGAGGTACTCACATCGTTTAAAGCAGGTTGACGAACTTTCTTGGATGGTTCAAATGAGTCCAGCATAGGTTTCACCACAGCAGGAAGGAACAGGCCTAAAAGTAACAGTAACAATTAGTTATATTAAAAATACATTTGTAAAATCAGTAGTTATTTGCACACAAATAGATTGGACTACAATTCCAGAAGAAACTGAAACATTTATATTCCATGTAATTTTGTAATACCACATAATCACATATTTAGTAAATTTCTTTTTTCCGTGTAATGCAATTTTGTATATTTTCTGATAAAAATGTTTTAAAGGTACTTTTAAAGAAAATGTGTGATAATAGGAGCAGGTCTTGTGCACATGCCCATAAGCATGCAGAAAATAACTAGAATCATAACAAGGAAATGAGATATCAAGTAAACAGAATTACATCTTTATAACTTATGTTTATGTGAGCAACAAGATTTGATGCAACTTTGAACTCATAAATCCAACTGAACTTATGGACTATGCTGAAAATCCTTCTAGAAAGTGGGACACATTGGGCCCATAACCTGACCGATTAGCATAACTCAATGCAACTTCTATATCTATATCTATATCTATATCTATATCTATATCTATATCTATATCTATAAATGAAAATCTTTGAAGACACATGTCATTAACTAAGTAGTTAATGCGGTAAAATATCGGATATCGGTCAAAGACCGTTATTTGAGATATCGGTTATCGCGGTAGGATATCGGTGGGATATCGGTAATTTTAATATCATGCTAAATTTATATATATAGCAATTTAACACTAAAAATTGTAACAAGTAAGAACTGACTAAGACTTAAAACACTAACATTTAACGGTAACAACTAACAGTTAAGACTTAAAGCACTAATAGCAGCAAGAAGAAGAAAAATGAACGGTAGAAATAAGAAGAACGGTACTGATATCGGGAAAATCGGTGATTTATCGATCAAATATCGGTCAAATATCGGACAATATCGCTGATATTATCGGTACCGATATTCTGACCAATATTTTGTACCGCTATCTCGGCAGGGGACCGATAACCGATATATCACTGATATATCGGGATATTAACTACATAGGTCATTAACTGGTGTCTTCTCACCCTTATTTTCCCGTCTCGCTCTCCTATTAAATAATAACATTAAATTATAATTTCGTCATTTCTCTCTTATTTATTTAATATTCTTTCTCAACTATTTCTTTTGTTTTTTCTGCTTACTAAAAACTATTTAATACTTCATTGATCCAACCCTGTGCAATACACAGGTTTCCAACTTAGTTTAACTAATAAAATCAAATTGACATGGGTCTAATTCAGATATTCAATCCACCAGGTCAACACGACCCAAATTTCGTTGCGGCGCCATCCTTAATGAGCTTGTCTAATATGAACCGACAAATAGAGTCTAGCTATCGATACCAATTATGGATTCACATCATCATTAGTTGTTACTTACTTAATGATACTTCACTACACAGAAAGGCTGGTAATTTGGTAAACCACGTTATTTTCGCAATATGTCTAAAAATAAAGCCACAAACTTTTTGGTTGTATATGATCAACCCAAAACATAATTCTGAAAAAAAATTGTGAGATTTATTTTTTGGGGCACAAGGAAACTAATCAACAAACGCTTTCAATTTTGCACACCAGATCGATATCAGATAATGGCGACATAATTATGGAACAGAACAGTCATAAACCTAATACATATCTTGTGAGAATTGCATCCAGCAGATTAAAAATGATGAAGAAAATAACAGAAACTAGGGTTTATAAAAATAAATGTACCAACGCCAGCGATGAGACATGAAGCAGCAACAATAGGCTCATTAACAACGAACATTTTAAGCTTCTCCATCACCGCCATTTTCAATCTTTTTTCTCTCTTAATTTCTCTCTCTCCCTTTTTTTGTGTCTGTTCTGTTGCATGGTATTGGTAGGTATTGTTCTTGTACGGGTCGGGTCGGGTCGGGATTTAGGATTGGGCCTGGAAAAAAGGTGGACGTGTAAGTTTTTGGTGACCAGTTAAAGCAAATAAAAGAGTTAAATGTCATTTTAGTCTCTGTGGTTTGTGTTATTTTGTCAGTTTAGTACAAAGGTTTCATTTTTAACTTGTGGGTCCAAAAATGTTTCACCGTTGCGATTTTAGTCCACTGGGTTAACTATGCTCATTTTTTCTGTTAACGAGAAGACCAATTCGGTCATTTTATATGGCTGAATTGCCCTTTTAGTTAACAGAATTACATACAAAATTACCGAATTGGCCTTCTTGTTAACAGAAAAAATAGATGAAGTTAACCTAGTGGACTAAAATGGCAACTATGAAACCTTTTTGGACCCACCGGTTAAAAATGAAACATTTGGACTAAATTGGCAAAATGTTCCAAACCACAGGGACTAAAATGGCATTTAACTCCAAATAAAAAGTGAGGGGCTTTTATATGACAGAGTTAAATGTCATTTTAGTCCCTGTGGTTTGAACTATTTTGCCAGTTTAGTCTTAAGGTTTTATTTTTTGTCTGTGTGTCCAAAAGGTTTCACCATTGCCATTTTAGTCCATTGGGTGAACTTCATCCATCATCTGTTAACGAGAAGAGCAATTCGGTCATTTTAAATGTAATTCTGTTAACTAGAAGGGCAATTCGGTCATATAAAATAACTGAATTGCCCTTCTCGTTCACAGAAAAAATGGATGAAGTTAACCCAGTGGACTAAAATGGCAACAATGAAACCATTTTGGACCCACAGACGAAAAATGAAACATTTGGACTAAACTGGAAAAATGGCCCAAACCTCTATATGAAAAGAGTGAAAGAGTAGAGCTGACATATCATGACAAAGTGACCTATTAAGACATGAACTCAAAACAGATAAATATGAACATGACACGAAATTTTATCATGTTAGATTTTTCAGATACGAACCTGATAATAAATAGGTTACACGAAATGACATGTTAAAAAACGAAAAAAATTACCGGCATATCATACGACCTGTTAAGATATGAACATGACATGTTAAGACAAGAACATGACATGTTAAGACACGAAAATTACCGGCATATCATACGACCTGTTAAGCAGTGGCGGAACTAGCACATTAAATCAGGGGTATCCTAAAAAAAATTATCGTGCAATCATACAATATTAAAAAAAAAAGACAACAAATAAATAAAGCAAACAAATAACTAATAGATTTGGCTTATTCTTTTTTTCATAGATTGAAATCGTTCCATCACATCGTCGTCTTTTACTTTATGAAAATAATCCTTTTCAACCGCACAAACATGCCATTGTTCAAAAATTACGGGACCATTCGATTGTGTAAATCCGTCTTGATTAATCTTCAATTTTCAAAAACATCTTTCAACGGTTGCGGTTACAACAGGTAAAACCAAAGCTAGTTTCGCTACCCAATAAACCAAAGGACATGAACTAGATGTTCCCATTTCAACCATAAGATGCACAAGATCACTTATATTCAATTATATGAGCTTTATTAGTTATTACAATTTGGGCTTAATTATCATAAAACTAATTATTTAGGCTTTGTTATCAAACATGTTTTGGGCATAATGAATAATATCAAGTTTCATAATTTTCTCTTAGGGGTATCCTCGTATATGCTTTTGGGTAGGCTATATATAAAATCAAAAAAGAAAAAAAATACACTGCGAATACGAATACGGGGTTGAGCCGTAGCCCGTGCTACGGCTCATTCTTAATTAGTTCCGCCCCTGCTGTTAAAAGTGAATTACAAGTTTTGTCCTTTATCTATATACCAAATTTCAGGCGGTGTCATTTGTCTTTAAAATTGATAAATTTTGTACTTAATGTTTCCAAATGTTACACTCTTTGTCCTTTGGTTCAAACTCAGTTAATTTGGGGCCTTTACTAGACAAAATGTTCCTAAAGATCCGTAATAAGGTTACGAAGAGGTTTGGGATGAAAATGTTGACTTTTCTGGCCAAAAATGCTTTTCCTGTGACCGGAGACTAACAGCGTTAGGGTTTTGTTAGTCAGGGTCCATCAGAGGCCAATATGTTAATAGTTGGGACTGCCAGCGGTTATTTTTGAAGTTGGAACTGTTAACGGCCAACGGCGAATAGTTGAGATTATTAAAATCCAATATTCCTAATAATGACGACGACGAGGACGACGACGAGGACGACGACGAGGACGAGGACCACGACGACTACAATAACAATAACAATGGTGGTGGTGCTTTGAAGGAAGGCACTTTACAATGGACAAGGATAGTTGGTTTAACTATCCTGGTTGGTGCCTTTAATAAAGTTTCGTACAAGTGATCTCCCAACCTAAACGTGCCAATTGTTCAATGTTTTCCCGCCAAAACACATCCCTTCTCTAGAAACATTATCCATTATTTGAAACTAAGAGCATTCTAACATCCTATTTTTTTACCCTATATTACATAAAAATTACTATTGTTTCTCTTCTACCGTTCAAATAAAACTATTTATTTTCTTTTTAATTAAATAATACTTTTATTATTATATTTTCTCTCTCTTTCACTCACAATTACTTTTAAAATATATAAAAAAATTATAAGAGGTGAACAGTGTTCACTCAAATTTACAAATAAATAGTAACATTTTCTCTTTTCTCTACTCACAACAACCTACAACCAGTTTTCATAAGATAAAAAGAGAAAATTGAATTTTTTGTCTCTGAGAATTGATCAAAATTGTCACTTTAGTCCAAATAGTTTTTTCTTGTCATTTTAGTCTAAATAGTTTTGTTTTCTGCTATTTTAGGCCCCTGACTTTTGTAATTTTTTGCCATGTGAATGCTCTAAGTGGTTGAATTTTCAAATAGTCAGTGGCGGATCCAGAGGTTTCTGTGTTTTTAGAACCCTTTCGGTTTGGAAAAAAAAAAAGAAAAAACATTAGTGTAAGCCTTGTATGATTTGAAAAAAGTTAGTGAGAATTAGTAAAAATCTATTAAAATGAACCCTTTGGACAAAATTCTTTGATTCGTCAATGAAAATAGTTGTTCTTTTTGATAAAGATATGACAAAACTTGTTAAGAATATAAAGTTTTCACACCACAAAAAACCAAAATATATAGAGGTTTCACCATGTTTCCATAATGTTCAGTTTTAATTACTCACAAACTGAACAAGATTATTCAAACGCGAAAATCAATGAAATGAACATGTAAATTTAACCGTTCCAGAATGAAAAGCCAATTAAAAGATGTTAAATAGGATTCACATGCTAAAACAACTAGAATATTATCAATAAAAAAATTGAAAACTACAATGGAATCTATAAATAAATCAATAAAATAGCTAAATTCAACCGACATATAAAAAGGCATGAGCTAAATTTAGCTGGCGGCTAAAAACTGGAAACTAAATACTAGTCGTTTGCCAAATTTAGTCCATGCTTAACACATGCTTAAAGTTGTCCGGTTCTTACGTCAACTTTTTTACTTCTTTTTTTAATTGCAAAAGGGAGCATCGTATATACCACAAACAAAGGCAAAAATACAACAGGGGCAACCTTAGATCACACGGTGTGGCCGTGGATCAGCGGTGTTTATGCATTTCCACGTCACACACACCACCGCACCTAACGTTGTCCACGGCAATGAGTTGTGGGCTTGTAGAATTCCACCGACGTTGAGTTAATAAGTGTACATATGTGTCATCTTTTCATTGGCAGTGGAAGTATACCCAACGGCTAGTAAAAAACAAATATTCAAAAAAAATCAATCTTTTTATACATAAATACACCATTACACTCTCGCAAAAAAATCTCAAATTTTTATATAACTCATAACACTCTATCACAAAAATCTCAACTTTCATCTTATTACAATGTCGGTTATTCCATGGATCCTAGAAGAGGACATCACGTTATGTGAATCGTGAGTCGCGGTGGTGAACAATCAAGGGCCCCCCGTTACACACATCTTCGTTTTGGGAACGAGTTTATCAAGAATTTTGTACGCATAGGGGTGAGGCCATCCGATCCAAGAATACACTTAATTCACGTTTTCGGGTGATTCATATTGGTTGTACGAGATTTGAAGGGATTCTCAACGGCGTAGACAATGACAATGGTCAACTAAACGAAGTCGACCTCATCGAGTTCCATAAAATGTACGAACGTGACTTTAATTTTTTAATGTTATATGTAATGCTTTTAATTTTAAGTTATGTAACGTCTTTAATTTTTAAGTTATATGATTAATTAGTATTAATTGGTTTTTATTAAAATTTAATAAATTTTATATAATTTTTAAATATAAATTAATAATAAAAATGTGTGTCACGTGTCGAATAGCGTCACATTTTCATGCCCCTTTCCACATCTCCTTTTTTCCACCATGATACTTTTCGGGCGAGCACTGACGTGGCCTCCACATATCAAATAACACTAAAGTTTTCAAGCCCCTCCACACCTTGTGGTCTTAGAGCATTCACATCCATTCCATCATTTTTTCACTCTAAATTACACTAAAAAACACTACATCTTCTCTCTTATTTTCAATTAAATAATATTCTTTTATACCTTTACCATTACCTTTTCTCTCTCCTCCACTCACAACCACTTTCAAAATATATTAAAAAATTATAGGGGGTGAACAGTGTCCCTCAAATATACAGATGAACAGTAACATCACAGATTTTAATGGGTTGGATGTGAATGCTATTAGCAAGGAGCCACTAAAAAAACATGATACAATGTTCATGTACTAAGTCTAAGCCCTATGTGTCTTAGCCGATAATTATAAATGAACGAATTTATAAGTAGTTCGTTATTTTTGCAATAAAAAGCCAAACTGTTTAAAATAAAATTTTCACCAATTGGAGGTTAATATTTTACATAGTTACCTCTGACGATATACAAAACACAAGAAATAAATCATACAAACGAGTAATGTAGTTGTTGACACATCCGATAAATATGAGCAATGAATTGATCATTAAAGGATTGTGACTTTACCATAACAGGAGGAGCTTGAGACACATTTGTGAAAATCAAAATGCAGGTAATTAGGGTTTTGTGTTTTGTAAGCTTACAAATATCAAGAAGGTCCAAACAATCAAAATTACATTCCTGATCTTGATTTTTTTTTGCCTCTCATACACGGGCGCAGGATAGAAGGGGAGGGGGGTCCAACCCTCGAACTTTTCACTCAGTAGTGTCTGGTATGTAGTTTTCGTATATAATTTTTCAGGTATATACGTTTTCGACCCCCCGGTTTTATAATTTTTTGTAGGTATATACGTTTTCGACCCCCGATCAGAAATCTCAAATTTCGCCACTGCTCTCGTATGCTTCTGCATCCCTCTTCAGCATTATACAAGACTCCATTTTGTTGGATCTCGCTTACATCTCATCGAGAATTTTAGAATAATATAATACAACCTATTCTATTACAAATTACAAAATTTTGAAAATACACCCCAAAACAGCAACAAAAAAATTTAAATAATACAATCAAATTTCAACCAACAAAGACACCCACAACAATGTTTTGGCTTATAGTGCACTAAACACACAATCACATATAAAACAATCACTCATTACTTCTCAAGGCTTAGCTGAAAACGATAAAACACAACACAACACACAATCTTCATCACATAAAGTCTAAACAACACAAATTTTAAAGAAGGTACGTAGCAGGCACATCAAAGATGATCAATGTCTTACAAAAGCCTAGTCATGTTAAACTAAAACATACCAATAAAGCTAGGGTTTCTACGAATCAAATAACCCAAATCCCAACTCGTCATCACTCTCTTCCTCAATCTCCTCCTGTGTATACAAAAAAAAAAAAAAAAAAACATGTAACAAAAACACAAAAAAATTTAAAAATAATAATGAAAAATTATTTACCTTCTTTTCTTCTGGAGGAGGAGCAGCTGCAGCTGCTGCACCACCACCACCACCAGGAGCAGCAACTGCCGGTGCACCACCACCTCCTCCGGCACCAACATTCATGATAAGATCGTTGATGTTTTTCTTCTCTGCAAGTTTTGCAAACAAGCCTGGCCAGTAGGACTCACATTCCACGTTCGCTGCTTTCAAAAGGGTGGCAATCTTCTCAGCCTATAACAACACAAAATAAAAATAAATAAATAAATAAATAAATAAATAATGTTAAACATTATGGCAGTTTGTGTTTCCAGTGGTCCATGACTATGATTCTATGAACAAAATATGGATAAATTACTGACAGTGATAGGGATGCCCTCGTCAGTAAGAATCAAACAAGCGTAAGTGCAAGCAAGCTCTCCGATCGACATTTTTCTTTGTCAAATAAAAAACGTAAAATTATTAAAATAAAGTGACAAAAGACAAGTTAGATTATTATCAAGATTAAATAAAAAATATAAGTGAGGAAGAAATGTGGTTGAAGATCACCTAGAGAGAGAAAGTATATAATGTTGAGTTGGTGAGAAAAAGAAGCCCTAGGGTTTAAGGTTTTAAAGGGGTTTCCACAGTTCTAGTCCACACAAATCTTATCCTTTCACATATGTAATTTTTTTTTGGTAAATTACTATTTAAGTCGTTGTACTTTATTGGTTTTGACCACTTTAATTCATTGGTTTTAACTACTTTAATTCAAAATCAAAATATTTAACGTTCTAATAAGTCTCTAATTGCTTATTTGTTAATGTTTTGAGTTCAATTTTTAACACTTGTATTTTTTATTTTTGACTCAACTAGTTAAAACTACTATAACACAGGGACTCAAAACGTTATAAAATGAGCGGTTATGGACTCGAAGCATTAAACTTTTTTTTATTTTTGGCTTAAGTGGTTAAAACCACTAAAACACATGTACTAAAAAAGTAGAGTAAACTGCCAAAATGGTCACTGAGATTTGTTAACTTTTGCCACTTTAGTACAAAACTCAAACCTTTTTAATTTGGGTCCTTATGGTTTCAATTTTATTGTCATTTTCATCCAAAATAAAAATCTTGTCAGATTTTTCTGTTAACATCCAGCTTTTGTGTCTTTTTCTTCCATTTTAATGAAGAACCAAATACTCTTTTAACGCTTTATTATAACAAATTAAAAAAATCTGACAATTTTATCATTCATTAAAAAGGAAGGAAAAAGACAAAAAAGTTGGATGTTCACTGAAAAATCTGACCAGATTTTGCTTTTGAATGAAAATGGCAACAAAATTGAAAACACAAGGACTCAGATTTAAAAGGTTTGAGTTTTGGAATAAAGTGATAAAAATGACCAAACCTTAGGGACCATTTTGGCAGTTTACTCAAAAAAGTAATTTACTCTTTTTTTAGTTAAATACCATTTTAGTTCTTGTGGTTTGGAAAATTTTGCCAATTTATCTTAAAGGTTTCATTTTTCTCCCGTGGTCCAAAAAGGTTTCACCGTTGCCATTTTAGTCCACTGGGTTAACTTCATTTATTTTTTTGTTAACGAGAAGGGCAATTCAGTCATTCTATATGGCCGAATTGTCTTCTAGTTAACAGTATTACATATAAAATGACCGAATTGTCATTTTCGTTTAGAAAAAAATGGATGAAGTTAACTAAGTGGACTAAAATGGTAACACTGAAATCTTTTTGAATCCACATACGAAAAAATAAAATTTTTAAACTAAACTGATAAAATAACCACTAAAATAACATTTAACTTTTTTTTTAACATGCTCACCTTTAAATGCATACAAATGCAAGTTCCATGACCATGTACGTACCGTACCTAACCAAACCTAACCATATAGAATAAGAAAAACCGATCGATAATATTAAGTTATCGTTATGTTTATTTTATTAATCACTAAAAAGGTCGAAGGTTACAAAATATATATTTATATATTTTGCGTAAGTTTCGGTTCAAATATTCAATAGTTGCGAAGTTCCAATTATTCCATATATAAATAAGCAAACTTTTTGTGCATAACCATTTATAACTTGTGCTTTAAGAGTTTTAAAAAAAAATTTTGATTTTTTAATTTACAAAAAAAAAGGTTTTTACCTTTTGCAATATAACCCTACATAATTTGTTTTTTAACTTTTTTAACCCAAAGGTTTTTACCTTTTACAATTTTAACCCTACATAATTTGTTTTTTTTAACTTTAACCCAAAACTTTTCATTATTTGCAATTTAATTTCACAACTTTTGTCACTTATACTTTTCATCTTTGACAAATTTTCGGTTTACGTATAGTTCTTAATTTTTCGAATTAATACGACGCAACGTACAAGTGTGGTTCAACTTTTTTATGTTTTGTTTCAAATTTTGCAAGTTACTACGACGCAAAGTACATGTGTGGTTCAACGTTTTTACCTCTATTTTTTCATGTTTGACAGGTTCGTCACAACAGGCAGATCCTAGGTCGAGCCAGTATTGGTGGTCGATAACGGTTGTGTGACATTAGTACTATTTGACACCGTTTTACGCCCCGCCGCAACGCGACGTGTGCTTTGGGGGTTTTCCAAAGAAAAAATGGTTATGCATATGGTTGTCGTAACCTTGGCTTTAGGGGTTTCCAAAAAAAATTGATTTTTTTTTACTTTTCACCCAAAAGTATTTCATAAATTACTTTTAACCCAAAACTATTTGTTTTTTTTTTTTACTTTTAACCCAAAACTTTTTATCTTTTGCAATCTATCATCACAACTTTTTTTACTTTCAACTTTGGTCCTTTATAGTTTTCATTTTCCGCAAATTTTTCGCTTTATGCTTGGTTCTAAATTTTGTGACTTAACACATCGCAACGTGCTTCTTTGGTTTGACTTTTTACGTTTCGTTCTAAATTTTGCGAGTTAACATGACGCAACGTGCGTGTATGGGTGAACGTTTTTACATCGTCTATTTTTTTCCCGTTTGACAGGTTTAACATAACATGCGGGTCCTAGATCGACTTAGTCATAACTAAAAAATCTCCGCCGCATTACGACGGGTCTCAATTCTAGTTGGTATTGATTTGAAAACGAAGTCTTATCTTAAATCTTTATCTAAAAATACACATTCATTTCCGTAACAGATTTACCTCATTTTATAATTTCATCAACATTATTTAATAATTCTTCGCCTTAAAGTTTGGAGGCTAATAATTCCGCATTATCGCCAATGATCTCAGATCAATTGGTTTGGGGGAGGTGGGAAGGTTTACCCACATAAGGTGTCTGTTCAGGAGGTTTTAGGGTCGAATCTTGCAGGGGCGAACCGTGGCACAGGTTCAAACTAGCAATAATATGTCTACCGCGGGATTCCTATTCGTGACCTGGGTTATCAAAGGCCAAAGACCTAACCGGGTGACTAGCCGTCCAAAAAAAATACCGCATTATTATCTCATATATTACACTTAATTTCTTATAACTATCATCTCAATCAATCCTTGTTAGTGGAAAAAACTTGCACAGCTGATCTTTCTATACTAATAAACAAAAATCCTTTTTAGATATGTGTTATTCTCTGGTATTAATAAATAAAAATCCTTTTTAGACACGTGTTATTCTCTGGTAATTTCTCACCCTTATTTTTTTATTTATCTCTTTTATTAAATAATAATAATAATAATAATAATAATAATAATAAACATTAATTTAACTAAATTTATTTATCTCTTTTGTTTTCATAATATGAAATTGATTTCTTTTTTAACTCTAAAGTTTCAATCTTTGGCAATTTATATCTAAAGTTTCAATCTTTGGTATTTTAACCCCTTTGATTAATTTGATTTTTCTCTTCTAATTTAAAAGTTTTCATCTTTTGCAATTTAACCCCTTTAATTTTTTTTTACTTTCAAACCAAAGCTTTTCATCTTTCGCAATTTAATCTCAACACTTTTTTTTATTTTCAACTTTAGTCTCTTATATACTTTTCATCTTTCATAAGTTCTCCGTTTAACGTATCGTTCTAAATTTCCGAGTTAACATGTCGCAACGTAGTACGTGTGGGGTTCAACGTTTTTTCATCTATTTTTTTCCTGTTTGACATGTCCGTCGCAACGCGTCTATTTTTCCCGTTCGCATTGTGTGAGTCAGAGATCGACTTAGTTATTTTTTTCTCGGTTTTACACATAGGCTGGTGGTCATTTGCAAAACATTTGTCTTTCATCTAACATGATATATAACTAATGAATCCACCGCCGCATTGCGACGGTGGTAATTCTAGTTATATTTATAAAGTAACTATAATGTCCATAGAGTATATTTTGTTAAAAATCTTTACAAAAAGATTTAAACAATCTACATATACTCAAAGATATTAACATAGCGGGCTTTAACTTGATTAAGGGGTGTGGATTTTATAGAAATCGAGTGGGTCTGGATATCAATTGGGAATCGTACGTGTACATATGATTTTTCAGATTGAAATATTCTGATGGTACACATCAAAATATGATAATTCAAAAACAGTGTCATATAACAAATACGCAGAGCTTATATGAAAATAATGCACCAGAATTAGACTAAAGTGATTTATTTTTGAGACGAACCATCACAACATTTCAAATTATGGTTATTATATGGCACCAAAAGTGGTACTAAAAATGAAATTGTTATTGTTACACTGAAACGATTAATAAACTTTACACTAAATATATATCGAGTCCCTGAATTCCGGTGAAAAGTCAACGAGGCTCGTCAACGTTGCAATGGACTAATCTTGTCTTCCTACAAAAGAGAACACCGTTAGCCTTGTAACGGAGGGCCCGGGAGGGAGATCCGTGACCAAGCTCAGATGTGAGAGTAAGTAAACTTGCCGGAGAACAAGGAGCTTATTCCGGAATTTTTTGCATAAATAGGTGTTTTGAGCAAGAAAAGAGTGTCATTAGGTGGTCAAACTTTTATTTTTCATATTTAGGTAAGTTGTGGTTTCATACCGCGACCTTGTAATGAGGATTCTGTCAAAAAATAGGCCACCTGCAAAAGCTGCAAAACATTTTGAAGGTTGTTGTTTGACACAGCGACCTTCTAAAAGTCGCGGAATGATATCACAACCTTGTTTAAGGTCGCTGAATGATAATACAAGCTTGAAGAAAGTTGCTGTTTCGTCATACAAAGTTGCTGAAAGGTATCACAACCTTGTTTAAGGTCGCAGAATGGTAATACAAAGTTGCTGAAAGTTGTTGTTTCGTCATACAAAGTTGCTGAAAGTTGCTGAATGGTATCACAACCTTGTTTAAGGTCGCTGTTTCGGATTGCTTTGTTGCTGAAAATCGCTGACAAATTCAACTTTAATGTTATGACAGGGATCACATGTGAGTGTTATAATATTAAATTGGGGCTACGGGATTACATGCAACTTTTGTTTGCTTTTGACCTTGTCTTTTTGCAGCAGGAAATATGAGTGGTGAAATAGAATTTATGGCCATACAGTAACCTTGCATGTCTATGCTATGACTAAACCATAGGGTCTCTCACATGATATGGAATCAAGCCTGCAAAGTGTAACAGTTTTGTGTAATTGTTTGAACCATATACGGCAACAACAAGGCATGATACATTTTGCATGTAATGCCGTAGCCCAAATTTGATATTAACTCACATGTGATCCCTGCCATGCACTATTTAACATTAAAGTTATATGAATTTGTAAAGGGAAAATTACCGCAGTGGCCTTTGACCAAGGCAATTTACAAAACTAGCCATTTGACCAGGCATAAAAAAGCCCGGTCACGCTCCCCCATCCCAATGAACCATCATTTTTATGCACCTTCAATCCAGCCACAACCAAGCGGACATGTGTCCTCCTAGCTGAACCGGCTTTATGCCGCTACCTCTGACCGCCGAGCCGTTTCATGCCCAAGCCGAGCCGCTTCGCCCAATCTCTGATTTATGCCACTTTGTGGTACTGCCAAGCCATGCCGTTTCATGGCCAAGCCGAGCCGCTTCGCCCCATCCCGAGCCGCTACACCCTGGATCTAAGCCGCTTCAGCATTGCCACCTACCCCAAGCCGTTTCATTTGAATTTTATGACCTTTCAACACATGCCCAAGCCTTTACATGTGTTTTTTATGTATAATTTCGTAACTATATATATAACATCTGGATTTTGCACACATGTGTTTTTTATGTATAATTTCGTAACTATATAAACGAAGCGGCTCGGCTTGGGCATGAAACGGCTCTGCGGTCAGAGGTAGCGGCATAAAGCCGGTTCAGCTAGGAGGACACGTGTCAGCTTGGTTGTGGCTGGATTGAAGGTGCATAAAAATGACGGTTCACTGGGATGGGGGAGCGTGACCGGGCTTTTCTATGCCTGGTCAAATGGCTAGTTTTGTAAATTGCCTTGGTCAAAGGCCACTGCGGTAATTTTCCCAATTGTAAAACCATTCTGCGACTTTCTTCAACATTGTAACACCATTCAGCAACTTTCAGCAACTTTGTAACATGAAACAGCAACTTTCTTCAAGCTTGTATTACCATTCTGCAACCTTAAACAAGGTTGTAACACCATTCAGCAACTTTCAGCAACTTTGTATGATGAAACAACAACTTTCTTCAAGGTTGTGATATCAATCAGCGACCTTAAACAAGGTTGTGATATCAATCAGCGACTTTCACAATGTCGATGTATCAAACAACAACCTTCTTAATGTTTTGCACCTTTTGCAGCTTTTGCAGTTTGGCAGGTACTTTATGCAGAAAACTAATTCAAAGTCGCTGTATGAAACAACAACTTACCTAAATCTGAAAACAATAAGTTTGACCACCTAAAGGCACTTTTTTCTTGCTCAATCCACCTACTTTTGCAAAAAATTCCTTATTCCGACGAGTGTATGATCACCGGAATATCCTTGTCAGTGTGAATCCTAGGCTCAAAGCCTTAAATGTGATCCCAGGAATGTCTGGAATAAATGATCTGTGTGTGTATTCAATGAAGTGGTATTCAGTGCTTACCTTAAACGATGTTGAACCTTCCTTATATAAAGAGGTTGGCTTGTCTCCTTGGAAAGATCTCTCAGTTTCATCTAATGGTTTCTTCGGACCATTGGGAGACTCAGACACACGTGTCTGATCCCCAACGGTTTGATGCTCCGATCATTAAATGAGGCCAGCTGCCTTGTTGTACTGTTTCCGGCGGGGATTTCACATTGCCTTCAGGCAATTAATGCTTGTCTGAGAGAGATAAGACATCCCCTTTTCCCGCTTATTCTCGCAGCCCACTTAAAAGAGACATAAACTGCCTTTGGGCCGGTTGATGAGCCCAAGTAAAAGCGGAGCCCAAAACGAGGCAATTGGATGTCAAATGGGCCTCGTCGTCAATATATATGATACTGTTCGTTTACACAGTATGAGAAAGACAATTATATATTGGATATAATATTGTTTCAAAACATTGTTAGTTCGATGTATGTTTACGTATGTGTTATATTTTTTACCGCCCATGTGTTTTAACTTAGGTGTACATTCCTTGTGTGTTAGGTTAACTAAAAAATATGTATGTATTTTGATAAATGTAATTCGGTTTATTTTGTAGTTTTCTTGGTATAAACCGTTGAAACATTTTTATAGATTGACTTCTGCTTCTGTTTTTCATATAAGATGATGGGGTGTGGGCACGCCATGTTGATCAGGGAGCTGAGGTGGAGCGAGTCCCCGATCGGGAACACTCCCCCCCCCCCCCCGCTCAAATCGGTGCCATCGGTAAGTAATCCCCGACCGCCCTAATGAAGAAATAATTTGACCGTCTGAATATAATACCGTTGCAACGGCTACAATTATAAAAAAAAATCAATTAATTTATTTTTAAACCCTATATAAACCTCTTATTTTTATCCAAACCCTCAATACACTCTACACCTTCTATAAAAAAATCCCCCCCTCTCATTATTCTTTAAAACAAAATTTCACACTCTTATTTTTTAAAAATAGTCGCCATGAATTCTTCATCGGAAAAGGAAAATGCGGGAAATTTTTTATTTAGCGCCATGCTTGAGACGACGAAAACTATTGCCGAGATGGAATAAGATTACGAAGACGAAGGAACTTCACAACCTAGAACACGGTCCGCGGCGTTAAATAGAGATTGCGAATGTATATTTTTTGGAAATTTGTATTCGTATTTTTTTCCAATCTTGTAATCTGAGATTTTAACCATAATAGAATTCATTTTTATATTTATACACGTTACATACTTGTGTTATACGCTACAATCTCGAATACATGTTTATACACAAAAACCGACACTTGAAATACTTGAAATTATCAATTATACGTGCATTATACTAATACATTACTTTGATACACTTGGAAAACCTAAAAACATGCTTAATTATGAGTTTCCAGCATAAAATAACGGAATTATCAAACTTTAGGGGTCAAACTGCAAGTTCTAGAAAGTCTTGGCTGAAAGTTCCAAGCGTTATAAGGGAGTTTTCACTCACTTTTCTTCTTATTTATTAATGTTTTCTTCTTCTAAACTACTTGGATAACCTCTAGGAAGGTTTCCACAAGCTTGTTATGGAAAACTAAGGTGGAACCTCACCATATTTGAGGTCGAAAGTACAGTTAAAATTATGCTTTCATTGATGTTCTTGTATCTTGTATTTCTTGACTAAACCTTGGTGAAATCTTGTACCCACCAAGCTCCCAACTAAGCTCATAGTTGTGGGTTTGTGTTGTGGTTGATTTCCACCAAGAAACAAGTTCAAAAACTCTTTTAAGTTTTGCTCATACATGTCCCAAGTGTTAAAACCATCTAAGATATTATCTTCAATATGGATGAACTTGTGTTTGGTAGAAGTGTGAACCGTAGGAGCCTTGTCTTTCCAAACTAGTTCCACTACCTTACTTGTGTATGAACGTCCAAGTTCCAAGACTCAAAGTAACACAACCCCGCCACACCTTCAAAATTTACCATGATTGGTATGAAACACCCGGGTTGATCTTACTTGGCTACTTAATAAAATTAGTTAGTTTATGTTATTCTTATTTATGACCAACCGGGTTTATCACAAGAAGATATACATACTTCCATGCTTGACTTACATGAATTCTATGATATTATGGACTATATTATAAATATATATATTATATATTTAGCCAAATTCTTAGTCTGCCCGTAACGGGGCGTTTTTTTTAAAAAAAAATTGAAAAAAAACGCCGGAAAACGCCGGAATCCCCACTACATGGGGCGTTTCCGGGCGTTTTTTTTTGAAAAAAATTGAGGCCGGCGTGGTTTTAAAAACGCTGAAAATTGGAAAGGGGGGCGAAATTCGACCGTTGGCAACGGTCAAAAGTGATTTATTTTTTTTTTAATTCTAAATTTTACCCACTATATATATATCAATCCATTTTCTCCAATTTTTTATAAAATTTCTACTACTTTCTCACCCACTCTCTTCTATTACTTTATAAAAAAACATCCACCTTCTCCTATTTTTTTACAAGCATGCATCCATACCGACCCCCGTTTGGTGGCCCCGCAAGACCCACGAACCCGAACACAACCCAACCGCAAACCCCGTACAACCTACAAGACATGGACCCGAGCTTTTTAAGTTACGCGGCTTACTTGAGTGGCGCCCCTCCGTTTGTTCCTCCCACCTACGGCTTTGGTCAAGCCGGCGGGTCGCAACCGTCACAACCCGAACCCGAACCCGATGTCGAGGTCGTGCCGGAGTCGCAACCCGAACCGGTGCAAGACAAATCGAAACGCGGCAGAAGGTCGCATAAGAAGAAGGAAAAGGATGAACCTCGACGTGCAAAAACAACCATTAAATGGACGAAGGACGAGGAATACACGTTGACTCGGGCGTGGCTCGATATTTCGGAGGACGAAGATACCGGTAAGTTATTTTTTTTTATTTTTTTTTCAGATTTTTATTCTTTTTTTTCTGTTTTTTTATATTCTGTTTTTTTTTTCTGTTTTTTATATTTATAATTTCAACTTATATTTTTATTTTTTGTTTTTAAATTTGTAGCAAACTTTCAAACGGGCCCCGTTTTTTGGGATAGGGTGCGTGCACTCTTTTTTAGCTCGTGGGGTCAAGGCGAACATCGGGACAAGGATTCAATTTCTAGCAAATGGACCGACATCAACAACAAATGTCACGCATTTCAAGAAGTTTACCAACGTAACTACGATAATCGCCCGAGCGGTGAATGTGACGTCGGGGTTTTAACAAAGACTTTGGAGGAGTTCGATAGGACGAAAAGCCCTTTCACGTACTATAAGTGTTGGGAGCTACTACGAAAAAGTCCAAAGTGGGCGCTTGTTAATCCAATGACGTCAAGTAGTAGACGCCGGGCTAAAAGGTCAAAAACATCATCCTCCGCCGACCCGTCAACTCCGACATCCGATGCCCGTAATGTTGATTTAAATGAAACGTTGGACGTTGACGAGCAAATTCAAGAAGAGTTGGTCCGACCCACCGGTAGAAGAAAGGGAACCGGGAAAAAAACGGTCGAGTCGTCTTCCGATCTCGACCTAAAGGATGATTTCGAGGAGATGAACCGTCGTCTCCAAGATATTCGCGACCTCGGCCACAAACGTTGGGAGATTATGAAAGACCGAGTAGTTGAAACCAAAAAGTTCAACGAGTTGCAAGAGGCGCGACAAATGGAAAAGGACATTGAGTTTTTGTCCAAACCGATCGACCACCTCCAAGGCGACGCGTTGATCTTGGCTCAAATGCGTCGCCAAAAAATACGAGAAAAATATGGACTTTAGATCATCTAGTTTTTTTATTTTTTTTTTTCTGTTTTTTTTTTCGGTTTTTATAATTTTCTGTTTTTTTTTTTCGGTTTTTTTAATTTTCTGTTTTTTTTTTGTATTTTTTTTCAAGTATTGTAATTTTTATTTTAAATTAATGAAGTCTTTATCTTTTATATTTTAAAAAAAAATAATTGTCAAATGATTGAGTGGGCATTATTTGGATAATGCCCCACTACACCTATTTTTCTATAATGCCCCATGTGTGACTAGGCTGACACGTGGCGTATAATGCCCCATGTTGGGGGCATTATTCTTGTTTACCACTACGGGTGGTCTTAATATTAACCGATTGATTGTTAAATGTTATGAATATAGGTTACTTTATCTTCGTTTTAAATTCCTCATTATTAATTTTAATTGGCAAGTTAGGACACATGAAATCACATAAAAAATCTTAGTATCAAAACGAGTGTTTAACAAGATATATTTTCGTGTACATACTTTTTATATATACTTAAAAATAAAATATCTTCAATACAAATAAGTGGATAATCTACATCATGTGCCATCAAGTATGTGCCTAATAGCTGAAATATGGAAGGATAAATTGAGAAAGACAAGTTGTAGCTTTAGATGCCAACATGCCATATATTCTTTTTTCAGCATCCTTAGCATCATATGATGTTGAAGTGATTGACAATTCACCATCGATGATTGTTGACTCACAGGTCTCAAAACCAAGCCCTAGAACTCTATTTTTTGAAGGATTCAGAGCATCTTTATCACGATACAAACTAAGGTGGCCAACGCCAAAGTATATTACTCAAAATGCAAACAACCATGTAGTAAGAGGTTGTATGCTTTAAAAAGAGACTTTTGGTCAGTTTCAACCTGAATGGCCCGGTACCTACCCTTTTAGATAATTTTATTATTTGAACTCATTTAGATATTGAAAAGGCCAAATAGACTGGTTCATAAGATCAAACGTAGTGGGACGTTATATGCCCCAAAAAACTAAAGATAGCACCGCATGGCGCCGGCTACACCGGGACGGGGGGCGGTATTGGGCCAAAATCAGATGGCAGCGCCATCCATATCGCGGCATGATGGTTTGAAACATTTTTTGGTTTATACAAACTTGGCCCCTACAGGCGATTTGATTTTGAAATTTTTTTGGGTTTAACACATTTGGTCCCTGCATTTTTCAAATATCTAAAATTTGTTTTTAAAACTTGGTTTTTAAAATTGGTTTTTAACATAATTGGTCCCTGCATTTATGAAAACTTATTTTATTTAATGTTTTTTATTTAATGTAATGGTTTTTAATTTTAAAAAGTTAGAAATTAATTAAAAAAATTGAAAATTAATTAATTGAGTAATGATGAGGTACTGGCTTTATGACTACGGGCTCTAGTGACATAACGCCCTATAAAGCCCCTGTGTGACGTGTCACGACATGTGTCGCATAACGCCCCCAAAGGGGCTTTATGACTACGGATGACCTAAAAGATATATGTATACTAATCATATATGGAGTTTATTTATGTGATTACGTCTAAACTTTGGATAAGATAATGCTAGAGACATATGAGAAATATACGAAAAAATAGATATAAATAAATTGTGTGTCGTGTATGAAAAGTAGTGTGATGTGACAGCTTCCACGCCCTCCCATCAGACACCCTCTCTAGTGCCCCACCATGACGGCGTGCGTGTTATGAGCCTCACTGATGTGACAGCTTCCACGCTCCAAATGAAGCAACAACACTTGTCGAATATCAATAGCATTCACATAGTTGGTAAACATTCTTTGAAGGAATACACAGGTCACTATTTCAAAACTTAGTAATTAAAACTGTTGATGCAACAAATAATAGATCAGTGTTAGTAGCAAGGCTGGTTAGGCAAAAGGGTTGAAGGGTTTGGTTTTGCCTAACGCAAGTCGTGGGGTCCCTCCACGTTTGCAAGACGTGGAGAGAGGTTCACTAGTTTGATTTTGTTGTTTGCTTGGGATCCTCCACTGAAATGTGTTCAGTCTCGGATGTGGGAGCAATAAGAATGTGTGTGTTGAATGTGATAGAGAGTGACTTGCATAGAACAAGTACTCAAGAACAATGACCAGAGATTCGCCTGGAATCAGAGCTGATCTCAGAATGTCCTGGCACTAAATGAAGTGTCACATTTATAGAGAAAGCCTTAGCTCAAAGAGGAAGTTGTTGACTAGTGAACATGCTTGCAGTGGGGGACTTACCCTTTTTGGGGTTGAAGCCTTTTGACCTGCGGGTAAAAGACTGTACTCTATGCATTCGCCTTACTTTTGCGGCTGGGGGAGTTGGTGAAACAGTCAGAGATGTGACCATTTACTGTTCACGTGTTGCTTTATCATGGCTCCCGGATTTTCAACCTTTGAACCTTTTAACCTTTTGAGCATTCATGTATTTAAGTCACTTTATTTGGTCTTAGGCTACCCCCGTCATCAGCCCCCCAAGTCAGAGGTTTTTGGGAAATGAGCTCAAAGACTTCTGACTTTTACACATGTATCTGTATTGCTTAAAGGCTTCAAGGTTTCGAGGCTTGAAGGGTTGAAAACGGTTGAGCTTTTTTATTTTTGAATTTGACAAGACAGTTGATATGACTTGTGGCAGTTTTCTTTTGTGTCAGGCGGCGGTTTTAATTCCTCCGTTTAATTATATTATTTTCTATTCATTAATTTACATTCACTTTCACAGAAGAACATCATTTGCTCTCTTTCTCTCAAGTTTTCCCCTTTTTCGAATCAGGTTAGTTCCAATTGCTTACTTTCTTCTTATTTTCTATTATCATGGGTGCTCGTAAGGATTTAGCGAAATCGTTTTCTCGAATGACTCAAGAGGAGGTTGATTTGTTTTGTATGGAATGGGGAATAGGGACGAAGTTTAAACCGGTTGCACCGGCTTGTGACGTTTCAATCGATAGATGTCCCCCTGGTTCTGTTGCTCTATACTGTCGCCATTTCGAGTTTTCTAACCTTCGTCACCCCTTTTCGAACTTTGTTTTGAATATCCTGTAGTATTATCGCATATCTTTCGGTCAGATTCACCCTCTTGGCATGGCTAGGGTTTTACACTTTGAGGTTTTGTGCCGGGCTTCTGGGTATGACCTAACTCTTTTATCGTTCTGTCGTTTTTTCCAACTGGCTAAGAATGGTGACTGGTTTACCTTCGAGACGTCTCAAGTTGACACTTGCTTGATTTCGTCTACGGTTTCTACCCTTGGCGTCTGGAAGGACCAGTTTTTCTGGGTGTCCGAGGAAATTGTTCCTTTTAAACTTGTTTGGAGGCACCCGGATGCCGTTTTGAATGAACCTGAACCTTCTGCCTTTCCCGAGCATTTATTGGTGTTATTGGGTCTCAGTAAGTTGTGGAAAAAACATAATCGAGACCCGATGCTTTTGAGAGATGGGCGGGGTATGCATTTATTCTTCTTATGCTGTTATGTTCCTGTTTCTTGCTTGCTTACCGGATTTTATGTTTGTTTTGCAGTCATGTCTGCACTCGATTTTATCAAGAGTGATGATACTTCTGACGTTGCCTTTGATGATTCTGCTGCTACTCCGGGTGAGGATGCGGTTGTTAGGGGGTCCGATCATAGGTTCGAGGGTTTCGGATATGTGAATGTCCCAAATGTCAAGGGTTTTACTAAGGCTGCGGGTTCCAAGGCTTCTGTTCGTCGTTCGAAATGTTATTTGAAATGTGCTGATCAACCATCTGGTTTGGAGCCCATTGATGTTAGTGATGATATTGAAGTATCAGTAGAGCAAGCTATTGAGGTTGACATGTCAAAGGGTAAGGAGAAAGAGTTGGTTGTCTCTGGCAAAAAGAAGAAGTTGGTTAAGAAAGGTAGTACCCCTACCATCCAGGGTTCGTCTGCCAAAAGTGTTGAGAGCTTCGAAGGTCCAGAGGGTGAAGAGGTTTATGTACCCAACTGGGGGGGGGTTAAAGTTGGAGATAGCTTCAAGGACCCGGCTGTTTGTGCTGAGGTGTTGGCCCATTTTGCTCCTCCTGGTGTCCGGAGTGCCATTTCTGAAATGGAGGCTGATCACTTCATCTCGAGATTGATGTTAAGCTCCTGCAATCTTCAGGCCTTATTGGCTGAAGGTGTTACCCGTTTTTCCAAGGGTATGCAGGAGTATGAGGATGCTTCCAAGAAGAAAGACAAGATGAGAGCCTCTATGGCTGCTATGAAGAAAGAAACTGATAGTTTTTCGGAGGAGTTGGCTTGGGTCAAGAAGGTGGGTGAATTGACGAGAAGGCACGAAATTGAGATAAATGATCTCAAGAAAAGCTTCGAAGCTAACCAGTTGAAGCTAAAAGCTGATAGGGAGGCATTGACTGTTCAACAGAAGGCCTTTGATGAAGAAAAGGATGGCTTGAAGGTTTTGGTTGCTCAAGCCACTAGTGATAACCAATGGCTTATTGAACAGGGTTTCCAGCAAGTTGTTACTTACCTTCTTCGCTCCAAGGAGTTTAATTCTGCCCTTGGAGAAGTTTATACCAAATTGCTCAACTTGTGGAAACATCAAGGTCTCACTGCCGGTTATAAGCTTCATGAGTCTGGTCATCCTTTAGAGAAGTCTCCCTTATACCGTCCTGAAGCTTCTGAGGTCTTCAAGGGTTCTGTTGAGCAGATGGAAAGGCTGACCTACCCGTATGTTAGCCAGGTTTCTACTTGTTTTGGTAAGCGCCTTTCTGTCTTGTAGGAGCTAAAACCGGATGGTCTTAACGAAAAAGTTTGTGTTGAAGTCCTCGGCTCCCTTTCAAGAAAGCGATCCTATTCAGGAGATAGTGAAGATACTGTTTCAAGAGGACTTGATGCTTCCAAGGATGTGAGCTTGGAGGGTTCAGCAGTGGGTGGTGATGGTGGCTTGAAAGTTAAGAAGTCAAAGAAAGCAAAAAAGGTTAAAAGCGATGGTTCCGGGGCTTCCAAGCCTCCTGCTGATGCTTGATGGACATTCGTAGCTTTCTTAGCACTCTTGAAAATAATTTGTGGTTTGTATGTTAACTTGAACAATTTTAGCTTTTGCAGGAACCCTTAAGGTTCCTGTTCTGTAGTTGTGGTTTGGCC